>NC_090381.1:119441304-119756929 GCF_036365525.1 Heterodontus francisci | reverse complement strand
TCTCTCTGCACTGTCTGCTCTCTCTCTCTCTCTCTCTGCACTGTCTGCTCTCTCTCTCTCTCTCTCTGCACTGTCTGCTCTCTCTCTCTCTCTCTCTGCACTGTCTGCTCTCTCTCTCTCTCTCTCTGCACTGTCTGCTCTCTCCTCTCTCTCTCTCTGCACTGTCTGCTCTCTCTCTCTCTCTCTCTGCACTGTCTGCTCTCTCTCTCTCTCTCTGCACTGTCTGCTCTCTCTCTCTCTCTCTCTGCACTGTCTGCTCTCTCTCTCTCTCTCTGCACTGTCTGCTCTCTCTCTCTCTCTCTCTGCACTGTCTGCTCTCTCTCTCTCTCTCTCTCTGCACTGTCTGCTCTCTCCTCTCTCTCTGCACTGTCTGCTCTCTCTCTCTCTCTGCACTGTCTGCTCTCTCTCTCTCTCTCTCTGCACTGTCTGCTCTCTCTCTCTCTCTCTCTGCACTGTCTGCTCTCTCTCTCTCTCTCTCTGCACTGTCTGCTCTCTCTCTGCACTGTCTGCTCTCTCTCTGCACTGTCTGCTCTCTCTCTCTCTCTCTCTGCACTGTCTGCTCTCTCTCTGCACTGTCTGCTCTCTCTCTGCACTGTCTGCTCTCTCTCTGCACTGTCTGCTCTCTCTCTGCACTGTCTGCTCTCTCTCTCTCTCTCTCTGCACTGTCTGCTCTCTCTCTCTCTCTCTCTGCACTGTCTGCTCTCTCTCTCTCTCTCTGCACTGTCTGCTCTCTCTCTCTCTCTCTCTGCACTGTCTGCTCTCTCTCTCTCTCTCTCTGCACTGTCTGCTCTCTCTCTCTCTCTCTCTGCACTGTCTGCTCTCTCTCTCTCTCTCTCTGCACTGTCTGCTCTCTCTCTCTCTCTCTCTGCACTGTCTGCTCTCTCTCTCTCTCTCTCTGCACTGTCTGCTCTCTCTCTCTCTGCACTGTCTGCTCTCTCTCTCTCTCTCTCTGCACTGTCTGCTCTCTCTCTCTCTCTCTCTGCACTGTCTGCTCTCTCTCTCTCTCTCTCTGCACTGTCTGCTCTCTCTCTCTCTCTCTCTGCACTGTCTGCTCTCTCTCTCTCTCTCTCTGCACTGTCTGCTCTCTCTCTCTCTCTCTCTGCACTGTCTGCTCTCTCTCTCTCTCTCTCTGCACTGTCTGCTCTCTCTCTCTCTCTCTCTGCACTGTCTGCTCTCTCTCTCTCTCTCTCTGCACTGTCTGCTCTCTCTCTCTCTCTCTCTGCACTGTCTGCTCTCTCTCTCTCTCTGCACTGTCTGCTCTCTCTCTCTCTGCACTGTCTGCTCTCTCTCTCTCTGCACTGTCTGCTCTCTCTCTCTCTGCACTGTCTGCTCTCTCTCTCTCTGCACTGTCTGCTCTCTCTCTCTCTGCACTGTCTGCTCTCTCTCTCTCTGCACTGTCTGCTCTCTCTCTCTCTGCACTGTCTGCTCTCTCTCTCTCTGCACTGTCTGCTCTCTCTCTCTCTCTCTCTCTCTGCACTGTCTGCTCTCTCTCTCTCTCTGCACTGTCTGCTCTCTCTCTCTCTCTGCACTGTCTGCTCTCTCTCTCTCTCTCTGCACTGTCTGCTCTCTCTCTCTCTCTCTCTGCACTCTCTCTCTCTCTCTCTCTCTCACTCTCTCTCTCTCTCTCTGCACTCTCTCTCTCTCTCTGCACTCTCTGCTCTCTCTCTCTCTGCACTGTCTGCTCTCTCTCTCTCTGCACTGTCTGCTCTCTCTCTCTGCACTGTCTGCTCTCTCTCTCTCTCTCTGCACTGTCTGCTCTCTCTCTCTCTCTCTGCACTGTCTGCTCTCTCTCTCTCTCTCTGCACTGTCTGCTCTCTCTCTCTCTCTCTGCACTGTCTGCTCTCTCTCTCTCTGCACTGTCTGCTCTCTCTCTCTCTGCACTGTCTGCTCTCTCTCTCTCTCTGCACTGTCTGCTCTCTCTCTCTCTCTGCACTGTCTGCTCTCTCTCTCTCTCTGCACTGTCTGCTCTCTCTCTCTCTCTCTGCACTGTCTGCTCTCTCTCTCTCTCTCTGCACTGTCTGCTCTCTCTCTCTCTCTCTGCACTGTCTGCTCTCTCTCTCTCTCTCTGCACTGTCTGCTCTCTCTCTCTCTGCACTGTCTGCTCTCTCTCTCTCTCTCTGCACTGTCTGCTCTCTCTCTCTCTCTCTGCACTGTCTGCTCTCTCTCTCTCTCTCTGCACTGTCTGCTCTCTCTCTCTCTCTCTGCACTGTCTGCTCTCTCTCTCTCTCTCTGCACTGTCTGCTCTCTCTCTCTCTCTCTCTGCACTGTCTGCTCTCTCTCTCCTCTCTCTGCACTGTCTGCTCTCTCTCTCTCTCTCTGCACTGTCTGCTCTCTCTCTCTCTCTCTGCACTGTCTGCTCTCTCTCTCTCTCTCTGCACTGTCTGCTCTCTCTCTCTCTCTCTGCACTGTCTGCTCTCTCTCTCTCTCTCTGCACTGTCTGCTCTCTCTCTCTCTCTCTGCACTGTCTGCTCTCTCTCTCTCTTCTGCACTGTCTGCTCTCTCTCTCTCTCTCTGCACTGTCTGCTCTCTCTCTCTCTCTCTGCACTGTCTGCTCTCTCTCTCTCTCTCTGCACTGTCTGCTCTCTCTCTCTCTCTCTGCACTGTCTGCTCTCTCTCTCTCTCTCTGCACTGTCTGCTCTCTCTCTCTCTCTCTGCACTGTCTGCTCTCTCTCTCTCTCTCTGCACTGTCTGCTCTCTCTCTCTCTCTCTGCACTGTCTGCTCTCTCTCTCTCTCTCTGCACTGTCTGCTCTCTCTCTCTCTCTCTGCACTGTCTGCTCTCTCTCTCTCTCTGCACTGTCTGCTCTCTCTCTCTCTCTGCACTGTCTGCTCTCTCTCTCTCTCTCTGCACTGTCTGCTCACTCTCTCTCTCTCTCTCTGTGCACTGTCTGCTCTCTCTCTCTCTCTGTGCACTGTCTGCTCTCTCTCTCTCTCTGTGCACTGTCTGCTCTCTCTCTCTCTCTCTGCACTGTCTGCTCTCTCTCTCTCTCTCTGCACTGTCTGCTCTCTCTCTCTCTCTCTGCACTGTCTGCTCTCTCTCTCTCTCTCTGCACTGTCTGCTCTCTCTCTCTCTCTCTGCACTGTCTGCTCTCTCTCTCTCTCTCTGCACTGTCTGCTCTCTCTCTCTCTCTCTCTGCACTGTCTGCTCTCTCTCTCTCTCTCTCTGCACTGTCTGCTCTCTCTCTCTCTCTCTGCACTGTCTGCTCTCTCTCTCTCTCTCTCTGCACTGTCTGCTCTCTCTCTCTCTCTCTGCACTGTCTGCTCTCTCTCTCTCTCTCTGCACTGTCTGCTCTCTCTACTCTCTCTCTCTCTGCACTGTCTGCTCTCTCTACTCTCTCTCTCTCTGCACTGTCTGCTCTCTCTACTCTCTCTCTCACTGCACTGTCTGCTCTCTCTCTCTCTCTACTCTCTCTCTCTCTGCACTGTCTGCTCTCTCTCTCTCTCTACTCTCTCTCTCTCTGCACTGTCTGCTCTCTCTCTCCGCACTGTCTGCTCTCTCTCCCCGCACTGTCTGCTCTCTCTCTCCGCACTGTCTGCTCTCTCCCCGCACTGTCTGCTCTCTCTCCCCGCACTGTCTGCTCTCTCTCCCGCACTGTCTGCTCTCTCTCCCCGCACTGTCTGCTCTCTCTCCCCGCACTGTCTGCTCTCTCTCCCGCACTGTCTGCTCTCTCTCTCTCTGGCTTCCCCGCACTGTCTGCTCTCTCTCTCTCTGGCTTTCCCGCACTGTCTGCTCTCTCTCTTCTCTGGCTTTCCCCGCACTGTCTGCTCTCTCTCTCTCTGGCTTTCCCCGCACTGTCTGCTCTCTCTCTCTCTGGCTTTCCCTGCACTGTCTGCTCTCTCTCTCTGGCTTTCCCTGCACTGTCTGCTCTCTCTCTCTCTCTCTGGCTTTCCCTGCACTGTCTGCTCTCTCTCTCTTTCTGGCTTTCCCTGCACTCTCTCTCTTTCTGGCTTTCCCTGCACTCTCTCTCTTTCTGTCTTTCCCTGCACTCTCTCTCTTTCTGGCTTTCCCTGCACTCTCTCTCTTTCTGGCTTCCCTGCACTCTCTCTCTTTCTGGCTTTCCCTGCACTCTCTCTCTTTCTGGCTTTCCCTGCACTCTCTCTCTTTCTGGCTTTCCCTGCACTCTCTCTCTTTCTGGCTTTCCTGCACGTCTCTCTCTTTCTGGCTTTCCCTGCACTCTGCTCTCTCTTCTGGCTTTCCCTGCACTGTCTCTCTCTCTCTCTGGCTTTCCCTGCACTGTCTGCTCTCTCTCTCTGGCTTTCCCTGCACTGTCTGCTCTCTCTCTCTGGCTTTCCCCCTGCACTGTCTGCTCTCCTCTCTCTCTGGCTTTCCCTGCACTGTCTGCTCTCTCTCTCTCTGGCTTTCCCTGCACTGTCTGCTCTCTCTCTGCTTTCCCTGCACTGTCTGCTCTCTCTCTCTCTGGCTTTCCCCGCACTGTCTGCTCTCTCTCTCTGGCTTTCCCTGCACTGTCTGCTCTCTCTCTCTCTGGCTTTCCCCTGCACTGTCTGCTCTCTCTCTCTGGCTTTCCCCGCACTGTCTGCTCTCTCTCCTCTCTCTCTGCTTCCCCGCACTGTCTGCTCTCTCTCTCTCTCTGGCTTTCCCTGCACTGTCTGCTCTCTCTCTCTCTGGCTTTCCCCGCACTGTCTGCTCTCTCTCTCTCTGCTTTCCCCTGCACTGTCTGCTCTCTCTCTCTCTGGCTTTCCCTGCACTGTCTGCTCTCTCTCTCTCTGCTTTCCCTGCACTGTCTGCTCTCTCTCTCTCTCTGGCTTTCCCCTGCACTGTCTGCTCTCTCTCTCTCTCTGGCTTTCCCTGCACTGTCTGCTCTCTCTCTCTCTCTGGCTTTCCCTGCACTGTCTGCTCTCTCTCTCTCTCTCTGGCTTTCCCTGCACTGTCTGCTCTCTCTCTCTCTCTGGCTTTCCCTGCACTGTCTGCTCTCTCTCTCTCTCTGGCTTTCCCTGCACTGTCTGCTCTCTCTCTCTCTGGCTTTCCCTGCACTGTCTGCTCTCTCTCTCTCTCTCTGGCTTTCCCTGCACTGTCTGCTCTCTCTCTCTCTCTGCTTTCCCTGCACTGTCTGCTCTCTCTCTCTCTCTCTGGCTTTCCCTGCACTGTCTGCTCTCTCTCTCTGGCTTTCCCTGCACTGTCTCTCTCTCTCTGCTTCTCCTGGCTCTCTCCTTTCTGGCTTTCCCTGCACTCTCTCTCTCTCTGGCTTTCCCTGCACTCTCTGCTTCTGCTCTCTCTCTCTTCTGGCTTTCCCTGCACTCTCTCTCTTTCTGGCTTTCCCTGCACTCTCTCTCTTTCTCTTTCCCTGCACTCTCTCTCTTTCTGGCTTTCCCTGCACTCTCTCTCTTTCTGGCTTTCCCTGCACTCTCTCTCTTTCTGGCTTTCCCTGCACTCTCTCTCTTTCTGGCTTTCCCTGCACTCTCTCTCTTTCTGGCTTTCCCTGCACTCTCTCTCTTTCTGGCTTTCCCTGCACTCTCTCTCTTTCTGGCTTTCCCTGCACTCTCTCTCTTTCTGGCTTTCCCTGCACTCTCTCTCTTTCTGGCTTTCCCTGCACTCTCTCTCTTTCTGGCTTTCCCTGCACTCTCTCTCTTTCTGGCTTTCCCTGCACTCTCTCTCTTTCTGGCTTTCCCTGCACTCTCTCTCTTTCTGGCTTTCCCTGCACTCTCTCTCTTCTGGCTTTCCCTGCACTCTCTCTCTTTCTGGCTTTCCCTGCACTCTCTCTCTTTCTGGCTTTCCCTGCACTCTCTCTCTTTCTGGCTTTCCCTGCACTCTCTCTCTTTCTGGCTTTCCCTGCACTCTCTCTCTTTCTGGCTTTCCCTGCACTCTCTCTCTTTCTGGCTTTCCCTGCACTCTCTCTCTTTCTGGCTTTCCCTGCACTCTCTCTCTTTCTGGCTTTCCCTGCACTCTCTCTCTCTTCTGGCTTTCCCTGCACTCTCTCTCTTTCTGGCTTTCCCTGCACTCTCTCTCTTTCTGGCTTTCCCTGCACTCTCTCTCTTTCTGGCTTTCCCTGCACTCTCTCTCTTCTGGCTTTCCTGCACTCTCTCTCTTTCTGGCTTTCCCTGCACTCTCTCTCTTCTGGCTTCCCTCACTCTCTCTCTTTCTGGCTTTCCCTGCACTCTCTCTCTTCTGGCTTTCCCTGCACTCTCTCTCTTTCTGGCTTTCCCTGCACTGTTGCTCTCTCTCTCTCTCTGGCTTTCCCTGCACTATCACACTTTCTGCTCCCTGCAGTCTCTCTCTCCTGCCTGTCTGCCTCTCTCTCTTCTCTGGCTTTCCCTCACACGTCTAGTGCTCTTCTCTCTCTTTCTGGCATTCCCTGCACTGTCTGCTCTCTCTTCTCTCTCTTGGCTTTCCCTGCACGTTTGCTCTCTCTCTTCATGCTTTCCTGCACTGTCTGCTCTCTCTCTCTCTCTGGCTTTCCTGCATGTCTGTGCTCTCTCTTTCTCTCTGGCTTTCACTCTCTCTCTCTCTGGCTTTCCCTGCACTGTCTGCTCTCTCTCTCTTTCTGGCTTTCCCTGCACTGTCTGCTCTCTCTCTCTTTCTGGCTTTCCCTGCACTCTCTCTCTTTCTGGCTTTCCCTGCACTCTCTCTCTTTCTGGCTTTCCCTGCACTCTCTCTCTTTCTGGCTTTCCCTGCACTCTCTCTCTTTCTGGCTTTCCCTGCAGTCTCTCTCTTTCTGGCTTTCCCTGCACTCTCTCTCTTTCTGGCTTTCCCTGCACTCTCTCTCTTTCTGGCTTTCCCTGCACTCTCTCTCTTTCTGGCTTTCCCTGCACTCTCTCTCTCTTTCTGGCTTTCCCTGCACTGTCTGCTCTCTCTCTCTCTGGCTTTCCCTGCACTGTTCTGCTCTCTCTCTCTCTCTCTCTGGCTTTCCCTGCACTGTCTGCTCTCTCTCTCTGGCTTTCCCTGCACTGTCTGCTCTCTCTCTCTCTCTGGCTTTCCCTGCACTGTCTGCTCTCTCTCTCTCTCTCTGGCTTTCCCTGCACTGTCTGCTCTCTCTCTCTGGCTTTCCCTGCACTGTCTGCTCTCTCTCTCTCTCTCTGGCTTTCCCTGCACTGTCTGCTCTCTCTCTCTCTCTCTGGCTTTCCCTGCACTGTCTGCTCTCTCTCTCTCTCTCTCTGGCTTTCCCTGCACTGTCTGCTCTCTCTCTCTCTCTCTCTCTGGCTTTCCCTGCACTGTCTGCTCTCTCTCTCTCTCTCTCTCTGGCTTTCCCTGCACTGTCTGCTCTCTCTCTCTCTCTCTCTCTGGCTTTCCCTGCACTGTCTGCTCTCTCTCTCTCTCTCTGGCTTTCCCTGCACTGTCTGCTCTCTCTCTCTCTCTGGCTTTCCCTGCACTGTCTGCTCTCTCTCTCTCTCTGGCTTTCCCTGCACTGTCTGCTCTCTCTCTCTGGCTTTCCCTGCACTGTCTGCTCTCTCTCTCTCTCTCTCTGGCTTTCCCTGCACTGTCTGCTCTCTCTCTCTTTCTGGCTTTCCCTGCACTGTCTGCTCTCTCTCTCTCTCTGGCTTTCCCTGCACTGTCTGCTCTCTCTCTGGCTTTCCCTGCACTGTCTGCTCTCTCTCTCTCTCTGGCTTTCCCTGCACTGTCTGCTCTCTCTCTCTCTCTGGCTTTCCCTGCACTGTCTGCTCTCTCTCTCTCTCTGGCTTTCCCTGCACTGTCTGCTCTCTCTCTGGCTTTCCCTGCACTGTCTGCTCTCTCTCTCTCTCTGGCTTTCCTGCACTGTCTGCTCTCTCTCTCTCTCTGGCTTTCCCTGCACTGTCTGCTCTCTCTCTCTCTCTGGCTTTCCCTGCACTGTCTGCTCTCTCTCTCTCTCTGGCTTTCCCTGCACTGTCTGCTCTCTCTCTCTCTCTGGCTTTCCCTGCACTGTCTGCTCTCTCTCTCTCTCTGGCTTTCCCTGCACTGTCTGCTCTCTCTCTCTCTCTGGCTTTCCCTGCACTGTCTGCTCTCTCTCTCTCTCTGGCTTTCCCTGCACTGTCTGCTCTCTCTCTCTCTCTGGCTTTCCCTGCACTGTCTGCTCTCTCTCTCTCTCTGGCTTTCCCTGCACTGTCTGCTCTCTCTCTCTCTCTGGCTTTCCCTGCACTGTCTGCTCTCTCTCTCTCTCTCTGGCTTTCCCTGCACTGTCTGCTCTCTCTCTCTCTCTCTGGCTTTCCCTGCACTGTCTGCTCTCTCTCTCTCTCTCTGGCTTTCCCTGCACTGTCTGCTCTCTCTCTCTCTCTCTGGCTTTCCCTGCACTGTCTGCTCTCTCTCTCTCTCTGGCTTTCCCTGCACTGTTTGCTCTCTCTCTCTCTCTCTCTGGCTTTCCCTGCACTGTCTGCTCTCCCTCTCTCTCTGGCTTTCCCTGCACTGTCTGCTCTCCCTCTCTCTCTGGCTTTCCCTGCACTGTCTGCTCTCTCTCTCTGGCTTTCCCTGCACTGTCTGCTCTCTCTCTCTGGCTTTCCCTGCACTGTCTGCTCTCTCTCTCTGGCTTTCCCTGCACTGTCTGCTCTCTCTCTCTGGCTTTCCCTGCACTGTCTGCTCTCTCTCTCTGGCTTTCCCTGCACTGTCTGCTCTCTCTCTCTGGCTTTCCCTGCACTGTCTGCTCTCTCTCTCTCTCTCTGGCTTTCCCTGCGCTGTCTGCTCTCTCTCTCTCTCTGGCTTTCCCTGCACTGTCTGCTCTCTCTCTCTCTCTGGCTTTCCCTGCACTGTCTGCTGTCTCTCTCTCTCTCGGCTTTCCCTGCACTGTCTGCTCTCTCTCTCTGGCTTTCCCTGCACTGTCTGCTCTCTCTCTCTCTCTCTTCCCGCTTTCCCTGCACTGTCTGCTCTCTCTCTTCCCGCTTTCCCTGCACTGTCTGCTCTCTCTCTCTGGCTTTCCCTGCACTGTCTGCTCTCTCTCTCTCTCTGGCTTTCCCTGCACTGTCTGCTCTCTCTCTCTGGCTTTCTCTGCACTGTCTGCTCTCTCTCTCTCTCTGGCTTTCCCTGCACTGTCTGCTCTCTCTCTCTCTCTGGCTTTCCCTGCACTGTCTGCTGTCTCTCTCTCTCTGGCTTTCCCTGCACTGTCTGCTGTCTCTCTCTCTCTGGCTTTCCCTGCACTGTCTGCTCTCTCTCTCTGGCTTTCCCTGCACTGTCTGCTCTCTTTCTCTCTCTCTTCCCGCTTTCCCTGCACTGTCTGCTCTCTCTCTCTCTCTTCCCGCTTTCCCTGCACTGTCTGCTCTCTCTCTCTGGCTTTCCCTGCACTGTCTGCTGTCTCTCTCTCTCTGGCTTTCCCTGCACTGTCTGCTCTCTCTCTCTGGCTTTCCCTGCACTGTCTGCTCTCTCTCTCTCTCTCTTCCCGCTTTCCCTGCACTGTCTGCTCTCTCTCTCTGGCTTTCCCTGCACTGTCTGCTCTCTCTCTCTGGCTTTCCCTGCACTGTCTGCTCTCTCTCTCTGGCTTTCTCTGCACTGTCTGCTCTCTCTCTCTGGCTTTCTCTGCACTGTCTGCTCTCTCTCTCTCTCTCTCTCTTCCCGCTTTCCCTGCACTGTCTGCTCTCTCTCTTCCCGCTTCCGGAGCCAGGACTGATCTGGGAATGTTGAGTAGTGACGCGGCGGTCAGGAATGTGTCCTGACGTCAGGTAGTTCGGTTCACCGGTGTCCGGGAGTCGGCGGGACGGGGAGTGAGGGAGAGCGGCTGCGGGAGCTGGGTGAGTGCGGGGACCGGAGCTCGGCCTCACTCCTGTTCCTCGGAGCTGCTCCATTGTCACCGCGGATACAGTGTTACTGTGAGCGGATACCTTGTTACTGGCCGCTTGTTACAGTGTATCCCCTAGCCGCCCGCACTCTCAGTGTTCCCAGCTCACTCCCGATCCCTTCCCTCGCCCACTCCCAGTCACTAGCTCGCTCCCACTCCGGCTCTGCTTTCACATCTGGAGTCAGAGGAACCAGCACAGATTGCGCTTTAATCCCTCCCGGAACTGCTGCCGACTGTCCCCCTCCCGCCAACTGCGCCTGTCGGGCCAGACCGAGCCTGCCCGGAGTGAGGCCCTGATCCCGGCCCGGAGTGAGGCCCTGATCCCGGCCCGGAGTGAGGCTCTGATCCTGGGGCGGGGCCTGCTCTTTCCTCTGTCATTGCTGTTTGTGGGATCATGCTATGCACAACTGTGATTATGTTGAAAATACCTGACTGTAAAACACTCGGAACGTTCTGAGATTATGGAATTGTAAATCTTTGTTTAAATGATTTCCACATTTGTTTGCCTTTTCTCTCTTGACAAAGTGAAGACTGAGGGGGAGATGATAGAAGGAGTTAGATTAGATTAGAGATACAGCACCGAAACAGGCCCTTCGGCCCACCGAGTCTGTGCCGACCATCAACCACCCATTTATACTAATCCCATATTCCTACCACATCCCCACCTGTCCCTATATTTTCCCTACCACCTACCTATACTTGGGGCAATTTATAATAACCAATTAACCTATCAACCTGCAAGTCTTTGGCTGTGGGAGGAAACCGGAGCACCCGGAGGAAACCCACGCAGACACAGGGAGAACTTGCAAACTCCACACAGGCAGTACCCAGAATTGAACCCGGGTCGCTGGAGCTGTGAGGCTGCGGTGCTAACCACTGCGCCACTGTGCCGTCCTAATTAGGAATAGTTTGGACAAATTGGATCCTGTGCCATGTGCAGAATTTAAATACCGGGATGACATTTACAAATTCAGGACAAGGAAAGAAATTCAACAAGAACTTTTATTAAGAGAGTGCTCAGTGAGGGACTGATTACAGGGATGGTTTTGGAGAAGGAACTAGACACACCGTAACAATAGGAGTCAGAGTAATGAGCAATTCATCAAGGAAATAGCGTGGATAGGAGGGCTAGGTGGGCTGAAGGGAATACTGTGGAAAGGTGTACTTTAAGGGCCAAAGGTTCATGCTGTGTGACTTAAGTCATATCATGCATTTCTCAGGTTTGCAAGATGCAGCCCTATTCAGTGGTGTTTAGCATTTATAACATGAGCTGCAAAGTTATTTAGTCAGTGGCAGCATTACCCAGTGTCTTCACATGCCTCACAGTTGGATTCCTAGTGTGTGCTGAGGTCGCTAATCTCATCGTGATATTTTATTGTTTGCCTCAGCATTCCTGAATTAGGAACTGTAAAATTCACTGCTGTTCCCACTCCTGATTATATGTAGTGACTTTGTTGCAGTGTTCCCTAACCTACTTTGATTCTCAGCCCACCAATGTCTCAGACTTAACGTTCTCATCCATTGAAATCCCTTCATGGCCTCATCTCTCCCTATCTCTGTAATCTCCAGTCCCATAACCCTCTGAGATTTCTGCACTTCTCCAATTCTGGCCTCTTGAGCACCCCTGATTTTAATCACTCCATCATTGGCAGCTGTGCCTTCAACTGCTGAGGCACTAAGATTTAGGTTCCCTCCCTAAACCTCTCCGTGTCTCTCCTTTAAAAACCATCCTTAAAACCTATCTTTTTGGCCAAGCTCTTGGTCGTCCTAATATCTCCTTATGTGCCTCAATGTGAAATTTTATTGATTTATGCTCCTGTGAAGTGCCTTGGGCCATTTTCGCTATATAAATGCAAATTGTGTCAGTGTGAGGATAGGATCAGGCTAACCCTTCTATGTTAATTTCTTTATTGATGACAATTGACATCTTCATTAAGAGGTAATGCATGACCAATAAACTGTATCAAATTAAAGTGTTGTCCCTAGTGTTGATGAAGCACTCCAGCCCCCTGCTGCTCATCGGATGTGGAAAGCCTCAAGCGTGCTGACGGATACCACATGCTCCAACACCAGGGAAATCTGGCTGCAGATGTAGCCGTGGAAGAGTGTGAAGCTCAATGACTCTTCCCCGCCCCCCCCCGACTTTGACCTCCTGCTGCTTGGATCTGTGAATGACCACTCTGGATAGGGCCAGCACAGTCCCATGAGGAGGTCTGCTTCACTCCACACTGGGTGGCCTAAGATCAGGAGTGTGGGACTGAAGTAGCATCAGGCTTAGCCTTGTTAGTGCACAGTTGAATGGTTTCCCGAGATCATTGTCTTGGTTTATGTGAAGATTGTCCAGTGAGAGATGGCTGAGGATGGTGAACTGTACTCCAGAGATACAAAATATATCTTGCATTTTAGACGTTATGTATTTAGACACACACTCTCCCATGCTAGTCAAGTGAATGTGTTGTGTTAATCACAAAATCAATGAAGATGTTTATTTATTCATTCTTGGGATGTGAGCGTTGCTGGCAACACCAGCATTTATTATCCATTCGGAATTACCTTGAGCAAGTGGTGGTGAGCTACTGCCTTCTCAAGGGCAATTGGGTTGGGTAATAAATGCTGCCATTGTCAGCAATGCTCGCATCCCAAGAATGAATTAAAAAAGGCCGTTCAACCCAGATTAAGTACAAACTCACCAACATTCTTTCTGTTTCCCCCCCATACACCCCGCCCACTTGAATGCTCTTTGAGATTCCAAGTGTCAATCGTTGTGTGAACAAGTTCTTACTGGCACTGACATTGGCCCTGAGTGTGTCTTTCACCTCTGGCCTCTGCCCCTTGCCCTCAGGTCACGCTTCAGGTTGCACCAAATGCTCTGTGTTAACTCTCCTATATTGAGTTGCAGGGAAAATGGTGGAGGCTATTTCTTGGGATGAGACTGTTGCTGGCAAGGCCAGCATTTATTGTTCATTTCTATTTGCCCTGAGGAGGCAATGCTGGACTTACTCCTTGAACCCACTGAGCAGTTTGATATAACTGAGTGATTTGCTGGGCTACTTCAGAGGACAGTTCACTAGCAACCATGTCGGTGTGGGATAATTCTCAAATTGCTACAGTCTGAATCTGAACACTCATGGTCTGGATTACTTGTAGCATAGCCACTGCATCATCATTCCTCCATACCATATATTGATGTCAAGCAACAGATTTCCCGAGATTATCTTCTATGCCAATATAAATATTCCAATCGTGAATCTAAAACCTGTTAGGCCAGGGTGAATCCTGGCTGTCTCTTGCAGGTGGTGTGCTTTTCAACAGCTGGCCCCACTTTTACAGGCAACAGGGCAAAGACTGTCATGAGAAAGTGGTACAGAAAGAGAGAGTAAAATTGGGACAGCAAGCCCTGAATTCAGCAGCAGTGAATGTAGTCACTCTGCAATGTCTCTATGTCAGGTTATTGAGATTATGAGTTATCCAAGGTGACCCACATCTACTCCAGTACCTCACAGTTCATGGCGTCAATGGAGCAGATTGATTTTTGATAGGAAAGTTGTGAGTTGGAATGAGGGACAGAAAAGCAACTGTAAAAAGTTGTGAAATCATTTGAAAAAAACTTGTGACAAAACTACACATTGTTGTCTGAGAGCGCACTTATGAGTGACTGCGCTTTGCGTATTGCAGAGCGACTGCCCAAAGCGCATTGCAGAGCGACTGCGCATTGCGTACTGCAGAGGGAGTGCGCCTTTGCTACTGCAGTTAACTGTACAATGTGCCTGACAG
The DNA here is from genome assembly GCF_036365525.1 of Heterodontus francisci. Classification (NCBI taxonomy): domain Eukaryota; kingdom Metazoa; phylum Chordata; class Chondrichthyes; order Heterodontiformes; family Heterodontidae; genus Heterodontus; species Heterodontus francisci. The sequence goes on along the minus strand of NC_090381.1, from coordinate 119,743,465 downwards.
AACGACTGTACATCGCAGAGTACCACAGGGTGAGGTGCTAATTGTTAGAAGAACTGTTAGTACAGAACCTTCTGAAGGGCTACGCCTGCTGTTGTGAGTGAGACCATTACTTTATACAAGCAGATACTTTAGGGATTGCATTCCATTTTGTATTAAAATTGGAATTCCATAATCTTGTTTAAAATAAATGTTGTGATGAGCAGCATCTTACATTGAGAGAGTTTAAACTTCTTGTTGAAGTAATTGTGGCTTAAAATGAGACTTTTTTGGAGATTCGTGCTTGAATGTTCATAGTGACTGTTTAGTGGACATGATATCCCATTTAAAATAAACATATCACAATTGTTGGTAAACAGCAAAGTAATTTTATACAGGCACATCTGCACTTCAGTATTAAAATGATAAAGTATTAAAAGTGTTTACACAACAGAAACATGCCATTTCACTCAACTGGTCCCTGCTGGTGTTTAGACTTCACATGAGCCTCCTCCCACCCCACTACATCTAATCCTAACAACATATTATTCTGTTCCTTTCTCCGTCATATATTTATGTAGCTTCCCCTTAACTGCATCTATTCCATTTGCTTCAACTATTCTTTCTCACCACTCTGGGTAAATAGGTTTCTCTTGAATTCCCTATTGGATTTATCAGTGACTATCTTATATTTATGACCCCGGGTCTCACCCTCAAGGGAAAACATCTTCTGTGTGTCTACCCTATCAAAGCGCTTCATAATTTTAAAGACCTCTATCAGGTCACCTCAGCCTTCTCTTTTCTAGCGAAAACAGCCCCAGTCTGTCCAAACATTCCTGATAGTCATAGCCTCTCAGTATCTATTATCATTGTAATAAATCTTTTTTGCACCTTCTCCAGTGCCAATTTATTCCATTTATGAAATGGAGACTTGGGGGGAGAAATTTGTCCAAGACACAACACAGACTTGTGTCAACTCCTTGGGAGCAGGCATTGCTGCTATTCATGCACCCTGCATGGCATTCTTCCTCAGTGACAAGGAAACGTCCTGCTGAGCACCTACTGCACCCCCCCTGCTGATGAATCAGTATTTCTCCATGTTGAACACCACTTGGAGGAAGCAGTAAGGACACAGAATGTACTCTGGGTGGGGGACTTCAATGTCCATCACCAAGAGTGGTTCAGTAGCACCACTACTGACCAAGCTGGCCAAGTCCTGAAGCACATATCTGCCAGACTGGGCCTGCGGCAGGTGGCGAGAGAATCAATAAAGAGGGGAAAACCTGCTTTACCTCACCCTCACCAATTTACCTGTTGCAGAGAGACCCATAACCTGTCACACAGACAGAGACACTGTAACCTACAAGATCTTGTCATCACCAATCTGCCTGCCGCAGATGCATCTGTCCATGACAGTATTGGTAGGATAACCACCGCGCAGTCCTGTGAAAACAAAGTCCCATCTTCTCACTGAGGATATCCATCATGTTGTGTGGCACTCCCATCGTGCTAAATAGGATAGATTCAGAACAGATTTGGCAGCTGAAAACTGGGCATCTATGAGGCGCTCTGGGCCATCAGCAGCTGCAAAATTGTATTCAACCACAATCTGTAACCTCATGGCCCAGCATATCCCTTACTTCACCATTACCATCAAGGCAAGAGACCAACCCTGACTCAATGAAGAGTGCAGGAGGGCATGCCAGGAGCAGCACCAGGCATATCTCAAAATGCGGTGTCAACATGGTGAAGCTAGAACACAGGACTATTTGCATGCCAAACAGCTGAAGCAGCGTGCAATGGACAGGGCTAAGCGATCCCACAAAATACTTTCAGGAATAGACAGGGTAGATGCAGCTAAGATGTTTCCCCTGGTTGGGGAGTCGAGAACCAGGGGACAGAATTTCAAAATAAGGGGGAAGCCACTTAGGACAGAGATGAGGAGAAATTTCTTTACTCAGAGGGTTGTGAATCTTTGGAATTCTCTACCCCAGAGGGCTGTGGAAGCTCAGTCATTGAGTATGTTTAAAGCAGAGATTGACAGATTTCTAAATACCAATGACATAATGGGATATAGGGATAGTGTGGGAAAAAGGCATTGAAGTGGATGATCAGCCATGATCATATTGAATGGTGGGGCAGGCTTGATGGGCTGAATGGCCTACTCCTGCTCCTATGTTCCTATCCCACAACCAATGGATCAGATCAAAACTGCAGTCCTGCCACATACAGTCATGAATGGTGGTGGACAATTACACACCTAACAGGAGGAGGTGGCTCCACAAATATCCCCATCCTCAATGATGGGGGAGCCCAGCACATCAATGCAAAAGATAAGGCTGAAGCATTTGCAACAATCTTCGGCCCGAAGTGCCGAGTTGATGATCCATCTCGGTCTCCTCTTGAAGTCCCCATCATCACAGATGCCAGACTTCAGCGAATTCCATTCACTCCAAGTGACATCATGAAACGGGTGAATGCACTGGATATTGCAAAGGCTATGGGCTCTGACAACATCCCGGCTGTAGTACTGCTCCAGAACTAGCTGCACTCCTACCCAAGCTGTTCCAGTACAGCTACAGCACTTGGATCTACCTGACAATGTGGAAATTGCCCAGGTGTGTCCTGTCCACAAAAAGCAGCACAAGCCCAACCCAGCCAATTACTGCCCCATCAGTCTACTTTCGATCATCAGCAAAATGATGGAAGGTGTCATTGACAGTGCTATTAAGCAGCATTTAATCAGTAATAACCTGCTCATCGATGCTCAGTTTGGGTTCCACCAGGGCAACTTAGCTCCTGACCTCATTACAGCCTTGGTTCAAACATGGACAAAAGAGCTGAACTCAAGAGGTGACGTGAGAGTGACTGCCCTTGACATCAAGGCAGCATTTGACCGAGTATGGCATCAAGGAGCCTGAGCAAAATTTAAATATATGGGAATCTGTGGAAAACTGCCCGCTGGTTGGAGTCATACCTAGCACAAAGGAAGATGGTTGAAGTTGTTTGAGGTCAATCATCTCAGCCCCAAGACATCTCTGCAGGAGTTCCTCAGGGTAGTGTTCTAGGCCCAACCATCTTCAGCTGCTTCATCAATGACCTTCCCTCCATCATCAGGTCAGAAGTGGGGATGCTCGCTGATGATTGTACGATGTTCAGTAACATTCACAACTCTTCAGATAGTGAAGCAGTCCATGCCCGCATAAAGCAAGATCTGGACAACATCCAGGCTTGGACTGGTAAGTGGCAAATAACGTTTGCGCTACACAAGTGCCAGGCAATGACCATCTCCAACAAGAGAGAACCAAACCATTTTCCCTTGATGTTCAACAGCATTGCCAAAGCTGAATCCCCCAGTATCAATATCATGGGGTTACCATTGACCAGAAACTGAACTGGAGTAGCAATATGAATACTGTGGCTACAAGAGCAGGTCAGAGGCTGGGAATTCTGCAGCGAGTAACTCACCTCCTGACTCCCCAAAGCCTGTCCACCATCTACAAGGCACAAGTCAGGAGTGTGATGGAATACCCTCCACTTGCCTGGATGGGTGCAGCTCCAACAACACTCAAGAAGCTCAATACCATCCAGGACAAAGCAGCCCGCTTGATCAGCACCTCATCGCCCACCTTAAACATTCACTCCCTCCACCACCGACGCACAGTGGCAGCAGTGTGTACCATCTACAAGATGCACTGTAGCAACTCACCAAGGCTCCTTAGACAACACCTTCCAAACCCGTGACCTCTACCACCTAGAAGGAAAAGGGCAGTAGACACATGGGAACACCACCACCGGAAAGTTCCCCTCCAAGCCACACACCATCTGATTTGGAACTATCGCCGTTCCTTCACTGTCGCTGGGTCAAAATCCTGGAACTTCCTCCCTAACAGCACTGTGAGTGCACCCACACCAGATGGACTGCAATGATTCAAGAAGGCAGCTCACCACCACCATTTCAAAGGCAATTAGGGATGGGCAACAAATGCTTGGATTTGCCAGTGATGCCCACATCCCATGAAAGAATTTAAAAAATGTCGGAGGGTTAGGACTGAGGGAGTGCCGTAATGTCGGAGGGTCAGCACTGAGGGAATGCCGTAATGTCGGAGGGTCAGCACTGAGGGAATGCCGTAATGTCGGAGGGTCAGCACTGAGGGAATGCCGTAATGTCGGAGGGTCAGCACTGAGGGAGTGCTGCCCTGTTAGAGGTGGTGTCTTTTGGATGAGATGTTAAATCGTGGCTCCGTTTGTCCTGTCAGGAAGTAAAGATCCCATGATAATATTGGAAGAAGAACAGGGGAGTTCTTCCCAGTGTCCTGACCAATATTTACTTCCTCTTAACTAACTTCCCTTTCGAGGAAGAATAACGTCTTGTTGAGGCACTGAGAATTGATTGGGTTAACAAGAAGAAAAACAACTTGAGTTTTTGAAGCAGCTTTTGTGAAGTGAAATGACTCAAGGTGCTTCACAAAATGTACATAGCCAAAGAAGGAGAGATTAGGGGAAGCGATGAGCCAATGCTGACTGACTAGAGAAGTAGCAGAGTTAGACAGCACAAGATAAGATTCTAACGACATTTCCTGTAACACACTTCAATATTCTGCTGTGCAGTTACTGAGCAAATTATGTACACAATGTAACTGTTTGTGGCAGTTGTACTGGAGGGGATGGGTGGGGCGGTGGATGGGTGAGGGGTGTTGGACGATGGGGGCGGGGCATTGCATGATCAGTGAGGGGCGTCCGATTCTGGGCATTGGATGATGAGTAGGACTCAGCTTAGATTCAAACTGGTCATGATGGAAAGTGGGCTAATGCTCATATAAATGTAAAGTGTTTAGTCTTTTAGATCTGTGAGGACCTGACGAGACAGTGTCCCATGATGTGTGTGAGCACCTGACAGGTTACAGTGTCTCTGTGTCCATGTGATTTGTTACAGTGTCTCTGTCCAACGGGTTACGTTGACTCTGTCTCTGTGTGAGGGGTTATGGAGTCTCTGTCTCTGTGTGACGGAGGGGTTTAAACTAACTTGCCGGGGTGTGGGAACCAGGAGGAAATGTCAGAGAGGAATACCAAGATGCACAGAATACTGCCAGATAGATACTATGGAAAAGGACAAAGAACAATCCAGAGTAAGAATAATTAACTAAGAGAAAGCTAAATTAAGGAACAATAGGGCCAATTAGGGACCAACAAGAGGAGTTGTACATGGAGACAGAGGGCTTTGCTGAGGTAATAAATTAATACTTTACATTGGTTGTTACTAAGGAAGAAGATGCAACCCAGGCAATGGTGGAAAAGGAGGTAATTCAGACACTAGAAGGATTTAAAATTGATAAGGAGGAGGTGTTGGATAGGCTGTCTGTACTTAAAGTGGATAACGAACCAGGACCGGATGAGATGCATCCAAGAATACTGAGGGAAGTGAGGGTGGAAATTGCGGAGGCACTGACCATAATTTTTCTGTCTTCTTAGACTCGGGGTGGAGGGGGGTGCCAGAGGACTGGAGAATTGCAAACATTACACCCTTGTTCAAAAAAGCGTGTAAAGATAAGCCCAGCAACTACAGGCCAGTCAGTTTAACTTTGGTGGTGGGGAAACTTCTAGAAAGATTAATTCGGGACAAAATTAATTGTCACATGGACAAATGTGGGTTAATTAAGGAAAGCCAGCATGGATTTCTTAAGGGAAAATCATTTTTAACTAACTTTCTGGAATTTTTTGAGGAGGTAACAGAGAGGGTTGATGAAGGCAATGGTGTTGATGTGGTTCACATGGACTTTCAAAAGGAGTTTGATACAGTGCCACACAAAGACTTGTGAGCAAACTTGTTGCTCATGGAATAAAAGGGACAGTAGCAACATGGATACGGAATTGGCTGAGTGACAGGAAACAAAGATTAGTTGTTAATGGATGTTTTTCGGACTGGAGGAAGGTTTGGAGTGGCGTTCCTCGGGTCAGTGTTGGGACCCTTGCTTTTCCTGATATATATTAATGACCTAGACCTTGGTGTACAGCGTACAATTTCAAAGTTTGCGGTTGATGAATTTGGAAGCATTGTGAACTGTGAGGAAGATAGTGCAGAACCTCAAAAGGACATACACAAGTTGGTGGAATGGGCAGACAGGTGGCAGATGAAGTTCAATGCAGAGAAATGTGAAGTGATTAATTTTGGTAGGAAGAACATGGAGAGACAATATAGAATAAAGGGTACAATTCTAAAGGGGGTGCAGGAGCAGAGAGACCTGGGTGCATATGTGCATAAGTTATTGAAGGTGGCAGGACAGGTTGAGAGAGAAGTTAATAAAGTATACAGTATTCTGGGCTTTATTAATAGGGGCATAGAGTACAAGAGCAAGGAAGTTATGTTGAACTTGTATAAGACACTAGTTCGACCTCAGCTGGAGTATTGTGTCCAGTTCTGAGTGCTGCACTTTAGGAAGAATGTGAATGTATTAGAGAGAGTGCAGAAAAGATTCACGAGAATGGTTCCAGGGATGAGGAATTTCAATTATGAAGATAGATTGGAGAAGTTGGGACTGTTTTCCTTGGAGAAGAGATGCTGAGAGGAAATTTTATAGAGATATTCAAAATAATGAGAGGTCTGAACAGAGTAGATAGAGAGAAACTGTTCCCACTTGTGAAAGGATCGAGAATGAAAGGGCACAGATTTAAAGTAATGGGTAAAAGAAGCAAAAGTGACATGAGGAAAAACTTTTTCACGCAGCGAGTGGTTAAAGTCTGGAATGTGCTGCCTGACAGTTTGGTGGAGGCAGGTTTAATTGAAGCATTCAAAAGGGAATTAGATTGTTATATGAAAGGGAAGAATGTTCAGGTTTATGGGGAGAAGGTAGGGCAGTGGCATAAAGTGAATTGCTCATTCGGATAGGCTGGTGCTGACATGATGGGCTAAATGGCCTCCTTCTGCACTGTAACAATTCTGTGATTCGGCAGGTTATGCTGTCTCTGTGTGAGCAGAAATGGTGTCTCTATTTCTGTGTGATGGGTTACGGTATCTCTGTCTCTCTGTGTGATGGTTACGGTGTCTCTGTCTGTGTATGTGATGGGTTACGGTGTCTCTGTTTGTGTGATGGGTTACGGTGTCTCAGTCTCTCTGTGTGATGGTTACGGTGTCTCTGTCTGTGTGTGTGATGGTTACGGTGTCTCTGTCTCTCTGTGTGATGGGTTACGGTGTCTCTGTCTCTCTGTGTGATGGGTTATGGTGTCTCTGTCTGTGTGTGATGGGTTATGGTGTCTCTGTCCCTCTGTGTGATGGTTACGGTGTCTCTGTCTGTGTGATGGGTTACGGTGTCTCTGTCTGTGTGATGGGTTACGGTGTCTCTGTCTCTGTGTGATGGGTTACGGTGTCTCTGTCTGTCTGTGTGTGATGGGTTACGGTGTCTCTGTCTCTGTGTGATGGGTTATGGTGTCTCTGTCTCTCTGTGTGATGGGTTACGGTGTCTCTGTCTGTGTGATGGGTTACGGTGTCTCTGTCTGTGTGTGATGGGTTATGGTGTCTCTGTCCCTCTGTGTGATGGGTTATGGTGTCTCTGTCCCTCTGTGTGATGGTTACGGTGTCTCTGTCTGTGTGTGATGGGTTATGGTGTCTCTGTCCCTCTGTGTGATGGGTTATGGTGTCTCTGTCCCTCTGTGTGATGGGTTTCGGTGTCTCTGTCTGTCTGTGTGTGATGGTTACGGTGTCTCTGTCTGTGTGTGATGGGTTATGGTGTCTCTGTCCCTCTGTGTGATGGGTTATGGTGTCTCTGTCCCTCTGTGTGATGGTTACGGTGTCTCTGTCTGTGTGTGATGGGTTATGGTGTCTCTGTCTGTCTGTGTGTGATGGGTTACGGTGTCTCTGTCTGTGTGATGGGTTACGGTGTCTGTCTGTGTGTGATGGGTTATGGTGTCTCTATTTCTGTGTGATGGGTTACGGTGTCTCTCTGTGCCTCTGTGTGATGGGTTACGGTGTCTCTGTCTCATTGTGATGGGTTACGGTGTCTCTGTCTCATTGTGATGGGTTACGGTGTCTCTGTCTCATTGTGATGGGTTACGGTGTCTCTGTCTCTCTGTGTGATGGGTTACGGTGTCTCTGTCTCATTGTGATGGGTTACGGTGTCTCTGTCTCATTGTGATGGGTTACAGTGTCTCTGTCTCTCTGTGTGATGGGTTACGGTGTCTCTGTCTCGTTGTGATGGGTTACGGTGTCTCTGTCTCTGTGTGTGATGGGTTACGGTGTCTCTGTCTCATTGTGATGGGTTACGGTGTCTCTGTCTCTGTGTGTGATGGGTTACGGTGTCTCTGTCTCTCTGTGTGATGGGTTACGGTGTCTCTGTCTCATTGTGATGGGTTACGGTGTCTCTGTCTCTCTATGTGATGGGTTACGGTGTCTCTGTCTCACTGTGATGGGTTACGGTGTCTCTGTCTCTCTGTGTGATGGGTTACGGTGTCTCTGTCTCTCTGTGTGATGGGTTACGGTGTCTCTGTCTCATTGTGATGGGTTACGGTGTCTCTGTCTCATTGTGATGGGTTACGGTGTCTCTGTCTCTCTGTGTGATGGGTTACGGTGTCTCTGTCTCATTGTGATGGGTTACGGTGTCTCTGTCTCTGTGTGTGATGGGTTACAGTGTCTCCCTATCACTGTGTGAGAGGTTATGGTGTCTCTGTGTGATTTATTTATTTATTTTTTAGAGATACAGCACTGAAACAGACCCTTCTGCCCACCGAGTCTGTGCTGACCAACAGTCACCCATTTATACTAATCCTACATTAATCCCATATTCCCTTCCATATCCCCACTATTCTCCTACCACCTATCTACACTAGGGGCAACTTACAATGGCCAATTAACCCATCAACCTGCAAGTCTTTGGCTGTGGGAGGAAACAGGGCCCCCGGCGGAAACCCATGCGGTCATAGGGAGAACTCGTAAACTCCACACAGGCAGTACCCAGAACTGAACCCGGGTTGCTGGAGCTGTGAGGCTGTGGTGTTAACCACTGCGTCACTGTGCCGCCCTCTCTGTGTGAGGGGTTACAGTGTCTCTGTCTCGTGTGATGGGTTACGTTGTCTCGGTGTGATGGGTTACGTTGTCTCGGTGTGATGGGTTACGTTGTCTCTGTGTGAGGGGTTACGTTGTCTCTGTTTGAGGGGTTACAGTGTCTCTAGTGGCTCTCTAGCAGAGCAAGACTACACCTTCTTCTGGCAGGGCAGGGATCCTGAAGAACCAAGACAGCATGGAGTGGGCTTCGCCATCAGAAACTCCTTGCTCAGCATGATAGAGCCTCCCTCAAATGGCTCGGAACGCATACTGTCCATCCGACTGCTCACCACCTCTGGTCCAGTACACCTACTCAGCATCTATGCTCCAACACTCTGCTCCGCACCTGAAGCTAAAGACCAGTTCTATGAACAACTCCATAACATCATTAGCAGCATCCCCAACACCGAACACCTATTCCTGCTGGGGGACTTCAATGCCAGGGTTGGGGCCGACCATGACTCATGGCCCTCCTGCCTTGGGTGCTATGGCGTTGGAAGGATGAATGAGAACGGGCAGAGACTGCTTGAGTTGTGTACCTATCATAACCTCTGCATCACCAACTCGTTCTTTCACACTAAACCCTGTCACCAGGTTTCATGGAGGCACCCAAGATCACGTCGTTGGCACCAGCTAGACCTCATTGTCACAAGGCGAGCCGCCTTAAACAGTGTTCAAATCACACGCAGCTTCCACAGTGCGGACTGCGACACCGACCACTCCCTGGTGTGCAGCAAGGTTAGACTCAGACCAAAGAAGTTGCATCATTCCAAGCAGAAGGGCCACCCGCGCATCAACACGAGCAGAATTTCTCACCCACAGCTGTTACAAAAATTTCTAAATTCACTTGTAACAGCCCTTCAAAACACTCCCACAGGGGATGCTGAGACCAAGTGGGCCCACATCAGAGACGCCATCTATGAGTCAGCTTTGACCACCGACGGCAAAAGTGCGAAGAGAAATGCAGACTGGTTTCAATCTCATAATGAAGAGCTGGAACCTGTCATAGCCGCTAAGCGCATTGCACTTTTGAACTACAAGAAAGCCCCCAGCGATTTAACATCCGCAGCACTTAAAGCAGCCAGAAGTACTGCACAAAGAACAGCTAGGCGTTGCGCAAACGACTACTGGCAACACCTATGCAGTCATATTCAGCTGGCCTCAGACACCGGAAACATCAGAGGAATGTATGATGGCATGAAGAGAGCTCTTGGGCCAACCATCAAGAAGATCACCCCCCTCAAATCTCAATCGGGGGACATAATCACTGACCAACGCAAACAGATGGACCGCTGGGTTGAGCACTACCTAGAACTGTACTCCAGGGAGAATGCTGTCACTGAGATTGCCCTCAATGCAGCCCAGCCTCTACCAGTCATGGATGAGCTGGACATACAGCCAACCAAATCGGAACTCAGTGATGCCATTGATTCCCTAGCCAGCGGAAAAGCCCCTGGGAAGGACAGCATTACCCCTGAAATAATCAAGAGTGCCAAGCCTGCTATACTCTCAGCACTACATGAACTGCTATGCCTGTGCTGGGACGAGGGAGCAGTACCCCAGGACATGTGCGATGCCAACATCATCACCCTCTATAAAAACAAAGGTGACCGCGGTGACTGCAACAACTACCGTGGAATCTCCCTGCTCAGCATAGTGGGGAAAGTCTTTGCTCGAGTCGCTCTGAACAGGCTCCAGAAGCTGGCCGAGCGCGTCTACCCTGAGGCACAGTGTGGCTTTCGTGCAGAGAGATCGACTATTGACATGCTGTTCTCCCTTCGTCAGATACAGGAGAAATGCCGTGAACAACAGATGCCCCTCTACATTGCTTTCATTGATCTCACCAAAGCCTTTGACCTCGTCAGCAGACGTGGTCTCTTCAGACTACTAGAAAAGATCGGATGTCCACCAAAGCTACTAAGTATCATCACCTCATTCCATGACAATATGAAAGGCACAATTCAACATGGTGGCTCCTCATCAGAGCCCTTTCCTATCCTGAGTGGTGTGAAACAGGGCTGTGTTCTCGCACCCACACTTTTTGGGATTTTCTTCTCCCTGCTGCTTTCACATGCGTTCAAATCCTCTGAAGAAGGAATTTTCCTCCACACAAGATCAGGGGCAGGTTGTTCAACCTTGCCCGTCTAAGAGCGAAGTCCAAAGTACGGAAAGTCCTCATCAGAGAACTCCTCTTTGCTGACGATGCTGCTTTAACATCTCACACTGAAGAATGCCTGCAGAGTCTCATCGACAGGTTTGCGTCTGCCTGCAATGAATTTGGCCTAACCATCAGCCTCAAGAAAACGAACATCATTTGGCAGGATGTCAGAAATGCTCCATCCATCAATATTGGCGACCACGCTCTGGAAGTGGTTCAAGAGTTCACCTACCTAGGCTCAACTATCACCAGTAACCTGTCTCTAGATGCAGAAATCAACAAGCGCATGGGTAAGGCTTCCACTGCTATGTCCAGACTGGCCAAGAGAGTGTGGGAAAATGGCGCACTGACACGGAACACAAAAGTCCGAGTGTATCAGGCCTGTGTCCTCAGTACCTTGCTCTACGGCAGCGAGGCCTGGACAACGTATGCCAGCCAAGAGCGACGTCTCAATTCATTCCATCTTCGCTGCCTTCGGAGAATACTTGGCATCAGGTGGCAGGACTATATCTCCAACACAGAAGTCCTTGAAGCGGCCAACACCCCCAGCTTATACACACTACTGAGTCAGCGGCGCTTGAGATGGCTTGGCCATGTGAGCCGCATGGAAGATGGCAGGATCCCCAAAGACACATTGTACAGCGAGCTCGCCACTGGTATCAGACCCACCGGCCGTCCATGTCTCCGTTATAAAGACGTCTGCAAACGCGACATGAAATCGTGTGACATTGATCACAAGTCGTGGGAGTCAGTTGCCAGCATTCGCCAGAGCTGGCGGGCAGCCATAAAGACAGGGCTAAATTGTGGCGAGTCGAAGAGACTTAGTAGTTGGCAGGAAAAAAGACAGAGGCGCAAGGGGAGAGCCAACTGTGCAACAGCCCCAACAAACAAATTTCTCTGCAGCACCTGTGGAAGAGCCTGTCACTCCAGAATTGGCCTTTATAGCCACTCCAGGCGCTGCTTCACAAACCACTGACCACCTCCAGGCGCGTATCCATTGTCTCTCGAGATAAGGAGGCCCAAAAGAAAAGAAGAAGTGTCTCTGTCCCGGTGTGATGGGTTACGTTGTCTCGGTGTGATGGGTTACGTTGTCTCGGTGTGATGGGTTATGTTGTCTCTGTGTGAGGGGTTACAGTGTCTCTGTGTGAGGGGTTACAGTGTCTCAGTGTGATGGGTTATGTTGTCTCTGTGTGATGGGTTACGTTGTCTTGGTGTGAGGGGTTACAGTGTCTCTGTCTCGTGTGATGGGTTACGTTGTCTCGGTGTGATGGGTTACGTTGTCTCGGTGTGATGGGTTACAGTGTCTCTGTCTCGTGTGATGGGTTACGTTGTCTCTGTGTGATGGGTTACGTTGTCTCGGTGTGATGGGTTACGTTGTTTCGGTGTGATGGGTTACAGTGTCTCTGTCTCGTGTGATGGGTTACGTTGTCTCGGTCTCTCTGTGTGATGGGTTACAGTGGTCTCTCTGTGTGATGGGTTACGGTGTCTCTGTCTCTGTGTGTGATGGGTTATGGTGTCTCTGTCTCTGTGTGTGATGGACTATGGTGTCTCTGTCTCTCTGTGTGATGGCTACGGTGTCTCTATCTGTGTATGATGGGTTACGGTGTCTCTGTCTGTGTGTGATGGGTTATGGTGTCTCCATTTCTGTGTGATGGGTTACGGTGTCTATGTCTGTGTGTGATGGGTTATGGTGTCTCTGTCTGTGTGTGTGATGGGTTACGGTGTCTCTGTCTCTCTGTGTGATGGGTTACGGTGTCTCTGTCTCTCTGTGTGATGGGTTAAGGTGTCTCTGTCTGTGTGTGATGGGTTACGGTGTCTCTGTCTCTGTGTATGATGGGTTACGGTGTCTCTGTCTCTCTGTGTGATGGGTTACGGTGTCTCTGTCTCTGTGTGATGGGTTACGGTGTCTCTGTCTCTCTGTGTGATGGGTTACGGTGTCTCTGTCTCTGTGTGATGGGTTACGATGTCTCTGTCTCTGTGTGATGGGTTACGGTGTCTCTGTCTCTCTGTGTGATGGGTTACGGTGTCTCTGTCTCTGTGTGATGGGTTACGATGTCTCTGTCTCTGTGTGATGGTTATGGTGTCTCTGTCTGTGTGTGATGGGTTACGGTGTCTCTCTCTCTCTGTGTGATGGGTTACGGTGTCTCTGTCTCTGTGTGATGGGTTACAGTGTCTCTCTCTCTGTGTGATGGGTTATGGTGTCTCTGTCTCTGTGTGTGATGGGTTACGGTGTCTCTGTCTCTCTGTGTGATGGGTTACGGTGTCTCTGTCTCTCTGTGTGATGGGTTACGGTGGTCTCTGTCTCTGTGTGATGGGTTACGGTGTCTCTGTCTCTGTGTGATGGGTTACGGTGTCTCTGTGTGTGATGGGTTACGGTGTCTCTGTCTCTCTGTGTGATGGGTTACGGTGTCTCTGTCTCTCTGTGTGATGGGTTACGGTTTCTCTGTCTCTCTGTGTGATGGGTTACAGTGGTCTCTGTGTGTGATGGGTTACAGTGTCTCTGTCTGTGTGTGTTGGGTTACGGTGGCTCTGTGTGTGATGGGTTACGGTGTCTCTGTCTCTGTGTGTTGGGTTACGGTGTCTGTCTCTGTGTGTGATGGGTTCCGGTGTCTCTGTCTCTCTGTGTGATGGGTTACAGTGTCTCTGTCTCTGTGTGTGATGGGTTCCAGTGGTCTCTGTGTGTGATGGGTTACAGTGTCTCTGTCTCTGTGTGTGATGGGTTACGGTGTCTCTGTCTCTCTGTGTGATGGGTTACGGTGTCTCTGTCTCTGTGTGATGTGTTACAGTGGTCTCTGTGTCTGATGGGTTACAGTGTCTCTGTCTGTGTGTGTTGGGTTACGGTGTCTCTGTGTGTGATGGGTTACGGTGTCTCTGTCTCTCTGTGTGATGTGTTACAGTGGTCTCTGTGTCTGATGGGTTACAGTGTCTCTGTCTGTGTGTGTTGGGTTACGGTGTCTCTGTCTGTGTGTGTGATGGGTTACAGTGTCTCTGTCTCTGTGTGATGGGGTACGGTGTCTCTGTCTCTCTGTGTGATGGGTTACAGTGTCTCTGTCTCTCTGTGTGATGGGTTGCAGTATCTCTGTCTGTGTGTTGGGTTACGGTGTCTCTGTCTCTGTGTGTGATGGGTTACGGTGTCTCTGTCCCTCTGTGTGATGGGTTACAGTGTCTCTGTTTCTGTGTGATGGGTTACAGTGTCTCTGTCTCTCTGTGTGATGGGTTACGGTGTCTCTGTCCCTGTATGATGGGTTACGGTGTCTCTGTGTGTGTTGGGTTACGGTGTCTCTGTCTCTCTGTGTGATGGGTTACAGTGTCTCCCTATCTCTGTGTGAGAGGTTATGGTGTCTCTGTGTGATTTATTTATTTATTTTTTAGAGATACAGCACTGAAACAGGCCCTTCTGCCCACCGAGTCTGTGCTGACCAACAGTCACCCATTTATACTAATCCTACATTAATCCCATATTCCCTTCCATGTCCCCACTATTCTCCCACCACCTATCTACACTGGGGGCAACTTACAATGGCCAATTAACCCATCAACCTGCAAGTCTTTGGCTGTGGGAGGAAACAGGGCACCCGGCGGAAACGCATGCGGTCACAGGGAGAACTTGTAAACTCCACACAGGCAGTACCCAGAACTGAACCCGGGTTGCTGGAGCTGTGAGGCTGTGGTGCTAACCACTGCGCCGCCTTCTCTGTGTGAGGGGTTACGTTGTCTCTGTCTCGTGTGATGGGTTACGTTGTCTCGGTGTGATGGGTTACGTTGTCTCTGTGTGATGGGTTACGTTGTCTCCGTGTGATGGGTTACGTTGTCTCTGTGTGAGGGGTTACAGTGTCTCGGTGTGATGGGTTACGTTGTCTCGGTGTGATGGGTTACGTTGTCTCTGTGTGAAGGGTTACGTTGTCTCTGTGTGAGGGGTTACGTTGTCTCTGTGTGAGGGTAACGTTGTCTCTGTGTGAGGGGTTACAGTGTCTCTGTCTCGGTGTGATGGGTTACGTTATCTCGGTGTGATGGGTTACGTTGTCTCGGTGTGAGGGGTTACAGTGTCTCGCTGTGATGGGTTACGTTGTCTCGCTGTGATGGGTTACGGTGTCTCTGTGTGTGATGGTTACGGTGTCTCTGTGTGTGATGGGTTACAGTGTCTCTGTCTCTCTGTGTGATGGGTTACGGTGTCTCTGTCTCTCTGTGTGATGGGTTACAGTGTCTCTGTCTCTGTGTGATGGGTTACGGTGTCTCTGTCTCTCTGTGTGATGGGTAACGGTGTCTCTGTCTCTCTGTATGATGGGTTACGGTGTCTCTGTCTCTGTGTGATGGGTTACGGTGTCTCTGTCTCTCTGTGTGATGGGTTACGGTGTCTCTGTCTCTCTGTGTGATGGGTTACGGTGTCTCTACCTCTGTGTGATGGGTTACGGTGTCTCTGTCTCTGTGTGATGGGTTACGGTGTCTCTGTCTCTCTGTGTGATGGGTTACGGTGTCTCTGTCTCTCTGTGTGATGGGTTACGGTGTCTCTGTCTCTGTGTGTGATGGGTTACGGTGTCTCTGTCTCTGTGTGATGGGTTCCGGTGCCTCTGTCTCTCTGTGTGATGGGTTACGGTGTCTCTGTCTCTGTGTGTGTTGGGTTACGGTGTCTCTGTCTCTCTGTGTGATGGGTTACAGTGTCTCTGTTTCTGTGTGAGGGGTTACAGTGTCTCCCTATCACTGTGTGAGAGGTTATGGTGTCTCTGTGTGATTTATTTATTTATTTTTTAGAGATACAGCACTGAAACAGACCCTTCTGCCCACCGAGTCTGTGCTGACCTACAGTCACCCATTTATACTAATCCTACATTAATCCCATATTCCCTTCCATATCCCCACTATTATCCTACCACCTATCTACACTAGGGGCAACTTACAATGGCCAATTAACCCATCAACCTGCAAGTCTTTGCCTGTGGGAGGAAACAGGGCACCCGGCGGAAACCCATGCGGTCACAGGGAGAACTTGTAAACTCCACACAGGCAGTACCCAGAACTGAACCCGGGTTGCTGGAGCTGTGAGGCTGTGGTGCTAACCACTGCGCCACTGTGCCGCCCTCTCTGTGCGAGGGGTTACAGTGTCTCTGTCTCGGTGTGATGGGTTACGTTGTCTCGGTGTGATGGGTTACAGTGTCTCGGTGTGATGGGTTACAGTGTCTCTGTCTCTGTGTGATGGGTTACGTTGTCTCTGTGTGATGGGTTACGTTGTCTCTGTGTGATGGGTTACGTTGTCTCTGTGTGATGGGTTACGTTGTCTCGGTGTGAGGGGTTACAGTGTCTCGGTGTGATGGTTTATGTTGTCTCTGTGTGAGGGGTTACAGTGTCTCTGTCTCGTGTGATGGGTTACGTTGTCTCTGTGTGTGTGTGTTGGGTTACGTTGTCTCTGTCTGTGTGTGATGGGTTACGGTGTCTCTGTGTGTGTGTGTGTTGGGTTACGTTGTCTCTGTCTGTGTGTGATGGGTTATGGTGTCTCTGTGTGTGATCGGTTGCAGTGTCTCTGTCTCTGTATGATGGGTTACGGTGTCTGTCTTTGTGTGATGGGTTACGGTGTCTCTGTCTGTGTGTGAGGGGTTACAGTGTCTCTGTTTCTGTGTGAGGGGTTACAGTGTCTCCCTATCTCTGTGTGAGAGGTTATGGTGTCTCTGTGTGATTTATTTATTTATTTTTTAGAGATACAGCACTGAAACAGGCCCTTCAGCCCACCGACTCTGTGCTGACCAACAGTCATCCATTTATACTAATCCTACATTAATCCCATATTTCCTACCGTATCCCCACTATTCTCCTACCACCTATCTACACTAGGAGCAACTTACAATGGCCAATTAACCCATCAACCTGCAAGTCTTTGCCTGTGGGAGGAAACAGGGCACCCGGCGGAAACCCATGCGGTCACAGGGAGAACTTGTAAACTCCACACAGGCAGTACCCAGAACTGAACCCGGGTTGCTGGAGCTGTGAGGCTGTGGTGCTGACCACTGCGTCACTGTGCCGCCCTCTCTGTGCGAGGGGTTACAGTGTCTCTGTCTCTGTGTGATGGGTTACGTTGTCTCGGTGTGATGGGTTACAGTGTCTCGGTGTGATGGGTTACGTTGTCTCTGTGTGATGGGTTACGTTGTCTCTGTGTGATGGGTTACGTTGTCTCTGTGTGAGGGGTTACGATGTCTCTGTGTGATGGGTTACGTTGTCTCTGTGTGAGGGGTTACAGTGTCTCTGTCTCGGTGTGATGGCTTACGTTGTCTCGGTGTGATGGGTTACGTTGTCTCTGTGTGAGGGGTTACAGTGTCTCTGTCTCGGTGTGATGGGTTACGTTGTCTCAGTGTGATGGGTTACGTTGTCTCGGTGTGATGGGTTACATTGTCTCTGTGTGAGGGGTTACGTTGTCTCTGTGTGAGGGGTTACGTTGTCTCGGTGTGATGGGTTACATTGTCTCGGTGTGATGGGTTACGTTGTCTCGGTGTGATGGGTTACGTTGTCTCGGTGTGATGGGTTACGTTGTCTCTGTGTGATGGGTTACGTTGTCTCTGTGTGAGGGGTTACGTTGTCTCTGTGTGATTGGTTACGTTGTCTCTGTGATTGGTTACGTTGTCTCTGTGATGGGTTACGTTGTCTCGGTGTGATGGGTTACGTTGTCTCTGTGTGAGGGGTTACGTTGTCTCTGTGTGATTGGTTACGTTGTCTCTGTCTCGGTGTGAGGGGTTACGTTGTCTCGGTGTGAGGGGTTACGTTGTCTCTGTGTGAGGGGTTACAGTGTCTCTGTCTCTGTGTGATGGACCATGGTGTCTCTGCGCGGCCAGTCAGTGGGCAGTTTCGGAGGGCAGTGTGTGGCTGTTCAGGGGGTCATGTGCGTTTAGACTTGGCAGCTGAATAGTCCAAGTGATGGACTGTACAGGCAAGAGCGAAATATTAAGCGTAGCTCTGTTCTCACTTCTACAACTGCCTGTGGATAACTTTCCATGGCTGTACAGGTGGTTGCAGCCTCAGTGTCTCACATTTTGTATATTTGCTGTATTTACACAGAGATATATGACAGTTGTAACATGGAAACAGGCCATTCGGCTCTACATTTCCTTGTTTGCCCTCCACACAAGGAATTGGTCTAATCACATTTACCCGTCCTGTTCTCGTATCCCTTCAATATCTTTGCCTTCATCCAACTCACTGATCTCTTCTTGAATAAAAGCAAAATACTGCGGATGCTGGAAATCTGAAACAAAAACAAGAAATGCTGGAATCACTCAGCAGGTCTGGCAGCATCTTTGGAAAGAGAAGCAGAGTTAACGTTTCGGGTCAGTGACCCTTCTTCGGATCTCTTCTTGAATGTTGACAAACTTTCTTCTCAACCATTTTTTAGGGGAGTGCGAAATTTCTAAATTTCCACAGCTCGTTGTGTGATGAAGTGCTTCCTGACATCACCCTGCTGTAATTTTAACGTTATGCCGCCTTGTTCTTGAAACTTTGACCAGAGGAAGTCGTTTCTCTCTGTCTGCACTCACAACCCCTTTAAACACCTCGATCAGATCACCCTTGAACTTCTATATTCGAGAGAATACGAGCCTAGTCTGTGCAACCTGTCCTCATAATTTAACCCTTTTAGCTCCAGTATCATTCTGTTGAATCTGCACTGCCCCCGCTTCCAAGGCCAATATATCCTTCCTGAGGTACAGTGCCCAGAGCTGAATGCAGTTCCTCCGCTGGGGTCGAACCAGACCCTGTACAGCTGTAACATCATTTCCAGCTTCCTTGAGATAAAGGCCAACATTCCATTGCTTTTTAATTATTGTTGTACCTGTCCACTAGCTTTCACAGTGCTTACAGAGGAACCCAGTTTGTGTGAGGTGCAGGGCAGGGGGTGGATTGTGGAGGTTAGGAGGGGGGAGAGTGAGGAGGTTTGAGGAGAGGGGGTTGTTGCCGAGGGAGTGGATGCCATTGTTTCCTTTCAATGCTGTTGCACCAGTAGATTTTTCACCTTTCCAGGTGATCAGCCTGGCAGTAAGGGCCTGTGAAAGCCTCACTGTCACTGACTGTATTCAGTCCGGTTCCAATACTACAGCAAATCACTTTTATTTTTTGTTTTAGAAGTGGCTGATCCCCTGATCACAGAACTGAGTCTTGGAAAAGGAATCCAGACGACCAACAAGTCAAGGTATGGGACATACATTTCTGTATGTGAAGTGTTAACTTTGAACATATTAACATATGACGCATTGATTCTAATCGAGTGATCTTGGTTAATGATACAGCGGAGAAATTGCCTTAAGATTGAAAGTGCAGAATCAAGCTCCTTTCTTCTGAAGTATGCAGCATTGCTGCTAAAGTTAGAGTTGAGTTTGGTTTGCGTAGTTCATGGGGAAAGGCGGATGCTATTTTGTGGGACAATTCCTTTTCTTGAGTTTTTGAAGATTGTGACTATAATTTTTGCACAACGGTTGTTGTAATTTCCCATATTTGGAATTGTTGAGCAGTTACTGGGATCAGAGGGAAGGGGAGGGATGTAGGAGGGAGGATTTGGTTGTGTTTCCAGTAGGTTTCCTGCCAGTAGTTGTGGTGTGTGCAGCACTGGGCCCAAGGATTGAAGGACAGGCTGCTACCTCACGCTGACTCGGCCCAGCCTCTCTGTAAGTGCAACAACTCTTTTAATTTGAGTTTAGGAGAGAAAAGGGAACGAATCCTCCCCCACCCCAGAAGAAAAGAAATTCCTGAAAGGGAGCAGACAAAGCAGGTTTGTACAGGGAGAGAGAGAGAGAGACAGAGGGAGGGAGGGGGAGGCAGACAGACAGAGAGAGACATATAGACAGAGGGGGAGAGAGAAAGAAACAAGAGAAAGGGTAGAAAGACACACCTACAGAGGGAGAGAGGGAGAGACAGAGGAGGAATGACAGAGGGAGAGAGAGAGAGATGAAGAGAGACAGAGAGATGGGAGAGAGAGAGACGGGCCAGAGGGTGAGAGAGAAAGACGGGGGAAGAGAGGGAAGGGGAGAGATGAAGAGAGAGAGGAGGCAGAGAGAGGGAGAAACAGAGGGGGAGAGGGAGGGAGAGAGAGAGTCACAGAGTAGCGGGCAGAAAGAGAGACAGAGCGAGACCAAAATATGCACAGAGACGGAGAAATATACAGAAAGAGAGAGAGAGACACACACACACAGTGGGGGAGAGAGAAAGAGAAATATACAGAGAGAGACAGGGAGAAACATACGGTGAGATACATGCACACAGCGACACTGTGTGTGTGTGTGCATGAGAGAGAGAGAGAGAGAGACACGCACAGAGAGTGCACATTGGGCCCTAAATAGCTGATCTGTTCATTGAACTGGGTGGTGTCCCTCTGATTATTGTATTATCCTGTGTTCTTTGATAGTAAATGTTAACCCTTTGAGGACAATGTCACTACTACAACATGTCCATTCACAACCTGTGGTCATAGCTGTTCAGGTCTGTCTGCACAATCTTCCATTATGTCTGTAATGAATGTTTGTGATGTGTATGGTGCATCTGTCTGGGCTGCGTTTGGTCTGGGCTACATCTGTCTGGGTTGTGTCTGTGCTGTGTCTGATGCATTTGTGTTGTGTACAGTGTGTCTGTCTGCCTGTGTTGTATCTATCTAACTATGTTGTGTCCACCTGCATTGTATATGGTGTGACTTTTGTCTGCGTTGTGTGTGTTTCTGCGTTGTGTGTGTTTCTGCGTTGTGTGTGTTTCTGCGTTGTGTGTGTGTCTGCATTGTGTGTGTGTGTGTGTCTGTCTGTTGGGTTGTGCCTCTGTTGGGTTATGTCTGTATTGTGTCTGGTGAGTTTTTCTCATGCTTTGCAGTATGATTTAGCAGTGATTAAACATGTGATCAAGCACACAAGTGGAAATGATGGTGATTAAGTAAGGATCTCAGGATATCTGATTCAACCACTGGTCAAAATTCTGCCATGTTTGGAAATAAGGAGAATGAGAGATTGTGTAACTTGCGGTGGACTTTGAGTGCGCTGTTGGGGTGAATGGCTTTCAATGATTTACAGAGCTGACCTTTGCACCAGTCCTCCATCTGGTCTACAGCAGAACATATTGAGAGAGTGGTTGGAAAAGCGTGCCCAATAGTGTGCACGCATTATTGAGCATTCAAGCTGTTTACAAAATCAAATCAAACGGGCAACACAGTGTTAAATTGCTGTAATCTGTAACTCTATCCCAACTTGTCCCACTGATACTTCTGGAATCCTGGATGGTGCTGGCGGTTGCTTTTTCCTCTCCTGATACTCGCGGTGCTTATTATTTATCGTTAACATTTTGTTGACACCTCAGCTCCTCCTTGGTGTGTGTTTACCATTCTCCATCTCTCTCTCTCTCTCTCTCTCTCTCTCTCACAGTGCCAGCCTGGACTGTGCACTTTCTCTTTGTGTGTCTCTGTGCCATGCTATCTCTCACTGTGTACCTGTAATACCCCTTTCATAGACTCATAGAATCTTACAGTACAAAGGAGGCCATGTGGCCCATTCCTCCTGTGCCCTTTCACTGAATGAGCTCTCTCCTTAATCCCATACCTGCATTTTCCATGTCCTGACACCCACTGTGTAAAAAGTATTCTATGTTTCCCTTTACTTTTCAGGTGCTAATTCAGACTTTTTAAACTAGTTACCATCTATCTCACCAGTGGAAATCATTTTTTCTGATTTACTTTAGAACATAGAACATTACAGCGCAGTACAGGCCCTTCAGCCCTCGATGTTGCGCCAACCTGTGAAACCATCTGACCTACACTATTCCATTTTCATCCATATGTCTATCCAATGACCACTTAAATGCCCTTAAAGTTGGCGAGTCTACTACTGTTGCAGGCAGGGTGTTCCACGCCCCTACTACTCTCTGAGTAAAGAAACTACCTCTGACATCTGTCCTATATCTATCACCCCTCAACTTAAAGCTATGTCCCCTCGTGTTTGCCATCACCATCCGAGGAAAAAGGCTCTCACTATCCACCCTGTCCAACCCTCTGATTATCTTATATGTCTCTATTAAGTCACCTCTTCTCCTCCTCTCTAACGAAAACAACCTCAAGTCCCTCAGCCTTTCCTCGTAAGACCTTCCCTCCATACCAGGCAACATCCTAGTAAATCTCCTCTGCACCTTTTCCAAAGCTTCCACATCCTTCCTATAATGCGGTGACCAAAACTGCACGCAATACTCCAGGTGCGGCCGCACCAGAGTTCTGTACAGCTGCAGCATGACCTCGTGGCTCCTAAACTCGATCCCCCTACTAATAAAAGCTAACACACCATATGCCTTCTTAACAGCTCTATTAACCTGGGTGGCAACTTTCAGGGATTTATGTACCTGGACACCAAGATCTCTCTGCTCATCTACACTACCAAGAATCTTCCCATTAGCCCAGTACTCTGCATTCCTGTTACTCCTTCCAAAGTGAATCACCTCACACTTTTCCGCATTAAACTCCATTTGCCATCTCTCAGCCCAGCTCTGCAGCCTATCTATGTCCCTCTGTACCCTACAACATCCTTCGGCACTATCCACAACTCCACCGACCTTCGTGTCATCCGCAAATTTACTAACCCACCCTTCTACACCCTCATCCAGGTCATTTATAAAAATGACACACAGCAGTGGCCCCAAAACAGATCCTTGCGGTACACCACTAGGAACTATGCCTCTCCTATTTTCAATCTCTCTATCAGATCGTCTCAAAACCTTCTTCATTCTATTGAAAGGAGCCTCACTTTCTCCAGTCTCTGTTCATAACTAAAGCCTGCGATCATCTCATTGAATCTCAGCACAGCCTCTCCAGAGGCCTCACATCCTCCTTAACGTGAGGAGTCGAAAGCTGCACACACTGTGGTAACCGCTGTCTAACTGATGGTTTGAATAGGTTTAGCCTCAACTCTGCTTTAGTACTTAATGTTCCTTCTTATTAGAGTCAAAGAGTCATGTATGGCATAGGAGGCCATTTGGCCCATCGAGTCAATGCTGTTTCTTAGTAAAGCAATCCAGCCAGTCCTATTCCCCCACTCTATTCCTGTAGCCCTGTAAGTTTATTTCCTTCAAGTGCCCATCCAATTTTCTTTTGAAATCATCATCTCTGCTTCCACCACCCTCATAGGCAGCGAGCCCACTTGTTGTGTAAAACTTCTTCCTCATATCCCCCTGCATCTCTTTCCCAAACCTTTAAATCTGTGTCCCCCAGTCCTTGCCCAACAGCTAATGAGAAAAGTTCTTCCTGGGCTACCTTATCCAAACCTGTCAGAATCTAGTATACCTATAAATGAAGTCCAAGATCCCATATGCTTTTCCAACCACTCTCTCAATATGTTCTGCCATCTTCAAAGATCTATGCACATGAACCCCCAGGTCCCTCTGTTCCTGCACACACTTTAGAACTGTATCATTAAGTCTCTATTGCCTCTCCCTATCCCTTCTGCCAAAATGCATCACCTCACACTTCTCTGTATTAAATTCCATCTACCACTTGCCTGCTCATTGCGCTAGCCTATCTATGTCCCATTGCAGTCGATTTGCAACATCTTCACTGTTTGCCACTCCTCCACGTTGGGTATCATCAGCCAATTTGCTCTGTATTCCAAGATCCAAGCACTGACCCTTGGGGGACACCACTCTCTACCATCTTACCATAGGGCGGCACAGTGGCGCAGTGGTTAGCACCGCAGCCTCACAGCTCCAGGGACCCGGGTTCGATTCCGGGTACTGCCTGTGTGGAGTTTGCAAGTTCTCCCTGTGTCTGCCTGGGTTTTCTCCGGGTGCTCCGGTTTCCTCCCACAAGCCAAAAGACTTGCAGGTTGATAGGTAAATTGGCCATTATAAATTGTCACTAGTATAGGTAGGTGGTAGGGAAATATAGGGACAGGTGGGGATGTTTGGTAGGAATATGGGATTAGTGCAGGATTAGTATAAATGGGTGGTTGATGTTCGGCACAGACTCGGTGGGCCAAAGGGCCTGTTTCAGTGCTGTATCTCTAATCTTAATCTAATCTAATCTAATCTTCCAGTCTGAAAAACAACCATTTACCATGACACACTATTTTCTGTTCTTAAACCATTTCTTTATCCAAGGTGACACTGACTCTCCTGTTCCGTGAGCCTCAATTTTGTTAACTAGCCTTTTATGTGGCACTTGGTCAAACACCTCCTTAAAATCTATGATCCCAGCTGAATCAACTTGTCCTATTATTTTTAAACAGTTGTGTGCCTGACCCCTAAGTCTTTCCATTCTCCTGCACTTTTTCAGATTTTACCAGTTTGTGTTCATTTGTTCCTATTCTTCTTCCTAAAATGTACCGAATTTACTGAATTGCAGAATTATTTGAAGGAAAGAATATTTGCAGGAGAGTGGAATTAATTAGGTAGATCTTTCAAAGAGCTGGTACCGGCACAATAGGCTGAATGGCCTCCATTTTTGCTGCATGTGATTCTAATTCTCTGGATTGGTGCTTTAACCCACAACCTGCTGACTGAGAGACAAGACTGGCATCTACTGAGCCTAACAGTAACTGCACAGTAGGACAGGGTATAAAGGAAGAAATAATGGGAATTTATCAGAAAGGTATGGCGATAATCATGGGGGGATTTTAATCTACATATAGACTGGAAAAATCAGATGTTCAAAGGTAGCTCAGATGAGGGGTTCATAGAATGTTTTCGGGATAGTTTCTTAGAACAGCAAGTTCTGGAGCCAACCAGAAAGCAGGCTATACTAAACCTGGTATTGTGCAACGAGATAGGATTAATTGATGACCTCATCTTGAAGGCACCCCTAGGTAGCAGCGATCATAATATGATTGAATTTTATATTCAGTTTGAGAGAGAGAAGAGTGGGTCCAAGATAAGTATTTTAAACTTAAATAAGAGTAATTGTGAGGGCATGAAGGCAGAGCTAGCTAAAGTGAACTGGTGAAGTAGGTTAAGGGATAGGTCAATAGAGATGCAGTGGCAGACATTTCAGGGGATATTTCAGAATACACAGAATAGATACATTCTAATGAGAAAGTAAAATTCCAAGGGGAAGTCCCACCATCCGTGGTTAACAAAATAAGTTAAAGATAATATCAAACTTAAAGAAAAAGCCAATAATTGCACAAAGATTGGTGCAGGTCAGACAATTGGACAGAATATAAAGAACAGCAAAGAATGACTAAAAGATTGATAAGGAGGGAAAAATTAGAGTACGAGAGAAAGCTAGCTAGAAATATAAAAATAGATAGTAAGAGTTTCGATCGATATTTAAAAAAGAAAAGAGTTAACAAAGTGAGCATTGTTCCTATAGAAAGTGAGTCTGGGGAATTAATAAGGGAAAATAAGGAGATGGCAGATGAATTGAACAGATATTTTCCATCGGTCTTAACTATTAAGGATACAAGTAACATCCCAGTATTAGCTGTAAATCAGGAAATGGAAAGGAGGGAGGAACTCAAGAAAATTAAAATCACCAGGGAAGTGGTACTGAACAAATTATTGGAGCTGTGGGCTGGCAAGTCCCCGGGTCCTGATGGACTTCATCCTAGGGTCTTAAAAGAAGTGGCTTGTGAGATAGTTGATGCATTGGTTTTAATTTTCCAAAATTCCCTAGATTCAGGGAAGCTTCCATTAGATTGGAAAATAGCAAATGCAACTCCTTTATTTAAAAAGGGAGGGAGACAGAAAGCAGGAAACTACAGGCCAGTTAGCTTATCTGTCAGGCAAAATGTTAGAAGCTATTATTAAAGACTTTATAGCAGGACATTTAGAAAAATTCAAGGTTTTCAGGCAGAGTCAACATGGTTTTGTGAAAGGGAAATCATGTTTAACCAATTTATTGGAGTTCTTTGAGGGAGTTACATGTGCTGTGGATAAAGGGGATCCGGTGGATGTATTGTACTTAGATTTCCAGAAGGCATTTGATAAGGTGCCACATCAAAGATTATTGCAGAAAATAAAAGCTCATGGTGTAGGGGGAAACATATTGGCATGGATAGAAGATTGGCTAGCTAACAGGAAACAGAGAGTAGGCATAAAAGGGTCATTTTCTGATTGGCAAGATGTAATGAGTGGTGTGCCACAGGGATCAGTGCTGGGGCCTCAACTTTTTACAATTTATATAAATGACTTAGATGAAGGGACTGAAGGTATGGTTGCTAAATTTGCTGATGACACAAAGATAGGTAGGAAAGTAACTTGTGAAGAGGACATAAGGAGGCTACAAAGGGATATAGATAGGTTAAGTGAGTGGTCAAAGATCTGGCAAATGGAGTATAATGTGGGAAAATGTTAAATTTCCCATTTTGGCAGGAAGAATAAAAAGAAGCATATTATTTGAATGGTGAGAGATTGCAGAGCTCTGAGATGCAGAGGGATCTAGGTGTCCTAGTGCATGAATTGCAAAAGGTTAGTATGCAGGTTCAGCAAGTAATCAGGAAAGCTAATTGAATGTTATCATTTATTGTGAGGGGAATAGAATACAAAAGTAGGGATGTTATGCTTCAGTTATACAGTGAGACCACATCTGGAGTACTGTGTACAGTATCGGTCTCCTCATTTAAGGAAGGATGTAAATGCGTTGGGAACAGTTCAGAGAAGGTTTACTAAACTAATACCTGGAATGGGCAGGTTGTCTTATGAGGAAAGGTTGGACAGGCTAGGCTTGTATCCACTGGAGTTTCGGAGAGTAAGAGGTGACTTGATTGAAACGTATAAGATCCAGAGGGGTCTTGACAGGGTGGATGTGGAAAGGATATTTCCCCATGTGGGAAAATCTAGAACTAGGGGTCATTAATTAAAAATAAGGGGTCGCCCTCTCTCAGAGGGTCGTGAGTCTTCGGAATTCTCTTCCTCAAAAGGTGGTGGAAGCAGAGTCTTTGAATGTTTTTAAGGCAGAGGTGGATAGATTCTTGATAAGCAAGGGGGTGAAAGGTTATCAGGGGTAGGCGGGAATGTGGAGTCGAGGTTACAATCAGATCAGCCATGATCTTATTGAATGGTGGAGCAGGCTCGAGGGGCCGAGTGGCCCACTCCTGCTCCTAATTCGTTGTTCGTATGGAAGATAGTTACCCTAACATCTATCATTAGGAAAATGCTGGAATCCATTATTAAGGAAGTAGTAGCAGGACATTTAGAAAATCATAATGCAATCAGGCAGAGTCAACATGGTTTTATGAAGGGGAAATAGTGTTTGACAAATTTATTGGAGTTCTTTGAGGGTGTAACAAGCAGGGTGGATAAAGGAAAACCAGTAGATGTAGTGTATTTGGATTTCCAAAACGCATTCGATAAGGTGCCACATCAAAGGTTATTTCACAAGATAAGAGCTCATGGTGTTGGGGGTTGGTTAACGGAAACAGAAAGTCGGGATAAATGGGTAATTTCAGGTTGGCAAACTAACTAGCGGAATGCCACAGGGATCAGTGCTGGGGCCTCAACTATTTACAATCTATATCAATGACTTGGATGAAGGTTCCAAGTGTATTGTAGCCAAATTTGCAGACGAAACAAAGGTAGGTAGGAAAGCAAGTTGTGAGGAGGTTGCAAAGTGTCTGCAAAGGGATATAGATAGGTTAAGTGAGTGACAAAAAATGGCAAATGGAATATAAAGTAGTTGTAATAATGAGGTTGTCCACTTTCGCAGGAAGAATAGAAAAGCAGAATATTATTCACATGGAGGGAGACTACAGAATGCTGTGGTTCAGAAGGATCTGGGTGTCCTTGTACATGAATCACAACAAGTTAGCATGCAGGTACAGCAAGTAGTTAGGAAGGCAAATGGATTGTTGGAATTTATTGCAAGGGGATGGAGTGTAGATGTAGGGAAGTCTTGCAACAACTGTGCAGGGCATTGGTGAGACCGCACCTAGAGTACTGTGTACAGTTTTGGTCTCCTTATTTAAGGAGGGACATATTTTAATTGGAGGCAGTTCAGAGAAACTTCACTAGGCTGATTCCTGGGTTAAGGGGTTTGTATTATGAGGAAAGGTTGAGCAGGTTGGGCCTATTCTTATTGAAGTTTAGAAGAGTGAGAGGTGATCTTACTGAATACAAGATTCTGAGGGATAATAAAAGCAAAATACTGCGGATGCTGGAAATTTGAAATAAAAACAAGAAATGCTGGAAATACTCAGCAGGTCTGGCAGCATCTGTGGAGAGAGAAGCAGAGTTAACATTTCAGGTCAGTGACCCTTCTTCAGAACTGATTCTGAGGGGGCTTGACAGGGTGGTTGCTGAGAGGATGTTTCCACTCATGGGGGAATCTAGAACAAGGGGGCACAGTTTCAAAATCAGGGTTCTCCCTTTTAAGATGGAGATGCAAAGAAATTTCTTCTTTCAGAGGGTCGTTAATCTTTGCAATTCTCTGGGGTCTGGGTCATTGAATATATTCAAGGCTGATTTAGATAGATTTTTGATCTACTAGGGAGTAAAGGGTTATTGCGGGGGGTGGGGGGGGTGGTGGTGGTGGTGATGGGGGGTGCGCAGGAAAGTGGAGTTAAGGGCCATGATCAGATCAGCCATGATTTTATTGAATGGCGAAGCAGGCTCAAAAGGTGAAATGGCCTACTCCTGCTCCTAATTCTTATGATCTAAGGTGACACTTTTATTTTCTTTTTAGTACAGTAATTACTTAGGGACTGTCTGAATGCTATAACTAATTTAGTATAGAACTATAGCACAGAAGGAGGCCATTCAGCTCATTGTGACTGTGCCAGCTGTTTGAAAGTCCTATCCAATTAATCTTACTCCCCTTCTGCCATCAACATAGCCCTGCAGATATTTTTCCCTTCGAGTATATATCCAATTCCCTATTGGTGAAATAACAGAGAGGGTTGATGAAGGTAATGCAGTACATGTATATATAGACTTTCAAAAGTCATTTGATAAAGTATGACGTAACAGACTTATCTGGAAAATGGAAGCACATGGTATAAAAGGGGCAATGGCAACTTGGGTATATAATTAGCTTAGAGGTAGGAGACTAGCGGTGTATGGATCTTTTTCTGACTGGAGAGAAGTATGCAGTGGGATCCCCAGGGCTTGGTATTAGGATGATTGTGTGGTATAAAACTTGGCAGTATAGTAAATAGTAAGCAGGATAGTCAGAGACTTCATGAGGATTGAGATAGACTGGTGAAATGGGCAGACAGGTGCCAGGTGCAGTTTAGTGAGGATATGTGTGACGTGATGTACTTTGGGAGAAACAGCATATTGAGGCAGTATAATCTAAATGATACTATTTTGAGAGGAATGCTAGAACAGAGGCAACAGCGGTACCATATTCACAAACCTTTGAAGGTGGCAGGGCAGGTTAATAAGGTTGTTAAGAAAGCGTTTGGGATATTTGGTTTGTGAATAGAGGCATTGAGTACAAAAACAAGGAAGTCATATTAAACCTTTACAAATCACTGGTTGGGCCTCAGCTGGAGTTTTGTGTCCAATTCTGGGCACAGCACTTTAGGAAGAATATCAAAACCCAGGTGAGGATGCAGAGGAGATTTACCAGGATGATACCAGGGATGAGGAACTTCAGTTATGTGGAGAGATTGGAGAAGCTGGGATTGTTCTCCTTAGAGCAGAGAAGGTTAAGGGGAGATTTAATAGAGGTGTTCAAAATCATGAGGGGTTTTGATAGAGCAAGTAGGAAGAAACTATTTCCTCTGCCAAGTGGGTTGGTAACCAGAGGCCATAGGTTTAAAATAATTGCTAAAGGAGCTAGAGGGGAAATGAGGAATAATTTCTTCAGATTCCATAGGAGCTTTCAAAAGACAATTGGACAGGTACATGAAGAGGACTCATCTGCAGGGGTATAGGGAAAAACTGGGGTGTCAGATGATTTGACAGCTCTTTTAAAGAGCTGGCACAGGTGTGATGGGCCAAATGGCCTCCTTATGTGCTGTAAGGTTCTATGATTCCTTGAAAGTTATATTTGAATCTGCTTCCTGCACCCTTTGAGGCAGTGAATTCCAGATCATAACAACTCGCTGCGTAAAAACATTTCTCCTCGTCTCGCCTCATCAATTACCACTTATGGTAACACATTCCACATTCCATTGAAAAACTTGCTTCTAATCTTCTTTGCATTCTTTCATTCCGTAGTACAAAATTTCCATTTTTGTCCCTGATTGGAAACTCAGTAAGCAATGTGCTTGCCAGCGTTTTATGATGTCATTTTTGTTTGTTTTATTAAGAGCTGTAAGTTGACAAACTAGGCAGTGAAGATGGCTGTAGGCCAGAGAGGAATGTCAGGAAATGGTATTCACTGATTCGCCCATCCTCCATCCTTTAATATTAACAGATGAAAATATACAAAGCACTGGCGTTCATTTCTAGAGGGATAAAATTGAAAAGTAGTGAAGTTATGTTAAATTTGTATAGAAGTTTGGTTAGACCACACTTGGAGCTCTGTGGACAGTTCTGGGCCTCTATATTATACAAAGGATATCGGCATAGATTTACAAATATGATACCAGAGCTGAGAGGTCAAACCTATCAGGAATGATTGAACCAGCTTTTCTAGAAAAGAGAAAACTGAGAGGGTGACCTGATCGCGCGCTTTAAAATTATGAAGGAGTTCGATCGGGTAGGTTAAGTTACGAGGAGAGATTACACAAATTAGACCTGTTTTCGCTAGAATTTAGAAGGTTAAGGGGTGATCTGATTGAAGTCTTCAAGATATTAACAGGAAAAGACAGGCTAGATAAAGATAAACTATTTCCACTGGTTGGAGATTCTAAAACTAGGGGGCATAGTCTAAAAATTAGGATCAGACCGTTCAGGAGAGATGTTAGGAAGCACTTCTTCACGCAAAGGGTGGTAGAGGTTTGGAACTCTCTCCCACAAACAGCAGTTGAAGCTAGAACAGTTGTTAATTTTAAATCGACATGGATAGATTTTTGTTAAGCAAAGATATTAAGGGATATGGGCCAAAGGCAAGTATATGGAGTTAGGCCGTAGATCAGCCATGATCTCATTGAATGGCGGAACAGGCTTGAGGGGCTGAATGGCCTACTCCTGGTCCTATCTTCCTATGTTCCTCGGTGTAGAGAAGATTATAAAATGACATGGCACAGAAAGAGACCATTCAGCCCATCGTGCCTACACTGCCTCTTTGATAGAGTTGTCTAATTAATTCCACTCCACTGTGCTTTCCCCATCGCCCTTACCATTTTTTTTCTCTTCAAGTATTTATACCTTTAGAAAGTTACTATAAGAGCTGCTTTCAGGCAGCACACTCTAGATCACAGTAACTCACTGTGTAAAGAAAACAGACTCCTCGTAGCCTCTGGTAAATGGCACTGAGGGCCTGTGGATGGGTCAGACCAGAGGCTGATGTAAGGAAATGAGGTGGTGGCTGCATCTCACATCCAAAAAGGGAAATTTGTGTCCCCCTCTCCTGAGCCTTACTCTCCCTACAACCCTCAATCCTAACCGATCCCTCAATCCTAACCGATCCCTCAATCCTAACCGATCCCTCAATCCTAACCGATCCCTCAATCCTAACCGATCCCTCAATCCTAACCGATCCCTCAATCCTAACCGATCCCTTAATACCCAGAGTGCTCTGAACCTTTCTCCTCTTGCCCCAGTCTGGCTGTAACTCTTGCTTAAACCTCCCTCTTTCAATGCTCACAGACCCCTAGATTTCATTTCTGTGTCCCCTCTGTTTCTGCACCCTCGGAGGTCCCCCCTCACTGATTCCTGGTCCCCCTCCCTTTGTTGTCCCAGATCCCAGAACTGGCACCAATGTTCCAAGGTTCAGTGATTTCCTCAAAATGCTGCCGCAGCCCAGACCCGATCCTAGGGTTCCCCAAGTAAATGCTTCTGGGAATACAACGTGGTGTGTTACCCATTTCTGTAAAACCTTGGATTCATGTTGAGTGCAGCATATTTGAGAGGAACTGGTGACTTCTCACCTCTGGTTCCCAAAGCACTCCACCACTGGGCGTTTCCTCACCTCATGTCTGGCTGAACTGTGGGCTCACTGATAGAGATTGATCGCTGTGATTGGTCAACAACTCCATTATTGTTGGATCATGTGACTGGATCCTCTGATCTTGATCACCACAAACATTCCTACCAGGAATCAGCCAGTGCTAACAATAAGCTAGTAAAATTTGTTAATGAGCACACCTAACAGCAGTAGGAAGATGATGTCCACAAACGAATAGTGTGGATTGAGATTAGAAGCATGTTGTTGGGATATGTTTCTGTACAGTCATCACTAAGCAAACAATCAATTGATTACACAGTACAGAAGGAGGCCATTCGGCTATCAAGTCTGAGCCTTCGAATGGCCAAATCATGTTGCAAGTTTGATTTGGAAAGTTCATTCCTGCCAATTCCCACATGGTAAGCCTTCAGCTCTGTCTGCAGATGCTGCCTGACCTGCTGAGTATTTCCAGGCATTTCTGACCTCTGGTTGACTTTCCACAGCATCTCCTTTCTCTTCCTCAACCCTTCAGAAGTTAGGGGACTGCTGAGATTGTGCGCACTCAATCTTTGTTCACTGTGTGACCAGCTCTGTGAGCAGTTTCACCCCATGCTGGATGTGGGGATTCCCCTGGAGTCATAGAGTTATACAGCACAGAAACAGGCCCTTCGGCCCATCGTGTCCATGCCGGCCATCAAGCCTATCTATTCTAATCACATTTTCCAACATTTAGCCCGTAGCCTTGTATGCTATGGCGTTTCAAGTGCTCATCTAAATACTTATTAAATGTTGTGAGGGTTCCTGTCTGTACCACCCCTTCAGGCAGTGTGTTCCAGATTCCAAACACCCCCTGGGTGAAAAAATGTTTCCTCAAATCCCCTCTAAACCCCCTGCCCCTTACCTTAAATCTATGCCCCCTGGTTATTGATACCTAAGCTAAGGGAAAAGGTTTCTTCCTATCAATGCCCCTCATGATTTTGTATGCCTCAATCATATCTCCCCTCAGCCTTCTCTGCTCTCAGGAAAATAACCCTAGCCTATCCAGTCTCTCTTTATAGCTGAAATGCTCCAGCCCAGGCAACATCCTGGTGAATCTCCTCTGCACCCTTTCCAGTGCAATCACATCCTTCCTGTAGTAGTGACCAGAACTGTACACACTACTCCAGCTGCGGCCTAACTAGCATTTTATACAGCTCCATCATAACCTCCCTGCTCTTATATTCTACGCCTCGGCTAATAAAGGCAAGTATCCCATATGCCTTCCTAACCACCTTATCTACCTGTGCTGCTGCCTTTAGTGATCTATGGACAAGTACACCAAGGTCCTTCTGTACTTCCTAGGGTCCTACCATCCTTTGTACATTCCCTTGCCTTGTTAGTCCTCCCAAAATGCACGACCTCACACTTCTCAGGATTAAATTCCATTTTCCACTGCTCTGCCCATCTTACCAGCCCATCTATATCGTCCTGTAATCTCAGGCTTTCCTCCTCACTATCTACAAAACCACCGATTTTCGTGTCATCTGTGAACTTACTGATCATACCTCCTGTATTCACATCTAAATCATTAATGTACACTACAAACAGCAAGGGTCCCAGCACCGATCCCTGCTGGTCACAGGCTTTCAACCGCAAAAACAACCCTCGGCCATCACCCTCTGCCTCCTGCCACTAAGCCAATTTTGGATCCAATTTGCCAAATTGCCCTGGATCCCATGGGCTCTTACCTTCTTAACCAATCTCCCATGCGGGACCTTATCAAAAGCCTTACTGAAGTCCATGTAGACTACATCTACTGCTTTACTGTCATCTACACATCTGGTCACCTCCTTGAAAAATTCAATCAAATTGGTTAGACATGATCTCCCCCTACAAAGCCATGCTGACTATCCCTGATTAATCCCTGCCTCTCCAAGTGGAGATTAATCCTGTCTCTCAGAATTTTTCCAATAGTTTCCCTACCACTGATGTTAGACTCACTGGCCTGTAATTACCTGGTTTATCCCTACTACCCTTCTTGGATAGTGGTACCCCTCATATGACAAGGAACACCAAGTGAGCTGGAAACAACCTGTCTGTCTTCACATAACCCAGCAACAAGCTGCCAATCAGTCAGATACAGATACAGTCCGCTATCTGATGATGCAAAATGCTTTCGGGGTTTTTATGGTGAGGGTGGCTGCTGGTTTACCATCACTCTGAAACTGGCTGACCTTCAGCAGGTGTGGTTCATATTATCGAAGGGACTGGGAGGAATTGAAGCTTGGAGCCTCTGTGTTAACAAGAGAAGGCAGCACTGGGGGTACAGTGCACAGCAACGAGCACGACACACCACACTGCGTCACACATCCCTCCATTTTGGCATTTTCTGTCTTACACTCGGATGCCGGCACTAACGCAAGACATCAGGGGCAGACAAGAGATAGCAGGGCTGCAAATGGCTGCAGTCGGCACACAAGTGGGAAATGTACTACCAGACGGGAGACTTGTGCAGAAGCCTAGTTGCCTAAACTGCTTTGAACTTCTAATGCGTCCAAAGTGCATAACTTCACACGTCCCTACATTATACTCCATTTGTCATCTTGTTGCCCACTCAATTAACCTGTTTATATCTCTTTTTAGCCTCTCTGTCTCTTCGTCTAAGTCATTAATACAGATTGTAAATAGCTGAGGCCCCAGCACTGATCCTTGTGGCACTCCACTATTTACTGCCTGCCAACTTGAAAATGCCCCATTTGTGCACATTCGTTGCTTCCTGTCTGTTAACCAGTCATCTGTCCATGCTAATATATTATCCCCAACTCAATGAGCCCTTATCTTGCCAATTAACCTTTAGTGTGGCACCTTATTGAATGCCTTTTGGAAATCCAGGTATACTACATCTACTGGTTTCCCTTTATCTACCTTACTCGTTACATCCTCAAAAAACTCCAATAAATTTGTCAAACAGGATTTCCCTTTAGTAAAACCATGTTGATTTGTTCTATCCATACTGTGCTTTTCTAAGTGCATTGTTAAGATTTCCTCAATAATAGATTCCAGCATTTTCCCAATGACTGATGTTAGGCTAACTGGCCTGTAGTTCCCTGTTTTCTCTCTCCCTCCTTTCTTGGGAAGCAGTGTAACATTTGTGAACTTCCAATCTGATGGGACTGTTCCCGAATCTAAGGAATTTAGAAAAATCATAGCTAATGCAGCCACTATCTCTGCAGCTATCTCTTTTAGAACCCGAGGGTGTAGGCCATCAGGTCCTGGAGATTTGGAAGATTTTGTTGCTTACATTTCTCCAATACTTTTTCTGTGCTGATATGAATTTCCTTAATTACTTCACTCTTTTTAGCCCCTAGGTTACTGTCTATTTCTGGGATGGAACTTGTATCTTCTACTGTGAAGACAGACACAAAATATTTGTTCAATGCCTCTGCCATTTCCTCATTCCCCATGATAATTTCTCCTGTCCCTGCTTCTAAGGGACCAACATTTACTTTAGCTACTCTCTTTATATATACCTATAAAAGCTCTTACAGTCCATTTTTATATTAATGGCTAGTTTACTCCCATATTCTATTTTTTACTTTTTGTCAACTTTTTGGTGGCCCTTTGCTGGTTTCTAAAACACTCCCAATCCTCAGACTTGCTACTCTTTTAGCAACATTGTAAGCCTTTTCTTTTAATCTAATACTATCCTTAACTTCCTGAGTGAACCATGGATGGGTCTTTCTGGCTGAGTTTTTGTTTTTCAAAGGAACGTATTTTTGTTGAACATTTTGAATTGTTTCTTTAAAGGTTTCCCACAGTTCATTTACTGCCATACCTTTTAGTCTATTTATCCAATTTACCTTAGCCAGTTCTCCCCTCATGTAATTGGCTTTGTTTAAGTTTATTTGTGATTGGAGCACATCACTTTCAAACTTAACATGGAAATCAGTGGTATTATGTTCACTGTTTCCCAGTGGATCTTTTACTATCACATTGCTTATTAACCCTGCTTCATTCCACAATACTAGATCTGATAGCGTAATCCCCAGTTGGCTCCACAATGTATTGCTTCAAGAAACTGTCCCGAAAACATTCTACAAACCCATCTTCTAGATCACTCCTACCAATTTCATTGTCCCAGTCTAATGAAGATTAAAGTCCCCCTCAATTATTACATTGCCTTTGTTACAAGCTCCAATAATTTCTTGTTCAATGCTCTGTCCAGTGGTTTAACAACTGTTAGGTGGTCCATAAACTACTCCCAACAGTGTTTTCTGATTCTTGCTATTCACAGGGTCAGTACTGAGGGAGTGCTGCACTGTCGCAGGGTCAGTACTGAGGGAGTGCTGCACTGCCGCAGGGTCAGTACTGAGGGAGCCCCCTCCGTGGATCACCACCTTGATTTGGTGGAGAGGCTTGTGCATTCCAATGATCCCTTGAGCGATGCCGTCGGGAGCTCTTTGCTCCTGGTAGGGCCACCCATGGTGGCAAGGTCGGGGAGAGGTGACAGACAAAGTGCGATTCAAAAAGTCCTCAATGGCAGAACAGGCGAAGAAAGACTGCATCTCACCGGCTCTGAAGGTGGAAAAAGGTTGCAGTGGAAAGGTGGTCCCGGTCATCGTGGTTCAACACGTCATCGATATCTGACCATCAATCTGTAAAGATCGTGTGGGCAATGACGGTGCCCCAAAGTCCTTACGTTCAACAAAGTCACGTTCAGGCTTCTACCAGGGTCTATTTATTAAGTCTGGTGGCTATGGAGAATTGGCGATGGGGAACTTGGGAGTTCCAAGTCAAGAATCTGCACACAGGCGGCAGATGTATGAAGGTCACTGGACACATGTGTTGGGACAGAGGTGTCTTTGTGCAGCAGCATCTGTGACTGAGCAGTCCTCTTCAGGAAACCCTCTGCTCACCCCAAATGGGGAGGGGGCTAGAAAAGGTGCCCTAAAAATAGGCTGTCCCTCTTCATCCTGGCTGGGGAACCACACCCTGCGGCATCACCATCCTCGTGGTCAAAGAAAGAAAACTTTAATTTTTGCAACTTGGAATGTCAGAACTCTTGGATAATCTTGAATGACCGTTCGGAAAGAAGAACTGCAGTCGTATCACATGAGCTATCAAGACTCTAAATTGACATCGCCCCCCCCCCCCACCCCTCAGTGAGACCCACCTTCCAGGGGAGGGGCAGCTGAAGGAACAAGCAGGGGGATGCACCTTCTACTGGAAAGGAAAGGCCGCCAGTGACCCTCATGTCAATGGAGTTGGTTTTGCCTTCCGGAATTGGATCTTGGATACACTGCCAGAACTCCACAACTGCATTAATGAAAGACTCAGCACACTTCACCTACAGCTCTGCCGTAATCAATATGCCACCGTCATCAGTGCTTATGCCCTGACCCTTGACTCCGATGAACATGTTAAGGAAAAGTTCTATTCTGACCTCACTGCCATCCCAAAAGAAGAGAAGATCATCCTTCTGGGGGCTTTAATGCCAGGGTTGGCCTTAGCTCCGATGTCTGGAGAGGAATCGTTTAGTTTAGTTTTTAGTTTAGAGATACAGCACTGAAACAGGCCCTTCGGCCCACCGAGTCTGTGCCAACCATCAACCACACATTTATACTAATCCTACACTAATTCCATATTCCTACCACATCCCCACCTTTCCCTATATTTCCCTACCACCTACCTATACTAGGGGCAATTTATAATGGCCAATTAACCTATCAACCTGCAAGTCTTTTTGGCATGTAGGAGGAAACCGGAGCACCCAGAGGAAACCCACGCAGACACAGGGAGAACTTGCAAACTCCACACAGGCAGGACCCGGAATTGAACCCGGGTCGCTGGAGCTGTGAGGCTGCGGTGCTAACCACTGTGCCACAGGGTCAGAAAAGCGAATACAAATGGTGTCCTCCTGCTGACAAAGTGTACTCAGTATGGCCTCATTATGACAAACACCCTCTTCCGCCAGAAGGACAAATAGAAAACCACATGGAAGCATTCTAGATCAAAGCACCGGCACCTCCTGCATTATGTCATTGTTGGAGTCAAAGATCTAAGTGATGTCTCTCACTGGACCCATGCAGGGAACTGATGCCTGATGGACAGATCATCAACTTGTTCGATTGGTGATGAACATCCACCGAGCACCAAGCATCGCAAGACCCAAAAATCCAAGAGGAAGAAGATCAATGTCTCAGCCCCAAAGGAAGCCAGGGAGGAGATAGTGGATGCGCTGAGGAATATCTTCAAATCCTCACTAGATACAGGAGAGGTACCAGATGATTGGAGGTCTGCGAATGTTATATCATTGTTTAAAAAGGGTGCGAGAGATAGGCCAAATAATTATAGGCCGGTCAGTCTGACCTCGGTGGTGGGTAAATTGTTAGAATTTATTCTAAGGGACAGGATAAACTGCCACTTAGAAAGGCACAGATTAATCAGGGATAGTCAGCATGGATTTGTTAAGGGAAGTTCATGTCTTACTTCCTCAGAAAACTCAATTAGGTTAGTAACAAGGAGGATTGATGAGGGTAGTGCAGTGGATGTGGGATACATGGATTTTAGTAAGGCATTTGACAAGGTCCCACATGGCAGACTGGTCAGTAAAATGAAAGCCCATGGGATACAGGGGAATGTGGCAGGTTGGATCCAGAATTGGCTCAGTGACAGGAAACAAAGGGTAGAAGTCGAAGGATGTTTTCGTGAATGGAAAACTGTTTCCAGTGGCGTTTCACAGGGCTCAGTGTTGGGCCCCTTGTTGTTTATGATTTATATTAATGATTTGGACTTAAATGTGGGAGGCATGTTTCGGAAATTTGCTGATGACACAAAAACTGGCAGTGTAGTTGATAGTGAAGAGGATAGCTGTAGACGCCAGAAAGATATCCGAAAAGTGGTAAATGGAATTCAATCCAGAGAAGTGTGAGGTAATGTATTTGGGAAGGGCAAATAAAGCGAGGGAATACACAATAAACAGGAGGATATTGAGAGGGGTAGAAGACGTGAGAGACCTTGGAGTGAATGTCCACAGGTCCCTGAAGGTGGCAGGACAGGTAGATAGAGTGGTGAAGAAGGCATATGGAATGCTTTCCTTTATTGGCTGGGGTATAGAATACAAAAACAGGGATGTAATGCTGGAACTGTATAAAATGCTGGTTAGGCCACAGATGCAGTATTGTGTACAGTTCTGGTCACCACATTACAGGAAGGACATAATTGCTCTGGAGAGAGTACAGAGGAGATTTACAAGAATGTTGCCAGGGCTCGAAAGGTGCAGCTATGAGGAAAAATTGGATAGGCTAGGGTTGTTTTCCTTAGATCAGAGGAGGCTGAAGGGTGACTTAATTGAGGTGTACAAAATGATGAGGGACCTCGATAGAGTAGACAGGAAGGACCTGTTTCCCCTAGCAGAGAGGTCAATTATCAGGGGGCACAGATTTAAGGTGACTGGTAGAAGGATTAGAGGGGACATGAGGAAAAACATTTTCACCCAGAGGGTGGTGGGTGTCTGGAATTCACTGCCCGGATTGGTGGTGGAGGCAGAAACCCTCAATTCTTTTAAAGGTACCTGGACCTGCACCTGAAGTTCGTAACCAACAAGGCTATGGACCAGGTGCTAGAAGGTGGGATTTGATTGGGCAGCTAGTTCTTTTGGCCGGCACGGACACAATGGGCTGAATGGCCTCCTTCTGTGCTGCAATTTTTCTATGGTTCTAAAGTAGCCCAACTAAAGAGAGGAATTCCAAGTGCAGCTCACAACCAATCTGGAAAATCTTCATGCACCCAACTCAATTTCAGAACAGTGGGAAAAAATAAAGTCAGCTGGACTATACTGCTGTGTCCAGACTATTGAGTTTGAGCATCATCATCACCAGGACTGGTTCGACGAAAACAATGCTGAAATTTGTGACTTCCTGGAACAAAAGTGAGCAGCATTCCAACAGCTCAAGGCTGACACCCAAAGACAAGTCTGGAAGATAAAGGACAAGTGATGGGCAGAGAAAGCCTGAGAGATCCAACAATATCATGACATACGAAGCTTTTTTGAAGCCAGCAGGGGCCATCTATAGACTAAGGTCAAATGAAGAAAATCCCCTTTGCTCACAGGATGGTGCCTCTCTTAAGGATGACAAAGCCATCCGTCAACACTGGAAAGAATATTTTCAACAACTGCTTATGGACATGTCATGGACAAGCGTGGGTTAATTAAGGAAAGCCAACATGAATTTCTTAAGGAAAAATCATGTTTAACTAACTTGCTGGAGTTTTTTGAGGAGATAACAGAGAGGGCTGATGAGGGCAATGCAGTTGATGTGGTGTACGTGGACGATCAAAAGACATTTGTACAGTGCCACACAACAGACTTGTGAGCAAAGTCAGCTCATGGAATAAAAGGGATGGTAGCAACATGGATATGAAATTGGCTGAGTGACAGGAAATAAAGAGTAGTGGGTAATGGATGTTTTTCGGGCTGGAGGAAGGTTTGTAGTGGAGATTCCCAGGGTTCAGGGTTGGGACCCTTGCTCTTCCTAATGTATATTAATGACCTAGACCTTTGTGTAAAGGGCACAGTTTCAAAATTTGCGGATGATACGAAACTTGGAAACATTGTGCACTTTGAGGAGGATAGTGTAGAACTTCAAAAGGACATTTGGTGGAATGGGCAGACAGGTGGCAGGTGAAGTTCAATGCAGAGAAATGTGAAGTGATTCATGTTGGTAGGAAGAACATGGAGAGACAATATAGAATAAAGGGAAAAATTCTCAAGGGGGTGCAGGAGCAGAGGAACCTGGGTATATACGTACATAAGTCATTGAAGGTGGCAGGACAGGTTGAGAGAGCAGTTAATAAAGCATACAGTATCCTGGGCTTTATTAATAGGGGCATAGAGTACAAGAGCAAGGAAGTTACGTTGAACTTGTATAAGACACTAGTTCGGCCTCAGCTGGAGTAATGTGTCCAGTTCTGGGCACCGCACCTTTGGAAAGATGTGATGGCATTGGAGAGAGTACAGAAAAGATTCAGGAGAATGGTTCCAGGGATGAGGAATTTCAGTTATGAAGATAAATTGGAAACGTTGGGACTGTTTTCCTTGGAGAAGACAAGTCTGAGAGGTGATTTGATAGAGGTATTCAAAATCATGAGGGATCTGGGCAGAGTAGATAGAGAGAAACTGTTTCCACCTGTGAAAGGATTGAGAATGAGAGGGCACAGATTTAAAGTATTTGGTAAGAGAAGGAACAGTGACATGAGGAAAAATATGTTTGCGAAGCGAGTGGTTAAGGTCTGGAATGCACAGCTGGTGAGTGTGGTGGAGGCAGGTTCAGTTGAAGCATCCAAAAGGAAATTAGACTGTTATAGGAGAAGGAAGAATGTGCAGGGCTTCAGGGAGAAGGCGGGGGAATGGCACGAGGTGATTTGCTCATTCTGAGAGTCGGTGCAGACACGACTGGCTGAATGACCTCCTTCTGCGCTGTGGGGAGGTGGTGGCGTAGTGGCAATGTCACTAGACTAGTAGTCCAACACCCAGGCTAATGCTCTGGGGACATCCCACCACGACAGATGGTGAAATGTGAATTCAATTAATAAAACATCTAGTCTAATGGTGACCATGAAACCATTGTCGATTGTCGAAAAAACCCATCTGGTTCACTAAAGTCCTTTAAGGGAGGAAATCTTCAGTCCTTACCTGGTCTGGCCTACATGTGACTCCAGACCCACAGCAATGTGGTTGACTCTTAAATGTCCTCTGAAATGGCCTAGCAAGATACTCAGTTCAAGGGCAATTAGAAATGGGCAACAAATGTTGGCCTCCCCAGTGACACCCACATCCCACAAATGAATAAAAAACAGTTCTGTGATTCCCCAACTGTGAATCCACAGTGGCAGCTGACTCTCTCCAGGCTATCCCCCAGTATCATGTGGTAGAAGCTATGGATGAACCACCATCAATGGGAGAGCTGCAACAAGCAATCAAACGGATGAAAAACAACAAAGCCTGCGGCCCGATGGTATTCCAGCTGAGGTCTTCAAAGCTGGTGGACTTCTGCTCACATCAAGACTCCATGCGCTCCTCCTACAGATTTGGGAGGGAAAAGAACTCCCCCTCCCCCCCGCAACTCCAGGAATGCAACAAGTGTAACTATCTTCAAGAAGGGAGATAAATCGTGCTGTGGGAACTATCGAGGTATTTCCCTCTTGTTCCTAGCTGGGAAAATCCTGTCACACATTCTCCTGAATCACCTACTTCCTGTGGCTGAGGAAATCCTCCCAGAGACACCATTTGGCTTTAGACCTTCCAGAGGAACCTCCGACATGGTCTTTATTGCCCGACAAATCCAAGAAAAATGTCGAGAACAATATCAGGAACTTTTCATTGCATTCATCGACCTGACCGAAGCATTTAACTCCGTAAACCGTGAGAGTCTGTGGATTGTGCTCCAGAGATTTGGATGTCCAAGAAACTTCATCACAATCCTGCAATTGCTCCATGATAATATGACTAAGATCTGAAACAGATGCCTTCAGAATCCACATTGGGGTCAAGCAAGGCTGTGTGATAGCCCCCAAACTATTTACAATCTACCTGACAGTGGCTCTTCACCTCATCAAAGATCAGCTGCCCTCTGGTGTGAGTATTAAATATCGTGTACATGGAAAACTCTTTAACCTCAGTCGCCTCCATGTCAAAACTAAACTGATCACCATAGATGTACATGATCTACAGTTTGCGGATGACCGCAGTGTCCTTGCCCATTCTGCACCAGGTTTGCAAGCCACTCTCGATCTCTTCAATTTTGTAAACAAGAGACTCGGCCAAAACAAAACTCATATCAACCCACACCTGGTCAGCCAAATATTCCATCTCCCATCCATGTTGAAGGAGACACTCGGGAATATGTTGAGCACTTCCCATACCTTGGCAGCCACTTCTCTCAAAAGGCCACCATTGACGAGAAGATCCATCAGTTGTGCCAGCTCAGCCTTCTACAAACTACGGCAGCGAGTGTTTGACAACAAGTTATGTTGTGGGCGGCACAGTGGTGCAGTGGTTAGCACCGCAGCCTCACAGCTCCAGCGACCCAGGTTCGGTTCTGGGTACTGCCTGTGCGGAGTTTGCAAGTTCTCCCTGTGACCGTGTGGGTTTCCGCCGGGTGCTCCGGTTTCCTCCCACAGCCAAAGACTTGAGGGTTGATAGGTAAATTGACCATTGTAAGTTGCCCCTAGTGTAGGTAGGTGGTAGGAGAATTGAGGGGATGTGGGGAATATGGGATTAATGTAGGATTAGTATAAATGGGCGGCTGATGGTCGGCACAGACTTGGTGGGCCGAAGGGCCTGTTTCAGTGCTGTATCTCTAAAATATAAAACACCTCCGCAAGTCAACAAAAGTCCTAGTGTACAGAGCAGTTGTTGTCACCACACTCCTGTACTGCAGTGAGACCTGGACTGTGTATCAGCGACACATAAGAGCACTAGAGAAATTCCAGCGGTAATGCCTCTGCCGCATCCTCGGATTCAATGGGAGGATCATTGAACAGATGCTAGTGTCCTTCTTGAAGCCAGCTCCACAAGCAATGAGGCAAAACTCCTGCAAATCCAATTTCGATGGACTGGCCACTGTGTCCGGAAGTTCTCCCCTGCCAAATCCTGTTGTCTCAACTCTCAAATGGCCAGCGTTCCAGGGGAGGACAAAGAAAATGCTTCAAAGGCACTCTGAAGCGCAGCAGCATTGACATTGATGACTGGGAGGAGCTTGCT
Organism: Heterodontus francisci; assembly: GCF_036365525.1. Lineage (NCBI taxonomy): Eukaryota > Metazoa > Chordata > Chondrichthyes > Heterodontiformes > Heterodontidae > Heterodontus > Heterodontus francisci. The sequence continues at coordinate 119,699,637 of NC_090381.1, read as the reverse complement.
AACAATCGTCCAAAATGGCGACAATTTGTCCATCAAGCTGCTTCATGCTTCGAGTCCAAACACCAGAATGATGAGGCAGAGCGGCGGCAGAGAAGGAAAGAAAAGGAAGCGAATCCTGCAGTCTGGATCCGACTATCTTGTGTGACGTCCTGCCCCATGTGCCCAAAGATCTGGCAGAACCTCGCAATCTTGAGTAGACACGACCCTCGAATCGAGGGACTGCCGATGATTGAGGGAGCGCTGCATTATCGGAGGGGCAGCACTGAGGAAGTGCTGCACTGTCAGAGGGGCAGCACTGAGGGAGTGCGGCACTGTCAGAGGGCTGTCTTTTGGTTGAGATGTTAAACTGAGGCTGTGTCCACCATCTCAGGTGGACGGAAAAGACCCCATGACAGTATTTGACGACAAGCAGGGGAGTTCTCCTGGTCAATATGTATCCCTCAGCTAACACCTAAAACAGAAGAAGGGTCACTGACCCGAAACGTTAACTCTGCTTCTCTTTCCACAGATGCTGCCAGACCTGCTGAGTGATTCCAGCATTTCTTGTTTTTATTTCAGATTTCCAGCATCCGCAGTATTTTGCTTTTACCTAAAACAGATTGCTACTCATTTATCCAATAGCTGTTTGTGGGAGCTTGCTGTGTGCAAATCTGTGGCCGCATTGCCTACATGATAAGTTCACTTCAAAAGGGCTTGATTGGCTGGAAAATGCTTTGGGACATCCTGGAATCCGAAAGGTATCGAATAAATGCAATTTTGTCTTTCTTTATCCAACCTCTCATTCTTTAATACCAAGTGACTGCCCCATTTGAGGAATCTCTTGGAACAATCCATTCCCTGTTGTCTCCGCACTTTCTAGCTGGAACTATTGCTTATCGGTTGCACCCACTTGTTGCTTCTGGCCTCGCGTTAGGCAGTGAGGTTCTGCAACTCACCCGCTGTTTAATCCTGTTCCTGGCATGGGAGCACCCCCATCCAGGGAGCACCCCCATCCAGGGAGCACTCCCATCCAGGGAGAACCCCATCCTGACAGCACAATAGGAAACACCATCAAACGAGGATGTGGCAGCACCTGAATCAATCAATCTCTCACCCAGACCATAAACCTATTGGGAATAAATCCTGGGGCTTACTGACTCAGACCGGGAGTTTATTGGGAGTAAATCCTGGGGATTACTGACCCAGACCAGGAGTTTATTGGGAGTAAATCCTGGGGATTACTGACCCAGACCAGGAGTTTATTGGGAGTAAATCCTGGGAATTACTGACCCAGACCAGGAGTTTATTGGGATTAAATCCTGGGGATTACCGACTCAGACCAGGAGTTTATTGGGATTAAATCCTGGGGATTTGTGACCCAGACCGGGAGTTTATTGGGAGTAAATCCTGGGGATTACTGACCCAGACCAGGAGTTTATTGGGATTAAATCCTGGGGATTACTGACTCAGACCGGGAGTTTATTGTGATTAAATCCTGAGGATTACTGACTCAGACCGGGAGTTTATTGGGAGTGTATCCTGGGGATTACTGACCCAGAACAGGAGTTTATTGGGAGTGTATCCTGGGGATTACTGACCCGGACCAGGAGTTTATTGTGATTAAATCCTGGGGATTTGTGACCCAGACCAGGAGTTTATTGGGAGTGCATCCTGGGGATTACTGACCCAGAACGGGAGTTTATTGGGAGTATATCCTGGGGATTACTGACCCAGACCAGGAGTTTATTGGGAGTGTATCCTGGGGATTACTGATCCGGACCAGGAGTTTATTGGGATTAAATCCTGGGGATTACTGACCCAGACCAGGAGTTTATTGTGATTAAATCCTGGGGATTACTGACTCAGACCGGGAGTTTATTGGGAGTGTATCCTGGGGATTACTGACCCAGACCGGGAGTTTATTGGGAGTGTATCCTGGGGATTACTGACCCAGAACGGGAGTTTATTGGGAGTATATCCTGGGGATTACTGACCCAGACCAGGAGTTTATTGGGATTAAATCCTGGGGATTACTGACCCAGACTGGGAGTTTATTGGGATTAAATCCTGGGGATTTGTGGCCCAGACCGGGAGTTTATTGGGAGTATATCCTGAGGATTACTGACCCAGACCAGGAGTTTATTGGGATTAAATCCTGGGGATTTGTGACCCAGACCGGGAGGTAATTGGGATTATATCCTGAGGATTACTGACCCAGACCAGGAGTTTATTGGGATTAAATCCTGGGGATTTGAGACCCAGACCAGGAGTTTATTGGGATTAAATCCTGGGGATTACTGACTCAGACTGGGAGTTTATTGGGAGTATATCCTGAGGATTACTGACTCAGACCAGGAGTTTATTGGGATTAAATCCTGGGGATTACTGACTCAGAATGGGAGTTTATTGGGAGTGTATCCTGGGGATTACTGACTCAGACCGGGAGTTTATTGGGATTAAATCCTGGGGATTACTGACCCACACTGGGAGTTTATTGGGATTAAATCCTGGGGATTACTGACCCAGAACGGGAGTTTATTGGGAGTGTATCCTGGGGATTACTGACTCAGACCAGGAGTTTATTGGGATTATATCCTGGGGATTACTGACCCAGACCGGGAGTTTATTGGGAGTATATCCTGAGGATTACTGACTCAGACCGGGAGTTTATTGGGAGTGTATCCTGGGGATTACTGACCCAGAACGGGAGTTTATTGGGATTAAATCCTGGGGATTACTGACCCAGACCAGGAGTTTATTGGGATTAAATCCTGGGGATTACTGACCCAGACATGTAGTTTATTGGGAGTAAATCCTGGGATTCCTGACCCAGACATGTAGTTTATTGGGAGTAAATCCTGTGGATTACTGACCCAGACATGTAGTTTTTTGGGAATAAATCCTGGGGATTACTGACCCAGACCGGGAGTTTATTGGGAGTAGATCCTGGGGATTACTGACCCAGACCAGGAGTTTATTGGGATTAAATCCTGGGGATTACTGACCCAGACATGTAGTTTATTGGGAGTAAATCCTGGGATTCCTGACCCAGACATGTAGTTTATTGGGAGTAAATCCTGTGGATTACTGACCCAGACATGTAGTTTTTTGGGAATAAATCCTGGGGATTACTGACCCAGACCGGGAGTTTATTGGGAGTAGATCCTGGGGATTACTGACCTAGAGCGGGAGTTTATTGGGAGTAAATCCTGGAGATTACTGACCCAGAGCAGGAGTTTATTGGGAGTAGATCCTGGGGATTACTGACCCAGAGCGGGAATTTATTGGGAGTAAATCCTGGGGATTACTGACCCAGACATGTAGTTTTTTGGGAATAAATCCTGGGATTCCTGACCCAGACATGTAGTTTATTGGGAGTAAATCCTGGGGTTTACTCACCGAGACTGGGATTCTATTTGTTGTCAATCCTGGTGAAATTGAAGTTTACTTGATCTGTATATTTTTTGAATATCTACTGAGCTACTGTCGAGGTTCTGGCACCATTTCCACCATTTCTTTGAGCAGTTCATTCTGTGCTCTCTCTGTCTCTCTCTCTCCAATGACTTTTAACTGGCTTGGAAATACAGATGTCTGTTTAATTGATTCGTTCAGATTGCAATCCTTATTTTGGTAAACAAAAGAGAGATTATCTCTTAAAAATACTTGGACATTTATTTGAGGCTTTGAATGTGCTTGTTGCTGGCTGTTTAGCTCGGACAAGCTAATAACAGGAACATTCTCTCTTCGGTTTGATTTTAACAGAAATTAATCGTGTCTGGGTGTCTCTCACTGATGTGAAGCCTGATATTGCAGAATACTGCTCCTCATATTCAGTGTTTGCAACTCGTACTGAATATGAGAAGCACTGTGCTGTGCCGGTTGGCAGAGAATGCTGCAGGCATTCTGCAGGGTTGGATACGACCTGTTTTATGGCAAGTCGACAGAGAGCAGTAAGAGGGAATGTGAGGAATGCTGGTGTTTGAACGGAGAGAATCATTTCCTGTTTGTTTCAGACACCCCTGTCCTGCCGATAGTGTGTGGAGGCTGGGATGGTCAAATTTGATGGGACTCTAGCAACAACCATTTCATCCATGTGCTTCTTCACACATCCAGGTTGCGTCAGCAATGAGGGAAATGATCGACACAAAACATTTCTAATAAGAGGAATGCACCCCACAGGAAGTGCTGGAAACTTTCAGCATCTATAAAGAGAATTATTCGTATTTCAGCATGATAACTTCATCAGAAACTCCAAACATTAGAAGCTTATAAGACAGAACAGGGCGAGGGAAATGAACAAAGAAAAAGAAACATATCCACCCATCTCATTTAGAATCAAAGAATGATCTAGCCTGGCTGGAGGCCATTCAGCCCTTCGTGCCTGTGTCAGCTCTTTGAAAGAGTTATCCAAGTCGTCTCTCCCCTGCTCTTTCCACATAGCCTGTAAAATTTTCCTGTGAAGTATTTATCCAATTCTCTTTTGAAAGTTATTATTCAATCTGCTTCCATCGTCCTTTCCAGGCAGTGTGTTGCACATCACAACTACTTTTCGTGTTTATATCCATTTGTTTTCCTCTTTTCTTTCCTTTCCCTCCCTCTGTTTTTTTTTGCTCTGTGATTTTTTTTTTTCTGCAGTAATTTTGATTCTTTTTGTTTTATTTTTAATAAAAGCTTGGCCTTTCAAAGGCTCAGTTTTAAGTTGAATCTTGTCTGCTATTCTGGTTTCCTGGATGTGCGCAGAGATAGAATTATTGTGACTATACAGCGACTTATCCCGTTTCACGAGCATCATAAACTGCTTCACACAAGGCAATTGTTGAAGTGGAATCACTGTTATATTGTAAGCTACCTGGCAGCTGCGGGTCAGCATCGCTGTCTCCCTCCCTCCCTCCCTCTGAGGGTCAGCATCGCTCTCTCCCTCCCTCTCTCCCTCTGAGGGTCAGCCTAGATTATGTGCTCAAATTCTGGAGCATGTGTCTTTCTGTCCATTTCTCTATCTGTCTGTGTGCATGTTTGTATCTTCCTCTCTGTCTCTGTCTCTCGGAATCTCGTTTTGCCTCCGTCTCTCTCTCCTTCCTACGTCTGTCCCTCCATCTCTCTCTGTCTCAACTGTACCTGCACATCAGCTGCTCCATTGTGGAGTTAATTGACTTGTGATATCAACATAATTGTAGGTTTAATTGTGTGATTGACGTATTCTGAACCAGTTGGAAGGCACCTTCCAACCCCCTGGGCAGAATATGGATTCAAGGTGCAGCAAGGAGGAGTGCCAGTGTAAAGGACAGTGCACACTGAACATCTTTACCACCTCTGCAGTATTATGTACTCTATTTGACTGAGAGTGAGAGGGATGTTAAAACATGTGAAGGGACAGTGTAGCCTGACTTAATGAGTTATGCAAAACACATGTACTGAATTGTGAAATGTTTCTCCTGTGCCCCAAAGTCTCGAAGCTGTCACTCATTTATTCTAACACCAGATGTGAATGAATCACATAGAATTACAAAGTATAAACAGCACTGAAACAGGCCATTTGACTCATCTGCCCTGTGCCAGTGTTTGTGAACCACATGAGCCTCCACGCAACCCCCTCTTCATCTCACCCTATCACCATCTCCTTCTATTCCTTTCTTCCTCATGTGTTTATCCAGCTTCCCCTTAAATGTATCGATACTATTCACCACAACCACTCCCTGTGGGAGCGAGTTCCACATTCTCACCACTCTCTGGGGAAAGACCTGAATTTCCTGTTGGATTTATTATTGATTATCTTGTATTTATGACCCGTATTCTGGTCTCCTCCATAAGTGGAACCATCTTCTCTATGTCTACCCGATCACAGCCCTTTCATAATCTTAAAGACCTCCATCAGGTCACCCCTCAGCCTTTTGTTTTCTAGGAAAGAGTCCCAATCAGTGCAGTCTTTCTTGATAGGTATAACCACTGAAACTCTGCAAACATATTCAACTTCATTTTTTGCAGTTTTAAAGTTCTCAGGTCATGTGGTACCTTGCCAAATGTAGCTTCACACTAAGCTGCGTTTTCCCCACACTGTGGGCTGGATTTTGTTCTCCAGGTATCGGGTTCCGTGGCGGGGGGTGGTGGAGGGCCCGAAGATGGCTCCAGATGAGGCCTGCCATGGACCTTGGCGGAGGGCCTGGCCTTGCGAGGCTCTGTGGCGACCCCCCCCCACCTCCCCACCGCAGGGCGACGGGACCACAATTAAACTATTCAAATGAATAAAATTGTTAAATGTAAATAGACTTAACTGCGATATTGAGGGCCCACCACGACGTTCAGCACGGCGGCCGGCACTCCTGTGCCTTCAGGTCCCCGTCTGGAAAAACGAGGCGTCACGCTGGTGGGGAGGGGGGAGGAGGTACGTTTATCAGTGTGGGGAGGTGGGGGCGGAACGGGGTCAAATTAACATCATGGGTGTAGGGGATGGTGGGACAGGTTGCAGTTTAAACTTTGTACAGTTTGAGGGGCAAAGGTCAGATGTTAAAGGTAAGTGTTTTTGGGGGTGGAAGGGCAAATAGTTACTGTAACTGTTATTGGGGGGTGAGAAAGGGGTGTTAGAAATTTATTTATTTAATTATGGGGGTGGGGGGGGGGGTCTGTCTTTAAAAATTTAAATTGGGTGGCAGTGTTGGCTGCCCTTTAAAAATGGTACCAGCGCCTGTGAACAGGCACCTGACAGCATTGTCGGGGGCAGAGACTGCCCCCTCCACGAGATTGGGGAAGGCGGCCCATCCCCGGCTATTTAAATGAACCGCCGTGCTTAAGAATTCGGCGTCCTGCCCTTTTCAGCTTGCTGCCGAGATTGGCGGCGGGCTCTTCAGATCTAGATCACATGACTTTGGACACAATAAAATACGCAGTTTCTATACCAATGTTCTCCACTACATGAAAATGGATGATCTGATTTGTATGTGGCCACGTTGATTTCGATGAATTCCCTCATGGCAGAGGGTGGGTCCGCTCAGGGGTACGGGGTGGTTGGAGAGGGGGTCGGTGGTTGGAGAGGGGGTCGGTGGTTGGAGAGGGGGTCGGTGGTTGGGGAGGGGGTCGGTGGTTGGGGAGGTGGTTGGGGAGGGGGTCGGTGGTTGGGGAGGGGTTCGGTGGTTGGGGAGGGGGTCGGTGGCTGGGGAGGGGGTCGGTGGTTGGGGAGGGGGTGGGTGGTTGGGGAGGTTCTCAACTCTCTCAGCCTTACATTCTCCTCTGAAGGATCCAGAGTTTAGCCTCACCATGTGAATGGCTGCTAGACCACCAGCATCTCTGCAGAACGTAGACTTTCACATGGAGAGTGGAGCTGAAGGGTTTTTCTACATTGTGCTGTGTAGTGCTTCTCATTTCTAAAAGAAACACAAATATTTCACAACCTCAGGATGTCTCAAAGTGCTTTCCAGCCAATGAAGTTGTTTTGAAGAGTAGTCACTGTTATAATGTAGCAAATATGGCAGCCAATTTGTGCACAGCAAGATCCCACAAATAGCAATGAGATAAAGACTAAATCAGTTTTAGTGATGTTACTCGAGGGATGAATATTGACCCAGGACATTGGGGCGAACTTCCCTGCTCTTCTTCGAAATAGTGGCTGTAGGATCTTTTATGTCCACCTAAGCGAGTAGACGGGGCCTCAGTTTGTCTCATCTGAAAGGTGGCACATTGGACAGTGCAGCACTCCCTTAGTACTGCCCCTCCGACAGTGCGGCACTCCCTCAGTAGTGCCCCTCCGACAGTGCGGCACTCCCTCAGTAGTGCCCCTCCGACAGTGCAGCACTCCCTGAGTACTGCCCCTCAGTCAGTGCAGCACTCCCTCAGTACTGTCCCTCCGACAGTGCAGCACTCCCTCAGTAGTGCCCCTCTGACAGTGCAGCACTCCCTCAGTACTGACCCTCCGACAGTGCAGCACTCCCTCAGTACTGCCCTTCTGACAGTGCAACACTCCCTCAGTACTGACCCTCTGACAGTGCAACACTCCCTCATAGAAGCATAGTAACATAGAAAATAGGAGCAGGAGTAGGCCATTCGATCCTTTGAGCCTGCTCTGCCATTCATGATGATCATGGCTGATCATCCAGCTCAGTAACCTGTTCCCGGTTTCGCCCCATACCCTTTGATCCCTTTAGACCCAAGAGCTATATCTAACTCCTTTTTGTAAACATACAATGTTTTGGCCTCAACTGCTTTCTGTGGTAGTGAATTCCACAGGCTCACCACTCTCTGGGTGAAGAGATTTTCCTCATCTCAGTCCTGAAAGGTTTACCCCTTATCTTAGACTAAGACCCCTGGTTCTGGACTCCGTTAGTACTGAGCCTCCGACGGTGCAGCACTCCCTCAGTACTGAGCCTCCGACAGTGCAGCACTCCCTCAGTACTGAGCCTCCGACAGTGCAGCACTCCCTCAGTACTGAGCCTCCGACAGTGCAGCACTCCCTCAGTACTGATCGTTAAAAGTTAACATACTTCCAGGGACATCTGTCCTATCTGCTGTCTACTATCCAAGCAACATTAAAATTGTAGAAAACTATTGATATCACCATCCAAGAATACTGTGTAATTAATGCAGATGAAATGCCATGCAGAGGGGTGTGAATTTATACATTATTAGGAAGAATGAGGTGGGGCAATATGTGTTTCAATTTTAAAGTGGGTGCAGGAACAGGGAGACCTGGGGGTGTAAGTACATAAATCTTTGAAGGTGGCAGGATAAGTTGAGAAGGTTGTTTAAAAACACATTTAGGATCCTTGAATAAGAACAGAAAATGCTGGAAATACTCAACAGTATCTGTGGAGAGAGAGAAACAGAGTTAATGTTTAGATCATTGACCGTCTGTCAGAATGTCAAATCGTAACTGTTCTGATGAAAGGTCATCAACCTGAAACTTTAACTTCACTGAAATCCCAGTGACTTTGCAACCTGGAAACCCTTGCTCTGTGTGTTCAAAGTCCACTGTCGGCCACATGTGAACCTCTTGTCCCCACCTCGTATTGAGAGCAGACGCAGTAGCTGGTGTTTGCCCTGGATGTGACGGGTTTACAATCCTCTCCCCACTTTACTGTCCCAGGAGGAACCTGTATGGTCTCAGATGAGCTGCTGTAGAGATTTGCACTGCTGTCTGTACCTCATGCTGCCCCACCTCAAGGGCAAGGAATGTATGGCTGTCGAAAGCAGCCTGGATATTTGAATTAGAAAGTGGAGCTGTGACTGAGCCCTGACTCAGGGTGTGTCTGGGAGGGACTGAAGCTGACACTGCCGCAGTCAGGGCCACTGGAAGGTGGGGACAGCAGTCTGTGACTTTAAAAAGGCCGGCTATTTGTTTGTGACAGTGTGCCTCAGGTGGAAAATTACAAATGAGGAGAGAGGGTCAGAGGGTTCAGTGTAGGGTGTCTCTCCTAAGCTGCTGAATGGCTCCTGCATGAAGGCAGCTGCTAATGAATTACCCACAAATTGCAGGATAATATTCCTGAGCTCACTTTTAATTTCCTTGCACTCTCATCAGCTCTTGGTAGCAATGTTGCTGTTTGTTTGGTGCATTTGCGTGGTATAGAAAACGAGGTTTGTTTCCCAGCAGGTCTTTGCCTTTCACAGGTTGCAGACTCAGTCCTATCCTCTAAATCATTCTAATCACTGAGCCCCTTATACTTCATCAGACACATGAAAAGCTGCCATCCCAGTAATGAACTAGGATCTTTTCAAAGTTGATGGATCTGCAGTGTGTACAGCCTTGGACTAGGGTCTAGTGTACAGTCACTCCCAAACTCTAGGTTGAAAATTTGTTCAGAGTATTAATCCGCAGAAACAGTCGTTACTTGTTGACATCATTTCTGTTCTGTTTACCAGCCAATCATAGAAATCTCTCTCCCCTTGCTCTCTGTTTGTCTGTTCTCCCCTCCCCCTTTCTCTCCTCTCTCCACTATTCTCTGCTCCCTTTCTCTTGCCCCTCTTCCCCTCCCCTTTCCCTCTCCACTTCCTGTCTTTCCTCTCTCTCTGCCCCAATCTCTCCCTCTCCCTTGCCCCTCTTCCCTCTCTCTCTCTCCTCTCCCCTTTCCCTCTTTCCTCTCCCCTCTCCCCTTTTCTTTCCTCTCTCTCCTGTTCCCTTTTTCCTCTCTCTCCTCTCCCTGCCTCGCTTTCCTCTCTCTCTCTCCTCTCCCCTTCCCCGCTTTCCTCTCTCTCTCCTCTCCCCTTCCCCGCTTTCCTCCCTCTCTCCTCTCCCATTCCCCGCCTTCCTCTCTCTCCTCTCCCTGCCTCGCTTTCCTCTCTCTCTCCTCTCCCCTTCCCCGCCTTCCTCTCTCCTCTCCCATTCCCCTTTTTCCTCTCTCTCATCTCCCCTGCCTCTCTTTCCTCTCCTCTCCCCTTCCCCTCTTTGCTCTCTCTCCTCTCCCCTTCCCCTCTTTCCTCTCTCCTCTCCCCTTCCCCGCTTTCCTCTCTCTCCTCTCCCCTGCCTCTGCTCTCTCTCTCTCCTCTTCCTTCCCCTCTTTCCTCTCTCTCCTCTCCCCTTCCCCTCTTTGCCCTCTCTTTCCTTTCCGTTCCCCTCTCTCCTCTCTCCTGCCTCTCCTCTCCCCTTCCCCTCTTTCCTCTCTCTCTTCTCCCCTGCCTCTTTCTCCTCTCCCCTTCCCCTCTTTGCCCTCTCTTTCCTCTCCCTTTCCCCTCTGCTCTCTCTCCTCTCCCCTTCCCCTCTTTGCCCTCTCTTTCCTCTCCCTTTCCCCTCTTTCCCCTCTCTCCTCTCCCCTTCCCCTCTTTGCCTTCTCTTTCCTCTCCCCTTCCCCTCTCTCTCCTCTCCCCTTCTCCTCTTTGCTCTCTCTCTCTCCTCTTCCTTCCCCTCTTTCCTCTCTCTCCTCTCCCCTGCCTCTCTCCTGCCTCTCTCTCCTCTCCCCTTCCCCTTTTGCCCTCTCTCTCCTATCCTCTCCCCTGTCTCTCCTCTCCCCTGTCTCTCCTCTCCCCTGTCTCTCTCCTCTCCCCTGTCTCTCTCCTCTCCCCTGTCTCTCTCCTCTCCCCTTCCCCTCTTTGCCCTCTCTTTCCTCTCCTCTCCTCTCCCCTCTCCCCTGTCTCTCCTCTCCCCTCTCTCTCCTCTCCCCTGCCTCTCTCTCCACTCCCCTTCCCCTCTTTGCCCTCTCTTTCCTCTCCCCTTCCCCTCTTTCCCCTTCTCCCCCTCGCTTCAATCCCTCCTGTTGATTTTCTGGTCTTGACTGAATCTCTAGTCGATGCTGAGCAGAGGGTGTGGAGCTCCTCCTGCAGGGACAGTGGGGTATTGCAGTACCGTGCATGACCAGTGACTGATGTTCGAGAGACTGAAGTCAGTGAGTGAGCAGATTTGCTCTTGTGCACTCTGCCCTCTGCATTCTGCCCCTCTGCACACTGCACTCAGCTTGGTATGTGGCGCACAGAAGAGAGTAAACCATCCTGCTCTCACAAAGCACCAATCTGCTATTTTGTATATATCTAATCTTTTGGACTCGCTGTATTCAAATATTTGCTTGCAAGTCAGACATTTTATGATGACACTGCCCCTTTTTTAAATGGTGCAGGAAATCTCAAATTGAAGAAACATCACCATTTCATTATGTTTCAAACCTATCTAAAGTCTTTGAAACTGCATGATATTGGGAAGGAAACAAAGCACAGTGTGAAATAGAGAAAGAAATGAGCAAATATTTAAAAAGGAATTTGTAGGCTGCATTCAGACTGCAGTTCTTCTCTGTTTCTAGCTGTTCAGTAATTTGTCCAAAGGGCCATTCTTGATGTGTGAGACTTGATAGTAAGCACAGGCTGTTCAGCCATGCAGAGCATCACCTTGTACACACTCACTGTGTAGCAGAGACTCAGGCTGATGTCACCTCAGGGCTGCTGAGGGCAGTTGTAGCGACACCATGGCAGATATTAACAGACTCATAGAGTCGTACAGCATAGGAACAGGTCCTTCGGCCCACCACGTCCATGCCGACCATAATGCCTATCTATACTAATCCCACCTGCCTGCATTAATTCCATATCCCTCTATGCCTTGCTCATTCAAGTACCTGTCCAGATGCCTCTTAAATGTTACTACTGTTCCTGCCTCCACCACCTCCTCAGGCAGCTCATTCCAGATACCCACTATTCTTTGTGTGAAAAATTTACCCCTTTGATCCCCTTTAAACCTCCTCCCTCTCACCTTAAATCTATGCCGTCTAGTTTTAGTCACCCCTACCATGGGAAACAGACTCTGGCTATCTACCCTATCTATGCCTCACTGTAAAACAGGGTGGAACCTGAGCTGTGGTTGATCGGTGTGGGACAGATTTATTGCCCATTTCTTGCTGCCGTTGAGAAGGTGGTGCTGATCATCTTCTTGAACCGTTGCAGTTTGTGTGCTGAAGGTGCTCCCACAGAGCAGGTTGATGCAGGACTAGAGTCACACACAGGCCCAGACCGGTGCAGTACATCAGGTTTTCTTCCCTCAAGGACATTAGTGAACCAGTTGGGTTTTTACAACAATCCGATAGCTTTATGATCACTTTCACTGACACCAGCTTTTTAATCCCCAGATTTAAAAAAAAAACTGAATTCAGATTCTCAAACTGGGATGATGGGATTTGAGTATTGGAACCAGTACCCTGTACCATCCCAATTATCCAGCTCCTTTTCAAAGATGCCCCCAGAGCAGTTTATTGTTCTTCCCAGTGATGAATCATTTTAACCGCTTCGGGGAAGTGTTTATCGAAAGGAATTAGTCCACCACATGTATTTAAAGACATGGAGCAGATCTGCAGCAGGTAATAGATGATCCAGTATATCGAGGCTGTGGGACGAAGAATTGTCTTTCAGTTGTACACACATGGGGGAGGAGCATTTTACACAAAGTATTTCCTTAGCCTTTCCATCTTCAAAAGTAGTTGGATACCCCAACGAAAGACAGAAACAAAGACTTTCAATTCTGTAGTGCTTTTCCCAATCTCAGGTCACTTTGAAATGCTTTGCAGCCAATGATGTGCCTTTTGGTTGTAATGTTAGGAATCTAAATTGGGCTGGGTGTAGAGGGAAATCTGTTTCAAGATTTATTTACTAACCTGAAACCTGTTTTATTTTAGGTTTCTGATCCATGGGCAGTACAGAGTAAGATGAGTTTTTAAATGTCAAATTAATTCTAATGCTGCAGTTTTTATAAAAATCCTTCTGGTGAGACAGGCTCAGGAAAATCATACCAGCGATAGGGGCTGTTAGAAAGATTCTGTTCTTTCTTGCAGTGAAATTGCCACCTCACTCTGCTTCCTATCGTTCTGGCCAAGGTAAGCTGCAACTTCAGGCTTCCTTCACTCATGTTGTCACATTCCCTCCACTTGTCTCCTCCTTCTGTGGCTAGCATACCTTGCCACAGTGAATTTTATTCACATGTGAATCCTGACAGAATGCCAGCAGGCTATTTTACCATTGATTACTTTCCTTTAGCCTCTAGATTTGACTATTCCAATGCAATCCTGACCAGCTTCCCACATTCTACCCTCCATAAGCTTGTGTCCAAAACTTTGCTGCCCATATTCTAACTCGCACCAAGTCCCATTCACCCATCATCCCTGTGCTCGCTGATCCATGTTTAAAAAATTCTCATCCTTGCTTTCAAATCTCTCCATGGCCTCGCCCTTCCCTATTTCTGTAATCTCTTCCAGACCCACAACCCTCAAGAGATCTCTGCGCTCCTCCAATTCTTGCGCATCCCTGATTTTAATCACTCCACCATCGGCAGCCATGTCTTCAGCTGCCTGGGGCCCTAAACTCTGGAATTCCCTCCCTAAACCTCTCCACGTCTCACTCCTCTGAGATACTTCTTAAAACCTAACTATTTGGCCAAACCTGTCCTAATATCTTCTTTTGTAGCTCGGTGTCAAATATTGTTTGGTAATGCTCCTGTGAAGCACCTTGGAATGTTTTATCTTGTTAAAGGCACTATTTAAATGCAAGTTGTTGTAGCATCAGACAGCTTGGCATGGATCTGGGACCTTGTGCGGTGCTGGTTGTGTAGCTGCACATCTACTGATGGAACTGGAGTGACCCTCCACTATTGTGCTGAGAACCCCAACACCAACTCCTCTAGTCACCTTGGACTTTTGTTTCACATTGTCTCTGACTGAACTCCTGTATTACAAAAGTAAAGCACAGTTGTACAGAACTGTGCCTGAGAGAAACAGAGCAGATACTTTAATGTCCCAATGGAATAATGTGTTGATGCCGGTTTCGAGCTAAATCAGAAGGCTAATATTCCACAGTTTCATGTTGAGCACTCAGAGTTGTGATTTCCTTTGCCTCCAGCCATCAGAGACTTTAATTCGTGTTTGCATATTAACCAAGAGCCTTACCGATATTACAGTGTTATCAGCACAGAAACAGGCCATTCGGCCCAGCTGCTCTGTGCTGGTGCTCCACATGAGCCTCCTCCCACCCCTCTTCATCTTACCCTATCACCATATCCTACTATTCCTTTCCCCTTCATGTGTTTATCCAGCCTCCCCTAAAACGTATCTGTTCACCTCAACTACTCCCTGTGGTAGTGAGTTCCACATTCTCACCACTCTCTGGGGAAAGAAGTCTCTCCTGAATTCCCTATTGGATTTATTAATGACTATTAATGCTGGCGCAGACACGATGTGCTGAATGGCCTCTTTCTGTGCCGTAACTTTTCTATGGTTCTATCTTGTATTGATGACCCCTAGTTCTGGTCTCCCCCACTAGTGGGAATGTTTTCTCTCTACATCTATCCTATCAAATCCTTTCATAATTTTAAAGACCTCTTTCGGGACACCCCTCAGTCTTCTCTTTATCTAGAGAAAAGAGGTTAAATATTTCCTGAACGATGGAACCTCTTAGTTCTGGTATAATTCTAGTAAATCCTTTTTACACCTTCTCCGATGCCTCGATGCATTTTTATACTTTTAGAACCAGAAGTGTTTACAGTACTTCAAGTGTGGTCTAACCACGGTTCTGTACAAGTTTAACATAACTTCTCTGCTTTTCAATTAAGGTTTTTTTAAATCGAAGTTTTATTTTAGGCAGTTGATCTTACAACCATGGGAGTGTAATGTGAAGCAGCTTCAAGTGATTCACCAACGTTGCCTTATAAATAACTTTTGATATTTCTCCCCCACCTTCCACACACACAGCCCCCGTTCATCTGTAATTAGATGTAATATTTAATTCTACAAGTTGGTGTGTGAGGATGTTTTGCAACTTTGCAAATTTTAAGATAAGACCAAAGCAGAAAAGAAAACAGACGCGCATGCACAAGCCTCTGGGTTTGAAACCTGTTGTGTCAGTTTGGTAATTTAGCCCAGCGCCTGCAGTAGATTTTCTGATTCACTGTACACGCAGTGACTCTCCTCGTGAAAATGCCACATAAACAATGTGGTTCCTTGTGATGATCTTGTATCATGTGTTTCATTTATGAAAGGCCTTTGAGTAAATGCCCCTCCTGTTAACCACGCCCCCCCCCCCCCCTCCCCAAACCCCCCAACCAGCACAAACAGTCATGCTAAACAGCCGTCTGCTTCTCGGACTCATCATTAATCTCTAATCTCCATAGCCTAAGGAACTCATTACTTTTTGAATTTTAAATGAATAAATCTCCAAACTGCTATAAACATTCATTAAAATATTGTACCTCGGATCATATTGGAGCAGTGAGCTGGGACTCACAAGAGTGTGAATGCACAGGCACTAGGTGCTGCATATTCATTGAAGGTAACTGGAGGGTCGACAACCTTCAAGACTTCACTTGATATTTATTTTAGTGCTATTGGTTGACTGCCTGTTGTGTTTCTGTTTATTCATACTCTTGGCTAAAGCTCACAGCAACCAGATCTCTGCATTGAGCAATCAGCCCTCTGTTTCTAATGTACATTACATGTTGAGCAGCAAGTGGCCCGTTGTGAAGGGCAGAGTTACATTGCACAGTGTCACTGATTAGCCCAAAGTCACCTTATTGTTGGGATTTTGCTGGGCACTGAATAACTTCCATGTTTCCTCAGTTACTGCACATTAAAGTGTGGAACCTGCTATGACGAGGAGTGGTTGAGGTGAATAACATAAGTGCATTTAAGGGGAAGCTGTGCAAACACGAGGGAGAAGGGAATCGAAGGATATGCTGATAGGGTCAGATGAGACTCGTCTGGAACATAAACGCCAGCATTGACCAGTTGGGCTGAATGGCCTGTTTCTGTGTTGCAAAATCTATGTAAATACGATGTAAGGTCATTTGTTATGTAAAAAGCTGTGAGAACATTTTTGGGGAAATGTGATAAGGTTCTGTGGTTTCAGCCATTGAGTTGGATACAGCAATGTACTGTAACAACCCGAATAGTTGCACCCGCACCCAGGGTCCGAGGCTCCAGATTGGTACCATACATTGCACACAGCAAATCTTACACCGCACATTGCATAATGTACAACGTACAGCTGTAGCCTGGTTCAATAATCCAGAAACATGAGTTCAAATCCCATCATGGCATCTGGGGAGTTTAAATTCAGTTCATTAAATAAATCTGGAATAAAAATCTAGGATCAGTCATGGTGACCATGAAGCTACCAGATTGTCATAAAAACCCATCTGGTTCACCAGTGTCCTTTAGGGAAGGAAATCTGCTGTCCTTACCTGGTCTGACCTACATGTGACTCCAGACCCACAGCCAATGTGGTTAACTCTTACATGCCCTCTGAAATGGCGGAGCAAGCCCCTCTGGCTCAACCGTGGCTTACAGAAGATATTAGGGATAGTATTAGATCCAAAGAGGAGGCATATAAAATTGCCAGAAAAAACAGTAAGTCTGAGGATTGGGAGCAGTTTAGAATTCAGCAAAGGAGGACAAAGATGTTGATTAAGCGGGGGAAAATAGACAATGAGAGTAAACTTGTGGGGAACATAAAAACTGACTGTAAAAACTTCTATAAATATGTGAAGAGAAAAAGATTAGTGAAGACAAATGTAGGTTTTTTACAGTCAGAAACAGAGGAAATTATAATGGGGAAACAAAGAAATGGCAGAACAATTAAACACATACTTTGGTTTTGTCTTCACAAAGCAGGACACAAATAACCTCCCAGAAATGTTAGGAAACCAAGGGTCCAATGAGAGGGAGGAACCGAAGGAAATCAGTATTAGTAAAAAAAAAAGTGCTAGGGAAATTAATGGAGTTAAAGGCTGACAAATCCCCAGGGCCTGATAATCTACATCCCAGAGTACTAAAGGAAGTGGCTCTGGAAATAGTGGATGCATTGATGGTCATCTTCCAAAATTCTATAGACTCTGGAGCAGTTTCTACAGATTGGAGGGAGGCAAATGTGACCCCACTATTTAAAAAAGGAGGGAGAAAAAACAAGGAATTACAGCCCAGTTAGCCTTACATCAGTAGAGGGGAAAATACTAGAGTCTATTATAAAGGATGTGATAGCAGAACACCTAGAAAGCATAAACGGGATTGGGCAAAGTCAGCATGGGTTTACGAAAGGGAAATCTTGCTTGACAAATCTTCTGGAGTTTTTTGAGGCTGTAACTAGTAGAATAGATAAGGGAGAACCAGTGGATGTGGTGTATTTGGATTTTCAGAAGGCTAAAGAGTTGTGTGTGCAAAATTAAAGCACATGGGATTGGGGGTAATATACTGGCATGGATTGAGAATTGGTTGACAGACAGGAAACAGAGAGTAGGAATAAACAGATCTTTTTCCGGGTGGCAGGCAGTGACTAGCGGGGTATCACAGGGATCAGTGCTTAGGCCCCAGCTATTCACAATATATATTCATGATATAGATGAGGGAACTAAATGTAACATTTCCAAGTTTGCAGACGACACAAAGCTGGGGAGGAATGGGGTGGGGGAATGTGAGCTGTAAGGAGGATGCAAAGAGGCTCCAATGTGATTTGGACAAGTTGGGTGAGTGGGCAAATACATGGCAGATGAAGTATAACGTGGATAAATGTGAGGTTATCCACTTGGTTGTAAAGACAGAAAGGCAGATTATTATCTGAATGGTGATAGATTGGGAAAGGGAGAGGTGCAACGTGACCTGGGTGTCCTTGTACACCAGTCACTGAAAGCAAGCATTCAGGTGCAGCAAGCAGTTAGGAAGGCGAATGGTATGTTGGCCTTCATTGCAAGAGGATTTGAGTACAGGAGCAAAGATGTCTTACTACAATTATACAGGGCCTTGGTGAGACCACATCTGGAGTATTGTGTGTAGTTTTGGTCTCCTTATCTTAGGAAGGATGTTATTGCCATGGAGGGAGTGCAAAGAAGATTTACTAGGCTGATTCCTGGGATGGTAGATTGACGTATGGGGAGAGATTGGGTCGACTAGGCCTATATTCACCAGAGTTTAGAAGAATGAGAGGGGATCTCATAGAAATCTATAAAATTCTAACAGGACTAGACAGGCTAGACGCAGGGAGGATGTTCCCGATGACTGGGGAGTCCAGAACCAGGGGTCACAGTCTCAGGATATGGGGAATGCTGTTTAGAACTGAGATGAGGAGAAATTTCTTCACTCAGAGGGTGGTGAACCTGTGGAATTCTCTACCGCAGAAGGCAGTGGAGGCCAAGTCATTAAATATATTCAAGAAGGAGATAGATATATTTCTTAATGCCAAAGGGATCAAGGGATATGGGGAGAAAGTGGGAACAGGGTACTGAATTAGACAATCAGCCATGATCTTTTTTGAATGGCGGAGCAGGCCCAAAGAGCCGAATGGCCTACTCTTGCTCCTATTTTCTATGTTTCTTTGTATATTTCTATGTTTCTGTTGAAGAAGGTGGCTCACCACCACCTTCTCAAGGGCAATTATGGATAAGCAATAAATGCTGGCCTTGCCAGAGATGCCCACATCCCGAGAATGAATAGGAAAAAATTGTACGAGCAATAAGTGACACTGTGATGGAACCTGAGAAACTCAATCCTTGGAAGAAATATTTTCCTGTGCTTGCAGCATGTCGCGGTTTCAGGAATGACAATGAGTTGTGTGTAGTTGGATATTCAACAAACATTAATAATCAAAGCTCATCACCCTGCTTGAGTTGCACACTAAATCCTGTCAGCCCAAACCACCGGAGGTTCCAACAAAGTGAACGAGATGGCAGTCCTTGGGGAGGAAGTACAGTGAAATACAGATGACTTGAAGCAGGAGCAGTGACCCAGAGAGCCAGTAATCTGATAATATACAGGGAAAGAGGTGGAGAGAATGCGGCAGAAACTCGGCAAGTTTCAGATTCCACATACCCTCACGTGCCTAATGCTCCAGATCTATTTCTTTTGATAATTTTTCCTCCTTGTGTTGAAGCTGAAGCTGTTCGTTCTTCTCTGCTTCCTGCAAGTGCCACCGAATCTCGGTCTGCGTGCTAGCAGCAGTTTCCACTGGCACGTTTCAGAATGCACCGTCTCATTTATGCAGCCCTTGTGGGGGCTGATGGATTGTAAACTCCTGGAATGTGTTCTATGAATCATTGGGACAGTTTATTTTTCCCCTTGTAAAATTCTAACTTCAGTGTTTTCTGCGATGTCACTCTTTGCCCAGGAGGTGGAAGAGTGGGGAAGAATCTACTGGAGGCTTTGCCCACTCAACCTCACATGCTATTACCTCTCTAACCTTTTCCAATTCCACACCCCACCCTGGCTACTGCCCCCCGTCTGCTCAGTAACATCAGAAATATCACCACAACAAACGCCCACAATCACTAAAACTAATGGTTTTCTCTTGCGGGGGTGAGTGTTTCACTGTCAGATTCCGTCTGCTGGCCCAACCAGGAATTGGCCAGCTTCCAAGTGAGGTTAACCGAGTTCATCTGCCGACTGGATGTGAACCCAACGCCCTGTTGTTGGGAGTTGAGCAACTCCTGCTCCTGCGAGCAGGCCTGGGCTGCCTCCCAGCACTTACATTCTCGTGTAAAATTGAACAAAACAGATTGATGCTTTCACATCCAGGCAGCAAATCGTTTCCAAATTAACACATGGAATTTTTCCCAATCATGGACAGAATGTTTTGCCCTGTTCCCCATTGGAAGATTGGAAGCGAGCACTGTGTGAGAGGGGGATCAGTATGCGGGGATTGGGGGGAGTGCATCTGAGCGCTGTGTTTGCCTTTCTTGTTCCTCACACCCTTCCTATCAGGTCATTGTTCTCCTCACCCTGGCTGGTTCTGCACCGAGTGCTCCCCCAGTTTGTGAACATTCACGTGGACGTATGTGACTGTGGTTAACTCAGCAATGATTAAAGCTCCTGCCAGTCCGGCATTTAGTACAAGGCAAAGTAGGAGCTTTTGGGTGGCAGGTTAGCATGGATAGGGAGCCTGCTCCACACACTCTCACTCTCTCTGTATATTGGATAGGGAGCCTGCTCCACACACTCTCCCTCTCTCTGTATAGTGGATAGGGAGCCTGCTCCACACACTCTCCCTCTCTCTGTATAGTGGTTAGGGAGCCTGCTCCACACACTCTCCCTCTCTCTGTATATTGGATAGGGAGCCTGCTCCACACACTCTCCCTCTCTCTGTATAGTGGTTAGGGAGCCTGCTCCACACACTCTCCCTCTCTCTGTATATTGGATAGGGAGCCTGCTCCACACACTCTCCCTCTCTCTGTATAGTGGATAGGGAGCCTGCTCCACAAACTCTCACTCTCTCTGTATATTGGATAGGGAGCCTGCTCCACACACTCTCCCTCTCTCTGTATAGTGGATAGGGAGCCTGCTCCACACACTCTCCCTCTCTCTGTATAGTGGATAGGGAGCCTGCTCCACACACTCTCCCTCTCTCTGTATATTGGATAGGGAGCCTGCTCCACACACTCTCCCTCTCTCTGTATATTGGATAGGGAGCCTGCTCCACACACTCTCCCTCTCTCTGTATAGTGGATAGGGAGCCTGCTCCACACACTCTCCCTCTCTCTGTATATTGGATAGGGAGCCTGCTCCACACACTCTCCCTCTCTCTGTATAGTGGATAGGGAGCCTGCTCCACACACTCTCACTCTCTCTGTATATTGGATAGGGAGCCTGCTCCACACACTCTCCCTCTCTCTGTATAGTGGATAGGGAGCCTGCTCCACACACTCTCACTCTCTCTGTATAGTGGATAGGGAGCCTGCTCCACACACTCTCACTCTCTCTGTATAGTGGATAGGGAGCCTGCTCCACACACACTCACTCTCTCTGTATATTGGATAGGGAGCCTGCTCCACACACTCTCACTCTCTCTGTATATTGGATAGGGAGCCTGCTCCACACACTCTCACTCTCTCTGTATAGTGGATAGGGAGCCTGCTCCACACACTCTCACTCTCTCTGTATAGTGGATAGGGAGCCTGCTCCACACACACTCACTCTCTCTGTATATTGGATAGGGAGCCTGCTCCACACACTCTCACTCTCTCTGTATAGTGTATAGGGAGCCTGCTCCACACACTCTCACTCTCTCTGTATATTGGATAGGGAGCCTGCTCCACACACTCTCCCTCTCTCTGTATAGTGGATAGGGAGCCTGCTCCACACACTCTCACTCTCTCTGTATAGTGGATAGGGAGCCTGCTCCACACACTCTCCCTCTCTCTGTATATTGGATAGGGAGCCTGCTCCACACACACTCCCTCTCTCTGTATATTGGATAGGGAGCCTGCTCCACACACTCTCCCTCTCTCTGTATATTGGATAGGGAGCCTGCTCCACACACACTCACTCTCTCTGTATAGTGGATAGGGAGCCTGCTCCACACACACTCACTCTCTCTGTATAGTGGATAGGGAGCCTGCTCCACACACACTCCCTCTCTCTGTATAGTGGATAGGGAGCCTGCTCCACACACACTCACTCTCTCTGTATAGTGGATAGGGAGCCTGCTCCACACACACTCACTCTCTCTGTATAGTGGACAGGGAGCCTGCTCCACACACACTCACTCTCTCTGTATAGTGGATAGGGAGCCTGCTCCACACACACTCAGTCTCTCTGTATAGTGGATAGGGAGCCTGCTCCACACACTCTCACTCTCTCTGTATATTGGATAGGGAGCCTGCTCCACACACTTTCACTCTCTCTGTATAGTGGATAGGGAGCCTGCTCCACACACAGTCACTCTCTCTGTATAGTGGATAGGGAGCCTGCTCCACACACTCTCACTCTCTCTGTATATTGGATAGGGAGCCTGCTCCACACACTTTCACTCTCTCTGTATATTGGATAGGGAGCCTGCTCCACACACTCTCCCTCTCTCTGTATATTGGATAGGGAGCCTGCTCCACACACACTCACTCTCTCTGTATAGTGGATAGGGAGCCTGCTCCACACACTCTCACTCTCTCTGTATATTGGATAGGGAGCCTGCTCCACACACACTCACTCTCTCTGTATAGTGGATAGGGAGCCTGCTCCACACACACTCACTCTCTCTTTATAGTGGATAGGGAGCCTGCTCCACACACTCTCCCTCTCTCTGTATAGTGGATAGGGAGCCTGCTCCACACACTCTCACTCTCTCTGTATATTGGATAGGGAGCCTGCTCCACACACTCTCACTCTCTCTGTGTAGTGGATAGGGAGCCTGCTCCACACACGCTCACTCTCTCTGTATAGTGGATAGGGAGCCTGCTCCACACACTCTCCCTCTCTCTGTCTAGTGGATAGGGAGCCTGCTCCACACACTCTCACTCCCTCTGTATAGTGGATAGGGAGCCTGCTCCACACACTCTCACTCTCTCTGTATAGTGGATAGGGAGCCTGCTCCACACACACTCACTCTCTCTGTATAGTGGATAGGGAGCCTGCTCCACACACACTCAGTCTCTCTGTATAGTGGATAGGGAGCCTGCTCTACACACACTCACTCTCTCTGTATAGTGGATTGGGAGCCTGCTCAACACACACTCACTCTCTCTGTATAGTGGATAGGGAGCCTGCTCCACACACACTCACTCTCTCTGTATAGTGGATAGGGAGCCTGCTCCACACACACTCAGTCTCTCTGTATATTGGATAGGGAGTCTGCTCCACACACTCTCACTCTCTCTGTATAGTGGACAGGGAGCCTGCTCCACACACTCTCACTCTCTCTGTATATTGGATAGGGAAACTGCTCCACACACTCTCACTCTCTCTGTATATTGGATAGGGAGCCTGCTCCACACACTCTCACTCTCTCTGTATATTGGATAGGGAGCCTGCTCCACACACTCTCACTCTCTCTGTATAGTGGATAGGGAGCCTGCTCCACACACACTCACTCTCTCTGTATAGTGGATAGGGAGCCTGCTCCACACACACTCAGTCTCTCTGTATATTGGATAGGGAGTCTGCTCCACACACTCTCACTCTCTCTGTATAGTGGACAGGGAGCCTGCTCCACACACTCTCATTCTCTCTGTATATTGGATAGGGAAACTGCTCCACACACTCTCACTCTCTCTGTATAGTGGATAGGGAGCCTGCTCCACACACTCTCACTCTCTCTGTATATTGGATAGGGAGCCTGCTCCACACACTCTCACTCTCTTTGTATAGTGGATAGGGAGCCTGCTCCACACACTCTCACTCTCTCTGTATAGTGGATAGGGAGCCTGCTCCACACACTCTCACTCTCTCTGTATATTGGATAGGGAGCCTGCTCCACACACTCTCACTCTCTCTGTATATTGGATAGGGAGCCTGCTCCACACACTCTCACTCTCTCTGTATAGTGGATAGGGAGCCTGCTCCACACACTCTCCCTCTCTCTGTATATTGGATAGGGCGCCTGCTCCACACACTCTCACTCTCTCTGTATAGTGGATAGGGAGCCTGCTCCACACACTCTCACTCTCTCTGTATATTGGATAGGGAGCCTGCTCCACACACTCCTACTCTCTCTGTATATTGGATAGGGAGCCTGCTCCACACACTCTCACTCTCTCTGTATCGTGGATAGGGAGCCTGCTCCACACACTCTAACTCTCTCTGTATAGTGGATAGGGAGCCTGCTCCACACACACTCAGTCTCTCTGTATAGTGGATAGGGAGCCTGCTCCACACACACTCAATCTCTCTGTATAGTGGATAGGGAGCCTGCTCCACACACTCTCACTCTCTCTGTATATTGACTAGGGAGCCTGCTCCACACACACTCACTCTCTCTGTATAGTGGATAGGGAGCCTGCTCCACACACTCTCACTCTCTCTGTATATTGGATAGGGAGCCTGCTCCACACACTCCTACTCTCTCTGTATATTGGATAGGGAGCCTGCTCCACACACTCTCACTCTCTCTGTATCGTGGATAGGGAGCCTGCTCCACACACTCTAACTCTCTCTGTATAGTGGATAGGGAGCCTGCTCCACACACACTCAGTCTCTCTGTATAGTGGATAGGGAGCCTGCTCCACACACACTCAATCTCTCTGTATAGTGGATAGGGAGCCTGCTCCACACACTCTCACTCTCTCTGTATATTGACTAGCGAGCCTGCTCCACACACACTCACTCTCTCTGTATAGTGGATAGGGAGCCTGCTCCACACACTCTCACTCTCTCTGTATTGTGGATAGGGAGCCTGCTCCACACACACTCATTCTCTCTGTATAGTGGGGCGGCACAGTGGCGCAGTGGTTAGCACTGCAGCCTCACAGCTGCAGGGACCTGGGTTCGATTCTGGGTATTGCCTATGTGCAGTTTGCAAGTTCTCCCTGTGTCTGCGTGGGTTTTCTCCTGTTGCTCCGGTTTCCTCCCACAAGCCAAAAGACTTGCAGGTTGGTAGGTAAATTGGCCATTATAAATTGTCACTAGTATAGGCAGGTGGTAGGGAAATATACGGACAGGTGGGGATGTTTGGTAGGAATATGGGATTAGTGTAGGATTAGTATAAATGGGTGGTTGATGGTCGGCACAGACTCGGTGGGCCGAAGGGCCTGTTTCTGTGCTGTATCTCTAATCTAATCATCTAATCTATATTGTGGAGTCGTAGACTATCTTCCATCGTAATCTGATTGTATTATTTTTGCTTTTTAGTAGGCGAGAGACTGACTAGCGGAAAGTGCTCTTGCTAACATTATCCTAAACCATATAATGTGGCTGGGGAATCTTGCAAATTCCTCACTCAAGATTGGTTTAACTGTCGGGTGCCCTTAAGCTCATGTGATCCTGTTGTTCCTGGATACCAGTCCCCTGGCTTTCCTTTACCGTGTTCCTTAAATCTGTCCGGTCTCCTGGCATTGACCCATTCTAGCTACTAATCACTTCTGTAAAGAAATACCTGCTGCCATATCTCTTAAACTTGCTCTTGCGACAGATGCCAAGAGGGAAGTCACAATTGTATGCCTAAAGTTTCAGCATCAACTGCTTTGGCAGCACACAGTTGCTCACCATCAGTCACTCAAGTCCCTTCAGGAATAAGCTTGCAGGTGCCTTGATGGATGTTTGGTAAGAACTGTCCTGGGCCCACTAGTCAAGAACCTTAGCTGTGTATCTGACTGAGGCAAATGTTCCGGCTCAACTAATTGTAGGCATTCTTGCTGATTGACCGCGCTTCAGATCCTCCCCTTGGTTGGGCGGAGCTTCAATCCTCTTTTTATTAATAACTGTGTTTGGAATGTGAGTGATGTGGAAAATGCCCACATTTATTGCCCAAACCTAGTTGCTCTGAGAGCATAGAGTCAGCTTCATGGTTTTGGAGTTGGAGTCGTGTGTCGGCCATACTGGGTAAGGGCGGCAGGTTTGTACAAGATGGACGGGCTACACCTTAACAGGACTGGAACTAACATCCTCGTAGGGAGATTTGCTAGTGCTGGTGGGGCAGGTTCATACTAACTTGTCAGGGGGATGGGAACCTGAGGGGTAGCTCAAATTGTAAGGAAGTAAAGCTAGTAACAGGGGGTAGAAAAGGAGCAAGTGACATTAGAAGGCAGGCGAAACGAAGGTGAGCATCAACTAGGCTGAGAATACAGAATCTCAAGGAGATAAGGTTAAGGGCACTCTACCTGAATGCAAGCAGCATTCGCAATAAGGTAGATGATTTTAAGGCCCAAATAGAGATAAATGGGTATGATCTAATTGCCATAACAGAAACCTGGCTACAGGGTGACCAAGACTGGGAACTGAATATTCAGGGATATTCGGCATTTAGGAAGGACAGGCAAAAAGGAAAAGGAGGTAGTGTTGCACTGATTATTAGGGATGGGATCAGTACATTAGTAAGGGAGGATCTCAGATCGGAAGAACAAAATGTGGAATCTGTTTGGGTGGAGCTAAGAAACAGCAAGGGGCAGCAAACATTGGTAGGAGTTGTTTATAGGCCAAACAGTAGTGGTAGTGTGGGGCATGGTATTAATCAGGAGATTAGAGAAGCATGTAGCATGGGTAATACAGTAATCATGGGTGACTTCAATCTGCATATAGACTGGGTCAACCGAATGAACACTAATACTGCAGAGGACGAGTTTCTGGAGTGTGTTAGGGATAGTTTTCTAGAGCAGTCTGTTGAGGAACCAACTAGAGAACAGGATACTTTAGATCTAGTATTATGTAATGAGAAAGGGCTCATTAATAATCTTGTTGTAAAAGAACAATTAGGATGAGTGACCATAATAAGATAGAATCTTACATTATGTTTGAAAGTGAGGTAGTTTAATATGAAGCTAGGGTGTTACATTTGAACAAAGGAAATTATGAGGGGAAAATTGGCTGAGGTGGATTGGGAAAATACATTAAAAGGTATGACAGTATATATGCAATGGATAGTCTTTTAAGAAATATTACATAGTTTACAGCAACTATACTTTCCTTCAAGCCTCAAAAACCCCAAAAGTAAAGGTATTCAACTGTGGATAACAAAGGAAGTTAAGGATTGTATAAGATTAAAAGAAAAGGCCTATAAAGTTGCCAGAAATAGTAGTAAACCTGAGGATTGGGAGGATTTTAGAATATAGCAAAGGAAGACCAAGGAAATAGTAAAGAAAGGGAGAATAGAATATGAATGTAAACTAGCAAAAAATATAAAAATGGACTGTAAAAGCTTCTATAGGTGCATAAAAAGGAAACATTTGGCTAAGACAAATGTGGGATCGTTACAGGCAGGGTCTGGAGAATTTATAACGGGGAATAGCAAAATGGCAGAGAAGCTAAATGATTACTTTGTGTTTGTCTTCACTGAGGAAGATGCAAGAAATCTTCCAGAATTAGAAATCCAAAGGATAGCGGGAATGAGGAATTGAAGGAAATTACTATTAGTAAGAAGGTTGTATTGGAGAAATTAATGGGGTTGACGGTTGATAAGTCCCCAGGACCTGATATTCTACATCCCAGAGTGTTAAAAGAGGTAGCTGTGAAGATTGTGGATACTTTGGTGATCATCTTCCAAAATTCTACAGATTCTGGAGTGATTCCTGCAGTTTGGAAGGTCACAAATGTCACCCCACTGTTTAAGAAGGGAGGGAGAGAGAAAACTGGGAATTACAGATCTGTTAGCCTTACATCAGTCATTGGGAAAATGCTAGAATCTATTCTAAAGGATGGGATAAATGGACACTTGGATAATAATGATCTGATTGGGCATAGTCAACATGGATTTATGAATGGGAAATAATTTTTGACGAACCTGTTGGAGTTTTTTGAGGATGTTACTAACAGAATTGATAAAGGGGAGTCGGTGGACATAGTATACTTGGATTTTCAAAAGGCCTTTGATAAAGTCCCCACAGGAGATTGGTTAGCAAAATTAAAGCACATGGGATAGGAGGTAATCTACTGGCATGGATTAAGGATTGGTTAACAGGTAGAAAACAGAGAGTGGGAATAAATGGGTCTTCACCTTGGCAGGCTGTGACTAGTGGGGTACCGCAGGGATCAGTGCTTGGGCCCCAGCTCTTCACAATATATCTCAATGATTTGGATGTGGGGACCAAGTGTAATATTTCCAAGTTCGCGGATGACGCAAAACTAGGTGGGAATGTGTGTTGTGAGAAAGATGCAAAGCGGTTTCAAGGGGATTTGTAAAGACTTAGTGAGTGGGCAAGAAGGTGGCAGATGGAATATAATGTGGAAAAATGTGAGGTTATCCACTTTGGTAGGAGGAATAGATGTGCAGAGTATTTCTTAAATGGTAAGAGATTAGAGAGTGTAGATGTACAAAGGAACCCGGGTGTCCTTGTCAATAAGTCACTGAAAGCTAACATGCAGGTTCAACAAGCAATTAGGAAGGCTAATGGTATGTTCATCTTTATCGCAAGAGGATTTGAGTACAGGAGTAGTGAAGTCATGCTTCAATTGTATAGAACCTTGGTTAGACCGCACCTGGAGTACTGTGTGCAGTTTTGGTCCCCTTACCTTAGGAAGGATATTATTGCCATAGAGGGAGTACAACAAAGGTTCACCAGACTTGTTCCCGAGATGGCAGGACTGTCCAATGAAGAGAAGTTGGGGAAACTGGGCCTACATTCTCTAGAGTTTTGAAGAATGAGAGGTAATCTCATTGAAACCTACAAAATATTTAAAGGGATAGACAGGGTAGATGCAGGTAAGATGTTTCCCCTGGTTGGGGAGTCTAGACACAATTTCAAAATAAGGGGAAATCCACTTAGGACAGAGATGAGGATGAAATTTCTTTACTCAGAGGGTTGTAAATCTTTGGAATTCTCTGTCCCAGAGGGCTGTGGAAGCTCAGTCATTGAGTATGTTTAAAGCAGAGATTGACAGATTTCTAACTACCAATGATATAAGGAGATATGAGGAAAGTGTGGGAAAAAGGCATTGAAGTGGATGATCAGCCAGGATCGTATTGAATAGTGGAGCAGGCTCGATGGGCTGAATGGCCTACTCCTGCTCCTATGTTCCTGTCCCTGAAGGGCATCAGCAAATTAATTGGTTTTTTTACAACAATCAGCAACAAAAACAACTTTTATTTATACAGTGTCTTTAATGTTGTAAATAGTCCGAAGGCATTTTACAGGAGACCTAACTAGGAGATTTTCGGACAGGTGATCAGAAGCTTGGTCAAAGAAGTATGTTATGGAGCGACTGAAAGTGGGGGAAAGAGGTGGAGGTGTTTAGAGTGGATATTTCAGAGCTTAAGACCTCGGCAGCTGAAGGCATGGTTGTTCTGGTGTCAGCTCACAAATTACCGGGTTTGTTAAATTTGATTTTACATCTTGACAAGGAAGTCAAGACGTAGAGAGGACGCAGAAGAGATTTGCTAGAGTGATACCAGAGTTGAGGGACCTCAGTTATGTGAGCTGGGATTGTTCTTACTGGAGCAGGGAAGGTTAAGGGGCAGATTTAATAGAGGCATTCAGAAATTTGGTCAAGTAAATAAGGAGAAACTGTTTCTCTAGGAGGAAGGTCGGTAACCAGAGGAGACACATTTAAGGTAATTGGCAAAAGAACTAGAGGAGGAAATAGTGAGACATTTTTCACACAGTGAGTTGTTGTGATCTGGAATGCGCTGCCTGAAAAGGTTGTGGAAGCAGATTCAATAATAACTTCCAAAACAGAATTGAAAAAATGCTTGAAAAACAAACATTTGCAGAGCCATGGGGAAAGGACAGAGGTGTGGGGCTAATTGGATAGTTCCTTCAAAGATCTGGCACAGGTATGATGGACTGAATGGCCTCCTCCTGTGCTCTGAGACTCTATGATTTTACAGTTTGGAGGAGAGTTGATACAGGGAATAGACTATTTCCTGTGAATTTAAGGGAAGAATTTACGAACCATTTTGCAGCACAGAAATGGGCTGCACATGAGCCTCCTCCCAGCCTTTATCATCTCACCCTCAACGGATTTGTCTGTTCCCTTCTCCCTGAAGTGTTTATTCAACTTCCCCTTAAATGTATCTGTGCAATTTGCCTCAACTACTCACTGTGGTAGTGAGTTCCACATTCTCACCACTCTCTTGGTAAAGAAGTTTCTCCTCAATTTCCTGTTAGATTTATTAGTGACTATCTTATATTTATGGCCCCTATTCTGGTCTTGTCTGCAAGTGGAAACATCTCTCTGCATCGTCCCTTTCATCATCTTAAAGACCTCTATCAGGTCCCCCCTCAACCTTCTCTTTTATAGATTAAGAAGCCCCAGCCTGTTCAATCTTTCCTGATAGGTAGAATCTCTCAGTTCTAGTATCATCCTATTAAATCTTTTTTGCACCTTCTCCAGTGCATCTATATTCTGTCTTACCAATCATTAGAAGGATAAGTCTGGCAGTAAATTGTTGACTAAATTACCATTGGTTTCTCGAGAAAGTCAGTGCAGTGCATGATGACCAAGGTTGAGCTTCTGCTGGGTTATTGGCCAGGAATGTATTGGCACAGGTTCAGTGAAGTACTGCAGGAGTTATCCAGTGAGGAGACGGCTGTTTGCCTGTAACACCAGGTCACGTGGGACACTGATGGAATGTGCCACTGACGCAAGGAGGTTGTCACTGCTGTTCCTGGTGGGTCAACAATATTTTAAAAATGTCCAAATTTAGAAGCAAAGTCTAGCACTGGCATCAGACGGAACTGCTTCAGTACTGTGTCCCCCAAAGGAATGTGTTTGGAGTGATGAGCGGGAGTTGGACTATTGACAGTACCAGGCCTGGGGTGAGCCAAGTACCTCAGTGCAAATAACTTGGCATCAGTTTTGCTTTTTGCCATATCTAGGATCAGAATAAATCAACATTAAGGATGGCAGTTTGCAGAATGCAACATTTGTTTTATGAAATTTTGTGAAGCCCGGTGCCAGGAAACACTTCCAAAAGGGATGCCGCATTGACCGCGACCTCCCCGCCCCAATTCTCACCCTTGCTCCAATTCTGACCCCTGACCTAATCCTGACCCCTTCCTCCCTCGACCCTACCCCAATCCTGACCCCTGCCCTTCAAACTTCCCCTTTGGCCCTGCCACAAGCCTGACCCCTCCCCAAATCCCTTCCCCTGCCATAATCTTCTTCACTGCCCCATTGCTCATCCCTGATCTGTTCTTCATTGCTGTCCTATTGTTGGTTCTGCTCAGTTCCTTGACTGATCCTACTGCTATTTTACAGAGCACAGACTCAATGTTGCTTTGAGTTACAAGATCCAAAACCCTTGGGTGTTGGAGTGAGGGTTTAAGGTTGTCTTTCCTTCTTTACAGTACAGAAGGAGGCCAATTTTGTTTTGAAATCATTCATTGGCTTTGCTTCTACCACCCTCGCAGGCAGAGTGTTCCAGGTCATTACCACTCGCTGTGTAAGAAAGTTCTTCTTCACACTCCTCCTGTTTCTCTTCCACAAAAACTTAAATCTGTGTCTCCTATTCCTTGCCCAACAGCTAATGAGAACAGTTTTTCCTTGTCTACCTCATCTAAACCTGTCGTAATCTTGTACACCTCTAGCAAATCTCCCCTCAATCTGCTTTGCTCCAAGGCAAACAACCCCAGCTTCTCTAACCTAACCTTGTAGCTATAATCCCTGGCAGTCTGGTAAATCTCCTCTGCATCCTCTCACATCCTTCCTAAAGGGTGATGATCAGAACTGGATGCAGTACTCTAGTTGTGGCCTAACCAAAGCTTTATAAAGGTGCAACATAACCTCCTTGCTTTTGGACTCAGTACCTCTATTTATGAAGCCCAAGATCCCATATGCTTTGCTAACTGATCTCTCACTATGGCTTGCCAGCTTCAAAGGTTCGATGCACATGAATCCCCAGGTAACTGTCCCTGAACACTCTTCAGAACTGTGCCGTTAAGTAAATATTGCCTCTCACTATTCCTTCTGCCAAAATGCATCACCTCACATTTCACTACCACTTGTCTGTCCATTCGGCTAGCCTATCTATGCCCTGTTGCAGTCAATTGTATCATCCTCAGTGTCTGCCACACCTCCAAGTTTGGTATCATTGCCAAATTTTGAAATTTTGCTCTGTATTCCAATATCCGAGTCATTTATTTATATATATATATATATATCTATATATATATAAATAAATGATGCGCTGTTTTCTGTCCTTCAGCCAATTTTTTAATCCAGTTGGGCACTGACCCTCCTATTCCATGAGCCTCAGTTTTGTTAACCAGCTTTTTATGTGGTACTTTGTCAAACATTTTCTTAAAATGCATAAGAACAGCATCCATTGCATTCCCTTCATCGACTTTCTCTGTTATTTCATCAAAAAATTCAGTTAGATTAGTCAAGCATCTTCTGCCTTTTACAAATCCATGCTGACTATCCTTAGTTAACTCAAACCTCTCCAAATGCATGTTGATTTTTTTCCCCCTGATTATTGTTTCTAAAACCTTAACCACCACTGATGTTAAACTAACCGGCCTGTAGTTGCTCGGACTGTCCTTGCACCCTTTCTTGAATTAGGGTGTCACATTTGCCACTCTCCGATCCTTTGGCACCTCTCCCGTATCCATGGAAGATTGGAAGATAATGGCAAGTCCTTCCACTATCTCCACCCCCACTTCCTTTAGCAACTTGGGATGCAAGTCATCCGGACCAGGTGACATAGCCACTCTAAGCATAGCCAGTCTTTCCAGTACATCCTGCCTATCAATTTTCACCCCATCCATTATCTCTACTATATCCACTTCTACCGATATTTTGTCAGCATCCTCTTAATAAACACGGATACAGAGTACTCATTTGGTATTCTAGCCTTGCCCTGTGCCTATAAGCATATATCACCCTCTTTGTCGCTGATAGGCTCCATCCCACCTCTTACTAGCCATTTACTATTTTCATGCAGTCGAATATTTTTGGGTTCCCTTTTATGCCAATTGCCATTCTATTCTCATATTCTGTCTTTGCCAGTCTTATTTTCCTCTTCAACTTATTGCATTTGGCCTGGTTTTCATTTGAAGAATTCACCTGACATATATCATACACCCTCTTTGTTTGTTTCAGCATATTCTCTACCTAATAGTCATGCAAGGAGCCTTGGCTTTTGGTTCCCCTACCTTTCGCCCTTGTAGGAATGTACCCAGCCTGTACCTGAAATATCTCTTCCTTAAAGATCACTTATTGTTCCGTTACAGATTTTCCTGTCAGTCTTTGTTTCCATTTTACCCTGGCTAGATCCCCTCTTTCAATTTAGAAGTTCTACTTTAGATTTTATATTGCTCCTTCCCATTACTAATCTCAGCCTCATGATACAATGATCACTGTTATTCAAGTGTTCTCCGAAAGACACTTGGCCCACCTTATTCACCAGCACCAGATCCAGCAATCACAGAATCACAGAATAATACAGTGCAGAAGAGGCCCTTCGGCCCATCGAGTCTGCACCGATGCATTAAAGACACCTGACCTGTCTACCTAATCCCATTTGCCAGCACTTGGCCTATAGCCTTGAATGTTATGACGTGCCAAGTGCTCATCCAGGTACTTTTTGAAGGATGTGAGGCAACCCACCTCTACCACCCTCCCAGGCAGTGCATTCCAGACTGTCACCACCCTCTGGGTAAAAAAGTTCTTCCTCAAATCTCCCTTAAACCTCCTGTGCCTCACCTTAAACTTGTGTCCCCTCATAACTGACTCTTCAACTAAGGGGAACAGCTGCTCTCTATCCACCTTGTCCATGCCCCTCATAATCTTGTACACCTCGATCAGGTCACCCCTCAGTCTTCTCTGCTCCAGCGAAAACAACCCAAGCCTATCCAACCTCTCTTCATAGCTGAAATGTTCCATCCCAGGCAACATCCTGGTGAATCGCCTCTGCACCCCCTCCACTGCAATCACATCCTTCCTATAATGTGGCGACCAGAATTGCACACAGTACTCCAGCTGTGGCCTTACCAAAGTTCTATACAACTCCAACATGACCTCCCTTCTTTTGTAATCTATGCCTCGATTGATAAAGGCAAGTGTCCCATATGCCTTTTTCACCACCCTATTAACCTGCCCTTCTGCCTTCAGAGATCTATGGACAAACACGCCAAGGTCCCTTTGTTCCTCGGAACTTCCCAGTGTCAGGCCATTCATCGAATACTTCCATGTCACATTACTCCTTCCAAAGTTAACACCTCACACTTTTCAGCGTTAAATTCCATCTGCCACTTTTCTGCCCATTTGACCATCCCTTCTATATCATCCTGTAACCCAAGACACTCAACCTCACTGTTAACCATTCGGCCAATCTTTGTGTTATCTGCGAACTTACTGATCCTACCCCCCACATAGTCATCTATGTGGTTGATATAAATGACAAACAATAGGGGACCCAGCACAGATCCCTGTGGTACGCCACTGGACACTGGCTTCCGGTCACTAAAACAGCCGTCTGTCATCACTCTCTCCTACAGCCAAGCCAATTTTGAATCCACCTTATCAAGTTACCCTGTATCCCATGTGCATTTGCTTTCTAGATAAGTCTCCCATGTGGGACCTTGTCAAAGGCTTTGCTGAAATCCATGTAAACTACATCAACTGCACTACCTTCATCTACACACCTGGTCACATGCTCAAAAAATTCAATCAAATTTGTTAGGCATGACCTCCTTCTGACAAAGCCATGCTGACTATTCTTAATCAAATTTTGTCTCTCCAAGTGATGATAGATTCTCTCCTTCAGAATTTTCTCCAATAGTTTCCCTACCACTGACGTGAGACTCACTGGTCTGTAGTTCCCTGGCTTATCTCTGCAACCTTTCTTAAATAGTGGGACCACACTAGCATTG
Source organism: Heterodontus francisci (assembly GCF_036365525.1). Classification (NCBI taxonomy): domain Eukaryota; kingdom Metazoa; phylum Chordata; class Chondrichthyes; order Heterodontiformes; family Heterodontidae; genus Heterodontus; species Heterodontus francisci. The sequence goes on along the minus strand of NC_090381.1, from coordinate 119,665,058 downwards.
CCTCCTTCCTAGTTAGGCTGAGAACATACAGTCAAGGAAATTCTCCTGAACACATTTCAGTATTTCCTTCTCTCCTTATCTTTTACTCAAACATTATCCCAATTGATATTTGGGTAATTAAAGTCCCCCAGTATCATCACTCTATATTTCTTGCACATCTTGATGTCCTGCAGTTTTGCTCCTCTATCTCTCTCTCACTATTTGGAGGCCTATGGAATATCTTCAGTAGCGTTTTCATACCCTTTTTGCTTCTCAACTCTAACCAAATGGATTCCGTTCTTTCCCACTCAAGGGCATCCTCCCTTTCCAATACCACAGTGTTGTCCCTAATCAGTGCTGCCACCCCCACCCCCCTTTACTCCTTCTCTATCTTTTCTGAACACTTTGCATCCTTGAATATTAAGTGCCCAGTGTTCACCATTTTCAAGCCACATTTCCGTTATTCCTATTACATTATATTCCCACATGGCTGTTTGTGCTTGTAGCTCACCAACCTTATTCACCACACTTTGTGTGTTTACATACATACATGCATTCTAGGCCTGTCTTTGTAGTCCTTGTAATACTTCTCAGCCTGCTCATACCTAATAGAGTGCTACTTCCTTCTCTGGTGGTTTCATACAAGAACACACAAGAAATAGGAGCAGGAGTGGACCATATGGCCCGTCGAGCCTGCTCCACCATTCAAAATGATCATGGCTGATCTTAGGATTCAACTCCACTTTTCCACCCGCTCGCCATATCCCTTGATTCCCTGAGAGACCAAAAATCTGTCTATCCCAGGAGTAAATGTATTCAGTGATGGAGCATCCACAACCGTCTGGGGTAGAGAATTCCAAAGATTCACAACCCTTTCAGTGAAGTGATTTCTCCTCATCTCAGTCCTAAATGATCAACCCCTTATCCTGAGACTGTGCCCCTGTGTTTTAGATTCCCCGACCAGTGGAAATAATCTCAGTGTCTACCCTATCCAACCCCTTTAGAGTTTCCAACAAGCTTTTGCACTTATTCTTCTTTTCTATTTCGATCTGCTGATGCCCATCCCCCTGCCAACGTAGTTTAAACCGCATCCCCCCCCACAAACCGATCACACCAGTGAACCTCCCTGTGAGGACATTAGTCCCAGTCCTGTTGAGATGCAACCCGTCCCTTTTGAATAGGTGACTCCTGCCCCAGAACCAGTCTCAATGTTCCTTGTCACTCTTGTTACTTAGCCAATTGAAAAGAGATAGTCAAAGACAGAAAGTGTAGGACAGCAACATAATTGAGAAAGGGTTTGCAGAGTCAGAGAACTATAAAGCATGAACTTGGAACCCATTTAATCCTGAATCATCCAATGGAATAGAAAAGGAGATGAATCAAGGACTAACAACACAGAAACAGGCCATTCATCCCAACTGGTCTTTGCTGGTGTTTCTGCTCCACACGAGCCTCCTCCCACCTTATTTCACCTCACCCTATCAGCATATCCTACTGTTGGTGCTTTTAGTCAGCACCAAGCTTGAGTTTTAAATCCTGCAAATTGTTGGAGGGTTGATGGAAAGGTTTTAGCAAATTAACCCACGTTGACACTTTAAAATCACTGAGCCTACCACACTAATCTCTGTCACTCAGACATCCCTCTTTTCCTTTACTGCAAGTTTCAACCACTGCTCCCTGAATCTCTGGAATGCCCCCACCTTCCTCTGGCACCCTCCCTCCTTTCAACACCTGGTGACAATCACTCTGCTGCCTTGAGCCTTTCTCCCCTCTCCCTTTCGCATTTTGCCCTATGTGTATGTTTTTTATTCTTTCATGGGATATGGGCATCGCTGGCAAGGCCAGCATTTGTTGCCCATCCCTAATTACCCTTGACACCTGAGTGGTTTGCTAGGTCATTTCAGAGGGCAGGTAAGAGTCAACCACATTGCTGTGGGTCTGGAGTCACATGTAGGCCAGACCAGGTAAGGACAGCAGATTGCCTTCCCTAAAGGACATTAGTGAACCAGATGGGTTTTTATGACAATCGATGATAGTTTCATGGCACCATTACTGAGACTTGCTTTCAATTGCAGAATTGTATTAATTATAGTCCTAGAGTTATACAGCACAGAAACAGACCCTTTGGCCCATCGTATCCGTGCCGGCCATCCAGCACCTAACTATTCTAATCCCATTTTCCAGCACTTGGCCCGTAGCCTAGTACGCTATGACGTTTCAAGCGCTCATCTAAATACTTAAATGTTGTGAGGGTTCCTGGCGTGTAAGGTTATATGATTCATTTGTAAGGACATGGCATTTAAAGATACAAGCATTGATCTTGACCACTCGTGAGGTCAATAAATGTCTTCCTGCCCTACATCCAGGTCCTTGGGGCTAGACTACTGGCATTGACTGTGACAGCTACCTGCTCCCACTGTCTTCTTACTGTTTGTTGTTACGGACAGGGTGAGAGAGAATTGCTGAAATCCCTATTCCTTTAATTAATTGAATTTAAATTCCACCAGCTGCTATGGTGGGATTGGAACCTTTGTCTCCAGTGTATTAGCCTGGCCTCTGGATTACTAGTTCAGTGACATTACCACTATGTCATCTTCTCTTCTATCATGTGTATTGAGAAGATCTTGAGGGGATTTGACAGGGTGGATGCTGAGAGGATGTTTCCCCTTATGAGAGAGATTAGAACCAGGGGACACAGTTTAAAAATAAAGGGTCTTCCATTTTAAGACAGAAATGAGGAAAAATGTTTTCTCTCAGAGGGTCATAATGAGCAGACTGGCTGCTTCCTGTGCTGTGATGACTCTGTGAGTTGTACCCCAAATCCTGCCTAACCAGGGATACTGAACACAACTCTAGGACCTTCCTATCCTGAGATTGGCTGCCTGAGGACAGATTTGGTCAGAACCTCAGTGTTCAGTCCCTGCTTGGACTGTGGATTTAGAAGTCCAAGCTTCCCAGAGCTACGTCATCATGTTGCCCTCGAGTTTCAAAATATTTTTGGACAAAAAGTGCCTGAAATACATTGGCTGCACCTTGAAATGGTACGATTGGGTCCCATGTTTTCAAATACTAAATACCATTACATTGTTTCTACTCAGCTGGTTCTCAAACACTGTAACAAACCACTTCCTCTGCTTATCGCTTCATTTCCTACTGGTTGCATCTTTCTGTCTCAGTCTGGCCATGACCTACTTTGTCTCCCCCAGAGATGTGCAAGGCATTACCCCAAACGTTGCAACAAAGCCATCTTGTTAATTCATATCAAAGCAACTACACCTCCTGCCATTTTCATTGAAGGTTTTCAATAATAATTACTCTGAGTCAACTTGGCTCTGTGGGTGCAGTCTCACTTCAGAGTGAGAAGACTGTGGATTCAAGTTCCACTCCAGAGACTTGAGCATATAATCCACATGCCCAGTGCAGTACTGAGGGAGTGTTGCAATGTCGGAGGGGCAGTACTGAGGGAGTGTTGCAATGTCGGAGGGGCAGTACTGAGTGAGTGCTGTACTGTCGGAGGGGCGGGACTGAGCGTGTGCTGTACTGTCGGAGGGGCAGTACTGAGTGAGTGCTGAACTGTCGGAGGGGCAGTACTGAGTGAGTGCTGTACTGTCGGAGGGGCAGTACTGAGTGAGTGCTGTACTGTCGGAGGGGCAGGACTGAGGGAGTGTTGCACTGTCGGAGGGGCAGTACTGAGTGAGTGCTGTACTGTCGGAGGGGCAGTACTGAGTGAGTGCTGTACTGTCGGAGGGGCAGGACTGAGCGTGTGTTGTACTGTCGGAGGGGCAGTACTGAGTGAGTGCTGTACTGTCGGAGGGGCAGGACTGAGGGAGTGTTGCACTGTCGGATGGGCAGTACTGAGGGAGTGTTGCACTGTCGGAGGGGCAGTACTGAGTGAGTGCTGTACTGTCGGAGGGGCAGTACAGAGTGAGTGCTGTACTGTCGGAGGGGCAGGACTGAGCGTGTGCTGTACTGTCGGAGGGGCAGTACTGAGTGAGTGCTGTACTGTCGGAGGGGCAGGACTGAGGGAGTGTTGCACTGTCGGAGGGGCAGTACTGAGGGAGTGTTGCACTGTCGGAGGGGCAGTACTGAGTGAGTGCTGTACTGTCGGAGGGGCAGTACTGAGTGAGTGCTGTACTGTTGGAGGGGCAGGACTGAGGGAGTGCTGTACTGTCGGAGGGGCAGTACTGAGGGAGTGTTGCACTGTCGGAGGGGCAGTACTGAGTGAGTGCTGTACTGTCGGAGGGGCAGGACTGAGGGAGTGCTGTACCTCCGGAGGGGCAGGACTGAGGGAGTGCTGTACTGTCGGAGGGGCAGGACTGAGGGAGTGTTGCACTGTCGGAGGGGCAGGACTGAGGGAGTGCTGCACTGTCGGAGGGGCAGGACTGAGGGAGTGCTGTACTGTCGGAGGGGCAGTACTGAGTGCTGTACTGTCGGAGGGGCAGTACTGAGGGAGTGTTGCACTGTCGGAGGGGCAGTACTGAGTGAGTGCTGTACTGTCGGAGGGGCAGTACTGAGTGCTGTACTGTTGGAGGGGCAGTACTGAGGGAGTGTTGCACTGTCGGAGGGGCAGTACTGAGGGAGTGCTGTACTGTCGGAGGGGCAGTACTGAGGGAGTGTTGCACTGTCGGAGGGGCAGTACTGAGGGAGTGCTGTACTGTCGGAGGGGCAGTACTGAGTGCTGTACTGTCGGAGGGGCAGGACTGAGGGAGTGCTGTACTGTTCGAGGTGACATCTTCTGCATGAGATGTTAAACCTGTCAGTCCTGTCAGCTGAATGTTAAAGATCTCAGCGCTATGTAAAGAGCAGGGAGTTCGCAGACCAAAATATATCCTTAACTAATGTCACTGAAAATGAATTATGTGGTCGTGATCCTATTGCAGTTTGTAAGAGCTCGCTGTTTGGAAATCGGATGCTGCATTTCATACGTTACGACAGTGGCTGCTCTCAAAAATACTTCATTGTGTATTGCTTTGCAATGGCTTGAGGGTATGAAAGGCGCTGTGTACATGCAAATCTTTCTTTTTACTTTTCTCACCACTAAACGAGCAATCTCACAGCAGCATAGAAGAATCTTTTAGAATCGTTGAATCTTGCTGCACAGGAGGAGGTCATTTGACCCATTGTACTTGTGCTGGCACTTTGAAAGAGTGATACAGTTTAACCCACACACCTGCATTTATTGGCCATCTCGAATTGCCCTTTGAGAAGGTGGTGGTGAAACCAGGATATTGTATTGGAGGAATTATATAAGAATTAATTTATTCACATTAATATCTGACTCTGCCAAATAAAGGAACAAACATTTCTAAAGCATCTTTCACTTCCTTAGGATGTCCCAAAACACTTCACACCAATGAAGTACTTTTGAAGTGTAGTTCCTGTTGTAATATAGGAAACGCTACAGCCACTCTGCACATAGCAAGACCCTACAAGCAGCAATGTGAAAACAATCAGATAATCTGCTTAGTGATTTTGGTTGACATAAATATTGGCCAGGACACCAGGGAGAATGCCCCTATTTTTCTTTGAATAGTGCCACGTGAGAGAGCAGATGGGGCCTCTGTTTAACATTTCATCTGAAAGACTGCACCTCTGATATTGCAGCCCTCCCTCAGTACTGCACCTCCGACAGTGCAGCATACCCTCGTGAGTGTCAGCTGGGATCATGTACTCCAGTCTCTGGAGTAGAGCCATTGTGGCAAATTCACCAAATTTCAGCACACAAGTTCTTCTTGAAATATTTAGGATGCCTTGGAAGAACTGATTGTTGTTCTGGGTTGTCCCCAGTCTGGGCTTATCTGGTGGATAATATGAAAGCAAAATACTGTGAATGCTGGAAATCATGAAATAAAGACAGGAAATGCTGAGCATGTCTGGTAGCATCAGAGGACAGAGAAACAGAGTTAACATTTCTGATCAATGGCCTTTCATTAGAACTGTTCGGTCCCCTGCGGTGATATAATATCACCAGCAGGGTTCCAGTGGAATATCTTGTGCAAAGGAAAGGCAAACAGGTGAATTGAGAGTGTGTGAAGCCCTTCACAAGTCCGAGAGTCAGTTTTGTACAGCCATGCTGAACACAAACAAGCACCATTCCAGTCTTGAGGAACTGTATTTGCTGTTTTTGCCACTGGTTTGAATGATGACTTGTGGTGTGTGAGAAGTATTCAAGTGTGTCGTTCAACACATATCTCGGGAAATCCGTTATAGTTGGATTGCAAGCCTTCTCTGAGGTTATGAGTGAAGGATTTCAAAGGGAGAATGCATGTAGGACTGACTTGGCACTGCTTCTTGTAATTCCGGATGGTGTGAAATCAGATTTAACAGTGGAATATTAAGCATGGCAGAAGATCTCAGACCAGAAATATCCAGAATGACATGTGGAGATGGTCCTGTACCCTGCAGTACAGCGACAGACCTGTCCCCACCAGTCCCGTATCCCAGTGTTATACAGTGACCGACCTGTCCCCACCAGTACTGTACCCCAGTGTTATACAGTGACAGACCTGTACCCACCAGTCCTGTACCCCAGTGTTATACAGTGACCATCCTGTCCCCACCAGTCCCGTACCCCAGTGTAATACAGTGACCGTCCTGTCCCCACCAGTCCCGTACCCCAGTGTAATACAGTGACCGTCCTGTCCCCACATGTCCTGTACCCCAGTGTTATACAGTGACCGTCCTGTCCCCACCAGTCCCGTACCCCAGTGTTATACAGTGATCGTCCTGTCCCCACCAGTCCTGTACCCCAGTGTTATACAGTGACCGACCTGTCCCCACCAGTCCTGTACCCCAGTGTTATGCAGTGACCGTCCTGTCCCCACCAGTCCCGTACCCCAGTGTTATACAGTGATCGTCCTGTCCCCACCAGTCCCGTACCCCAGTGTGAAACAGTGACCGACCTGTCCCCACCAGTCCTGTACCCCAGTGTTATACAGTGACCGACCTGTCCCCACCAGTTCTGTACCCCAGTGTTATACAGTGACCGTCCTGTCCCCACCAGTCCCGTACCCCAGTGTTATACAGTGACCGTCCTGTCCCCACCAGTCCCGTACCCCAGTGTTATACAGTGATCGTCCTGTCCCCACCAGTCCCGTACCCCAGTGTGAAACAGTGACCGACCTGTCCCCACCAGTCCTGTACCCCAGTGTTATACAGTGACCGACCTGTCCCCACCAGTTCTGTACCCCAGTGTTATACAGTGACCGTCCTGTCCCCACCAGTCCCGTACCCCAGTGTTATACAGTGACCGTCCTGTCCCCACCAGTCCCGTACCCCAGTGTTATACAGTGATCGTCCTGTCCCCACCAGTCCCGTACCCCAGTGTTATACAGTGACCGACCTGTCCCCACCAGTCCTGTACCCCAGTGTTATGCAGTGACCGTCCTGTCCCCACCAGTCCCGTACCCCAGTGTTATACAGTGATCGTCCTGTCCCCACCAGTCCCGTACCCCAGTGTTATACAGTGACCGTCCTGTCCCCACCAGTCCCATACCCCAGTGTTATTCAGTGACCGACCTGTCCCCACCAGTCCCATACCCCAGTGTTATACAGCGACCGACCTGTCCCCACCAGTCCCATACCCCAGTGTTATTCAGTGACCGACCTGTCCCCACCAGTCCCATACCCCAGTGTTATTCAGTGACCGACCTGTCCCCACCAGTCCCATACCCCAGTGTTATACAGCGACCGACCTATCCCCACCAGTCCCATACCCCAGTGTTATACAGTGACCGACCTGTCCCCACCAGTCCTGTATCCCAGTGTTATGCAGTGACAGACTGGACCCACCAGTACTGTACCCCAGTGTTATACAGTGACAGATTTGTACCCAACAGTACTGTACCCCAGTGGTATACAGTGACAGACTTGTACCCAAGTGTCTAGTGGGGTACCGCAGGGATCGGTGCTAGGACCCCAGCTATTCGCAATATGTTTTAATGATTTAGATGAGGGAACTAAATGTAATATCTCCAAATTTGCAGATGACACAAAACTGGGTGTTAGGGTGAGTTGTGAGGAGGTTGCAGAGAGGCTTCAGGATGATTTGGACAAGTTGAGTGAGTGGGCAAATGCATGGCAGATGCAGTAAAATGTGGATAAATGTGAGGTTATCCACTTCGGTAGCGAAAACAGAAAGGCAGATTATTATCTGAACAGCTATAAACTGAGAGAGGGGAATATGCAGCGAGACCTGGGTGTTCTCGTACACCAGTCGCTGAAGGTAAGCATGCATGTGTAACAGGCGGTAAAAAAGGCAAATGGTACGTTGGCCTTCATAGTGAGAGGCGCAGTGGTTAGCACCGCAGCCTCACAGCTCCAGCGACCCGGGTTCAATTCTGGGTACTGCCTGTGTGGAGTTTGCAAGTTCTCCCTGTGTCTGCGTGGGTTTCCTCCGGATGCTCCGGTTTCCTCCCACATGCCAAAGATTTGCAGGTTGATAGGTTAATTGGCCATTAAAATTGCCCCTAGTATAGGTAGGTGGTAGGGAAATATAGGGACACTTGGGGATGTGGTAGGAATATGGAATTAGTGTAGGATTAGTATAAATGGGTGGTTGATGGTCGGCACAGACTCAGTGGGCCGAAGGGACTGTTTTAGTGCTGTATCACTAAACTAAACTACAGAAGCAGGGATGTCTTGCTGCAATTATACAAGGCCTTTGTGAGGCCACACCTGGAATATTGTGTGCAGTTTTTGTCTCCTTATCTGAGGAAGGATGTTCTTGCTATAGAGGGAGTGCAGCAAAAGTTTACCAGACTGATTCCTGGGATGGCGGGACTGACGTATGAGGAGAGATTGAGTTGATTAGGATTATACTCGCTGGAGTTCAGAAGCGTGAGGGGGGATCACGTAGAAACCAAAAAATTCTAACAGGACTTGACAGGGTAGATGCAGGAAGGATGTTCCCGATGGTGGGGAAGTCCAGAACCAGGGGTCATAGTCTAAGGATACGGGGTAAACCTTTCAGGACTGAGATGAGGAGAAATTTCTTCACCCAGAGAGTGGTGAACCTGTGGAATTTGCTACCACAAAAAGCAGTTGAGGCCAAAACATTGTATGTTTTCAAGAAGGAGTTAGATATAGCTCTTGGGTTAAAAGGGATCAAAGGGTATGGGGCAAAAGCAGGAAAAAGTTTCTGAGTTGGATGATCAGCCATGATCATAATGAATGGCGAAGCTTGCTCGAAGGGCCGAATGGCCTACTCCTGCTCCTATTTTCTATGTTTCTATGTTATTACAGTGACAATGTGTACCCACAAGTCCCGTACCCCAGTGTTATACAGTGACAGACCTGTCCCCACTTGTACTGTACCTCAGTGTCATACAGTGACTGACCTGTCCCCACTTGTACTGTACCTCACTGTCATACAGTGACAGACCTGTACCCACCAGTCCCGTACCCCAGTGTTATACAGTATCAGACCTGTCCCCACCAGTACTGTACCCATGTGTTACACAGTGACAGACCAGTACCCACCAGTACTGTACCTCAGTGTTATACAGTATCAGACCTGTCCCCACCAGTACTGTACCTCAGTGTTATACAGTATCAGACCTGTCCCCACCAGTACTGTACCTCAGTGTTATACAGTATCAGACCTGTCCCCACCAGTACTGTACCTCAGTGTTATACAGTATCAGACCTGTCCCCACCAGTACTGTACCTCAGTGTTATACAGTATCAGACCTGTCCCCACCAGTACTGTACCTCAGTGTTATACAGTATCAGACCTGTCCCCACCAGTACTGTACCTCAGTGTTATACAGTATCAGACCTGTCCCCACCAGTACTGTACCTCAGTGTTATACAGTATCAGACCTGTCCCCACCAGTACTGTACCCATGTGTTATACAGTATCAGACCTGTCCCCACCAGTACTGTACCCATGTGTTATACAGTATCAGACCTGTCCCCACCAGTACTGTACCCATGTGTTACACAGTAACAGACCTGTCCCCACCAGTACTGTACCTCAGTGTTATACAGTATCAGACCTGTCCCCACCAGTACTGTACCCGGTGTTATATATTGGATGGATGTGTTTGGTTAATATGCTGCAGAGAATAAATTGCATTGCACTGGTTTGTCTTGCTGGATTTGGATACCTGACTGGTGATTGGTGACTAATTCCAAGGGCTCACTTTGCTCTGCATATTTAATTTCCACCTCAGGATGAATTTTTAGATTTTTTTTCCAAAAGGGTGTTTGGATTTTGTAACGTTCTGTGTTGGTGTCAGTTACAGATCAGGTTCATCAGCCTTTGTGAAGAGGACTAATGTCTTGCGATGTGGATATTTTATCAGAAATGGTTGAGGGGCAGACTGGAGACTGAAGAAAGGAAAACAAATTCTGTTTCTATTTCTGTATCTAGTTTCCAGCATTTTCCTTTTCCTCTCTTGACGCCCAGCATGACCTGTAAATTGTTTAATAGATTGAAATTAGCAACTGGCCTCATGACTTTTTCTGTTTTTTTTTGCAAGAGCCAAGAATTGAGCAGTTTTCCTGACCAGCGGATTTTCTTTACCAGCGGAGTTGGGAAAACCTGTCCCACTGTAAGTGAATGTTTTTTTCTGGGTGATGTGCCTCATTCGAAAATCAGGAAGGGTTTAGATAGAGTAAATAAAGTGAAATACCTCTAATAGCTGAAGGATCAGCAACCACAGGCCACAGATTTAAGATTGGGGGAGGCAGTGGTGTAGTGGCAATGTCGCTGAACTGGTAATCCAGAGGCCCAGGCTAATTCCCTGGGGACATGGGTTCAAATCTCACCACAGCAGCTGGTGTTTAAATTCAATGAATTTATAAATTCAATTAATTAATTAATTAATTAATTCAAAGCTCGTCAGTAATGGCGCCATTGAAACTATCATCGATTGTCGTAAAAACCCATCTGGTTCACTAATGTCCTTTAGGGAAGGAAATCTGCTGTCCTTACGTGGTCTGGCCTACATGTGACTCCAGACCCACAGCAATGTGATTGACTCTTAACTGCCCTCTGAAATGGCCTAGCAAACCACTCAGTTGTCAAGGGCAATTGGGGATGGGTAACAAATGCTGACCTTGCCAGTGGCGCCCACATCCCATGACAGAATGAAAACAAAACCCGAGGCTATATGAGGAAAACATTTTTCACGCAGCAAGTGGTCAGGATCTGGAATGCACTGCCTGCGAGTGTGGTGGTGGCAGATTCAATTGAGGCCTTCAAAAGGGAATTGGATAAATACTTGAAGGAGGAGACGTTGCAGGGATATGGGAAATGAACGTGGAGTGGGACTAATGTAATTCTTTGAATGAGCTAGCGCAGACTCAGTGGGCCGAATGGCTGCCTTTTGTGCTGTGCTCTGCCATTATACAGTGATGTGCTGTTGGTTGTCTGGTGGGGGAAGAAGCCTAGCAGCAAATATAAATAATCAGCTTCACGTAACTGCAACCTGTTTCTACATTAAACGTGCAGTGGAAATGCAGGGTTGTTTTTGCACTATTTTGGATCCGTTAACAATTGTACGAACACACTAAGGAAACTAATCCTACTGGGAAGGTGCATATGGGCAATATCCCCTCGGCCACTGCTGTAATTGGGTAACATTGCGTAGTTGATTGGATTGGCATAATGGGATGGAGTACTGTGGCACTGTTCTGTGGTATGATTCAGATGCACAACTCATGTACAATGTAATTGTACGATGTAACTGGTCTCATTCAAAATGAAAACAGATGTTCGGCTTTCAGCATGTTTTTAGTTTATTTTGAGCAAGTGGAAGTTGTTCAGCTGTGAATCTGTTGAAATGACTGTAAATTGCAGAGCTTTTAATCAACCCTGAGGTTTATAAATAGGAGCTTTTGAAATGTGGGTTTATTTTGGGGATGGAGGAAGGGCACAGAATTGAACCATGCATGATTATTACTGACTATGAAGGCCATTGCGTCAGCTTCTAGATAACCAGTAACTCCTGCAGAATAATGGATGTTATTACTGACCGACTGCCTGGCCACAATTCACCCAATAGTACAGTGAATGCTGAGTGGGGAACTTCCAGTGGGTTTTTCTCAGCATCACTACAGCAAAATGGATAAACTTGTTTCAATGTTCTGGTATTCAAGAAACCACAAATTAATCACGTCAAATAAATAGTGATGGAGTAGGTGGAACTGAAGGCTGGATACTGATGATCAAACTCCAGTGGGTCCATCAAGGAGTCTCTCTTGCTCACTTTGCACAACCACATGAAAAATAGTCACATATGAACTTGAAAATCACTGTGTCTTACAGTACACTGAATTCCACAGAATGGAGCTTTGAGTTCTAATTACTGACTTCAGTGAGGGTTTATGAATTGTAATCACCAGTGTGTATTGAACTGACCCGAGTCGAGCCAATAGAGTCATTACGGCACAAAAGGTGGCCCTTCCACCCATCAAGTCCATGCCAGCTCTCTGCAGAGCAATCGAGTCAGTCCCACTCACCTGCTCTATCCCTGTAGCCCTGCAAATTTATTTCCCTCAAGTGGCCATCCAATTTCCTTTTCAAATCATTGATTGTCTTCACTTCCACCACCCTCGTGGGCAGTGGGTTCCAGGTCATGACCACCCGCTGCATAAAAAAGTTCTCCCTCACAACCCACCTGCATCTCTTGCCCAAAAGTTTCAATCTGTGTCCCCTAGTGCTTGAACCATTAGTTAATGGGAACAGTTTTTCCTTGTCTAGCTTATCTAAGCCTGTCATAATCTTGTACACCTCTTTCAAATCACCCTGAATCTCCTTTGTTCCAAGGAGAACAACCCCAGCTTTTCCAACCTAACCTTGTAACTAAAATCCCTCATCACTGGAACCATTCTGGTAAATCTCCTCTGCACCCTGTCAAGGACCCTCACATCCTTCCTAAAGTGTGATGACCAGAATTGGATGCAAAACTCTAGTTGGGGCCTAACCAGAGCTTTATGAAGATACAGCATAACTTCACTACTTTTGTACTCAATGCCTCTCTATATGAAACCCAAGATCCCATATATTTTGCTAATCACTCTCTCAACATGCTCTGCGACCTTCAAAGATCGATACATATGCACCCCCGGGTCCCTCTGTTCCTGCACACTCTTTAGAACAGTGGTATTAAGTCTATACTGCTTCACCGTACCCTTTCTGCCAAAATGCATCACCACACACTTCTCTGTACTGAATTCCACCTGCCGCTTGTCTGGCCATTCTGCTAGCCTATGTCCTGTTGCAGGCAGTCTCATTCTCACTGTTTCACACACCTCCAAGTTTGGTATCATTGGCAAATTTTGAAATTTTACTCTGTATTCCAAGATCCAAATCATTTATATGTAGCAAAAAAAGACCCTTGAGCAATACCATTGTCTACCATCCTCCACTCTAAAAAAAAACACCCATTTAACACAACTTGCTGTTTTCTGTCCTTAAGCCAATTTTTTATCCAATTGGACATTGACCCTCCTATTCCAAGACCTTCAATTTGTTAACTTGCCTTTTTTTTATTCGTTCATGGGATTTGGGTGTCGCTGGCTTGGTCAGCATTTATTGCCCAATGCTAATTGACTTTGAGAAGGTGGTGGTGAGCTGTCTTCTTGAACCACTGCAGTCCATGTGAGCTAGGTACACCCACAGTGCTGTTAGGAAGGGAGTTCCAGGATTTTGACCCAGCGACAGTGAAGGAACGGCGATATAGTTCCAAGTCAGGATGGTGTGTGGCTTGGAGGGGAACTTGCAGGTGGTGATGTTACCATGCATCTGCTGCCCTTGTCCTTCTAGGTGGTAGAGGTCACGGGTTTGGAAGGTGCTGTCTAAGGAGCCTTGGTGTGTTGCTGCAGTGCCTCTTGTAGATGGTACGCACTGCTGCCACTGTGCATCGGTGGTGGAGGTTGTGCATGTTTGTGGATGGGGTGTCAGTCAAGTGGGCTGCTTTGTCCTGGATGGTGTTTTTTTTTTATTCATTCATGGGATGTGGACGCCGCAGGCCAGGCCAGCATTTATTGCCCATCCCTAATTGCCCTTGAACTGAGTGGCTTGCCAGGCCATTTCAAGGGCATGTAAGAGTCAACCACATTGCTGTGGATCTGGAGTCACATGTAGGCCAGAGCAGGTAAGGACAGCAGATTTCCTTCCCTAAAGGACATTCGTGAACCAGATGGGTTTTTATAACAATTGACAATGGTTTCATGGCCATCATTAGACTAGTTTTAAATTCCAGATTTATTAATTGAATTCAAATTCCACCTTCTGCTGTGGTTGGATTCGAACCCATGTCCCCAGAGCAATACCTGGGTCTATGGGTTAGTCCAGTGACAATACCAGTACACCACCGCCTCCCCCAATGCCTGGATGGTGTTGAGCTTAGAGAACAACTTCTGCAGTGTTGTTGGAGCTGCACCCATCCAGGAAAGCGAAGAGTATTCCATCACACTCCTGACTTGTGCCTTGTAGATGGTGGACAGACTTTGGGGAGTCAGGAGGTGAGTTATTCACCGCAGGATTCCTAGCCTCTGACCTGCTCTTGTAGCCATGGTATTTATATGGCTACTCCAGTTCAGTGTCTGGTCAATGGTAATCCCTGGGATGTTGATAGTGGGGGATTCAGCAATGGTAATGCCATTGAAAGTCAAGGGGAGATGATTAGCTTCCCTCTTGTTGGAGATGGTCATTGCCTGGCACTTGTGTGGCGCAAATGTTACTTGCCACTTATCAGCCCAAGCCTGGATATTGTCCAGGTCTTGCTGCATTTCTACATGAACTGCTTCAGTGTCTGAGGAGTCGTGAGTGGTGCTGAACATTGTGCAATCATCAGCAAACATGCCCACTTCTGACCTTATGATTGAAGGAAGGTCATTGATGAAGCAGCTGAAGATGGTTGGGCCTAAGACACTACCCTGAGGAACTCATACAGTGATGTCCTGGAGCTCAGATGATTCACCTCCAACAACCCCAACCATCTTCCTTGGTGTTAGGGATGACTCCAACCAGCGGAGAGTTTTCCTCCTGATTCCCATTGACTCCAGTCTTGCTAGGGCTCCTTGATGCCATACTTGGTCAAATGCTGCCTTGATGTCAAGGGCAGTCACTCTCACCTCACTACTGGAGTTCAGCTCTTTTGTCCATGCTTGAACCAAGGCTGTAATGAGATCAGGATCTGAGTGGCCCCTGGCGGAATCCAAACTGAGCAGGTTATCGCTAAGCAAGTGCTGCTTGATAGCACTGTCGACGACCCCTTCCATCACTTTACTGATGATTGAGAGTAGACTGATGGGGCAGTAATTGGCCGGGCTGGACTTGTCCTGCTTTTTATGTACAGAACTTAGCTGGACAATTTTCCACATTGCAGGTTGATACCAGTGTTGTAGCTACACTGGAACAGCTTGGGTAGGGGCGCAACAAGTTCTGGAGCACAGGTCTTCAGTACTATTGCTGGAATATTGTCAGGGCCCATAGCCTTTGCAGTATCCAGTGCCTTCAGTCATTACTTGATATCATGTGGAGTGAATCGAATTGGCTGAAGACTGGCATCTGTGATGCTGGGGACTTCAGGAGGAGGCCGAGATGGATCATCCAATCGGCACTTCTGACTGAAGATTGTTGCAAATGCTTCAGCCTTATCTTTTACACTGATGTGCTGGGCTCCCCCATCATTGAGGATGAGGATATTTGTGGAGCCACCTCTTTTAATTGTCCACCATCATTCACAACTGGATGTGGCAGGACTGCAGAGCTTAGATCTGATCCATTTGTTATGGGATCGCTTAGCTCTGTCTATTGCATGCTGCTTATGCAGTATGGCATGCAAGTAGTCCTGTGTTGTAGATTCACCAGGTTGACACCTCATTTTGAGGTCTGCCTGGTGCTGCTCTTGGCATGCCCTCCTGCATTCTTCATTGAACCAGGGTTGATCCCCTGGCTTGATGGTCATGGCAGAGTGGGGGATATGCTGGGCCATGAAGTTACAGATTGTGGTTGAGTACAATTCTGCTGCTGCTGATGGCCCACAGCGCCTCATGGATGCCCAGTTTTGCATTGCTGGATCTGTTTGAAATCTATCCCATTTAGCACGGTGATAGTGCCACACAACACGATGGAGGGTATCCTCAATGTGAAGACAGGACTTTGTCTCCACAAGGACTGTGCGGTGGTTGCTCCTATCAATACTGTCATGGACAGATGCATCTGTGGCAGGCAGATTGGTGAGGACGAGGTCAAGTATATTTTCCCTCTTGTTGGTTCGCTCACCACCTGCCACGTACCCAGTCTAGCATCTATGTCCTTTCGGACTTGGCCAGCTCGGTCAGTAGTGGTGCTACCGAGCCACTCTTGGTGATGGACATTGAAGTCCCCCGTCCCGAGTACATTCTGTGCCCTTGCCACCCTCAGTGCTTCCTCCAAGTGGTGTTCAACATGGAGGAGTACTGACTCATCAGCTGAGGGAGGGCGGTAGGTGGTAATCAGCAGGAGGTTTCCGTGCCCATGTTTGACCTGATGCCATGTGCCTTCGTGGGGTCTGGAGTCAATGTTGAGGACTCTCAGGACAACTCCCTCCCGACTGTATATATGTGGTACTTCATCAAACAGTTTCTTAAAATCCATATAAAAAACACTCGCCCTATTCCCATCATCAATCTTCTCTGTTAATTCATTCAAATAAATTCAATCAAATTAGTCAAGCATGCTCAGCATTTATATCTTCAGATTCATGCTCCACTCCAATTTGTAAAAGTTTTTTATCATGTTCAGATTTGTGTTGCATTTTGTAGGCAGTATTTTGGTTTGTTAAAGTGATAGGTCGAGTTATGTTGCTCTTGGTGTCTTCTGACCTTCTATAGATATAGTACAGATTGAGGGCACTGTGGGTTGTTTAGACAGTGTACAGATTGAGGGGTTTGTGGGTTCTGTAAATTCCTCCCAACAAGTTGTGGTTTTCAGCTGAAATTAGAGTATTTAAAGGATGGAAATCAGTCATTCGGCCCAGCTGCTCCATGCCATTGTTTATGCTCCATGTGAGCCACCTCCCACCCCTCTTCATCTCCTCTCATCAGCTGTAATGAGTTCTTTTATGTTGTCTGATGCAGCATAAATGAGACGCGTGGAGTCTGGTTGTGCTGAAGATCTCTAACAGGTTTATTAACAGCTAACAAGTATATACAGTACAGAGCTAACTATTTACAGAACCTTACTCTTGGTGTTACAGTTGCAGAGTGAAATTGGCTGGTAGTCACATGACTGTGTCCTGGCACTTAGCTCATGAGCATACTAAGACTTGAAAGGGATATCACTCTTAAAGGCAGTCACACAACATCCCCCTTCTTTCCAAAGATAAGTCTCGTATGCTACAAGTAAAAGCACATAAAATTAGATAACATCAAAGTTATTTACACAGATATAGAGATTATGAACTTTACACATGCACAAGCTTAATCGTCCACATATCATTTTGGTGGTTTGACAACTCTTACAGATCTGGTTATGGTATAACCTTCTGGGGGTGTCATCCTTCTCTGTTTTTGGTTGGCAGGCATGTTGCCAATGTGTTGGTTATTGTCCTGTTGTTCCCTCACACCCTCATCATCGGAGGGTGTTCTTTCGAGTCTGCCGTGCGCAATTGGAAGTATTGCACACTTCTCTTCATTGGCGATGGTTCCTTCTCAACACCACTCCGCCAGATGTTGTAACACAAACAAAGAACAGTACAGCACAGGAACAGGCCACTCGGCCCTCCAAGCCTGCGCCTATCTTGATGCCTGCCTAAACTAAAACCTTCTGCTCTTCCGGGGTCCGTATCCCTCTATTCCCGTATTTGTCAAGATGCCTCTTAAACGTCTCTATGGTACCTGCTTCCACCATCTCCCCGGCAACAAGTTCCAGGCACTCACCACCCTCTGTGTAAAAAACTTGCCTCGCACATCCCCTCTAAACTTTACCCTCTCACCTTAAACCTATGTCCCCTAGTAACTGACTCTTCCACCCTGGGAAAAAGCTTCTGACTATCCACTCTGTTAATGCCGCTTATAACTTTGTAAACCTCTATCATGTCGCCCCTCCACCTCCGTCGTTCCAGTGAAAACAATCCGAGTTTATCCAACCTCTCCTCATAGCTAATGCCCTCCAGACCAGGCAACATCCTGGTAAACCTCTTCTGTACCTTCTCCAAAGCCTCCACGTCCTTCTGGTAGTGTGGCGACCAGAATTGCACGCAATATTCTAAGTGTGGCCTAACTAAAGTTCTGTACAGCTGCAGCATGACTTGCCAATTTTTATACTCTATGCCCCGACCGATGAAGGCAAGCATGCCGTATGCCTTCTTGACTACCTTATCCACCTGCGTTGCCACTTTCAGTGACCTGTGGACCTGTACACCCAGATCTCTCTGCCTGTCAATACTCCTAAGGGTTCTGCCATTTACTGTATACTTCCCACTTGCATTAGATCTTCCAAAATGCATTACCTCACATTTGTCCGGATTAAACTCCATCTGCCATTTCTCCGCCCAAGTCTCCAACCGATCGATATCCTGCTGTATCCTGTGACAATCCTCATCACTGTCCGCAACTCCACCAACCTTTGTGTCGTCCGCAAACTTACTAATCAGACCAGCTACATTTTCTTCCAAATCATTTATATATACAACAAACAGCAAAGGTCCCAGCACTGATCCCTGCGGAACACCACTAGTCACATCCCTCCATTCAGAAAAGCACCCTTCCACTGCTACCCTCTGTCTTCTATGACCGAGCCAGTTCTGTATCCATCTTGCCAGCTCACATCTGATCCCGTGTGACTTCACCTTTTGTACCAGTCTGCCAAGAGGGACCTTGTCAAAGGCTTTACTGAAGTCCATATAGACAACATCCACTGCCCTTCCTTCATCAATCATCTTTGTCACTTCCTCAAAAAACTCAATCGAATTAGTGAGACACGACCTCCCCTTCACAAAACCATGCTGCCTCTTGCTAATAAGTCCATTTGTTTCCAAATAGGAGTAAATCCTGTCCCAAAGAATCCTCTCTAATAATTTCCCTACCACTGACGTAAGGCTCACCGGCCTATAATTTCCTGGATTATCCTTGCTACCCTTCTTAAACAAAGGAACAACACTGGCTATTCTCCAGTCCTCTGGGACCTCACCTGTAGCCAATGAGGATGCAAAGATTTCTGTCAAGGCCCCAGCAATTTCTTCCCTTGCCTCCCTCAGTATTCTGGGGTAGATCCCATCAGGCCCTGGGGACTTATCTACCTTAATGCTTTGCAAGACACCCAACACTTCCTCCTATAATAAAAGCAAAATACTGCGGATGCTGGAAATCTGAAATAAAAGCAAGAAATGTTGGAACCACTCAGCAGGTTTGGCAGCATCCGTGAAAAGAGAAGCAGAGCTAACGTTTCGTGTCAGTGACCCTTCTTCGGAACACCTCCTCCTTTTTGATAATGAGATGACTGAGACTATCTACACTCCCTTCCCTGGGCTCATCATCCACCAAGTCCTTCTCTTTGGTGAATACTGATACAAAGTACTCATTTAGTACCTCGTCCATTTCCTCTGGCTCCACACATAGATTCCCTTCTCTGTCCTTGAGTGGGCCAACCCTTTCCCTGGTTACCCTCTTGCTCTTTCTGTACGTATAAAAAGCCTTGGGATTTTCCTTAATCCTGTTTGCCAATGACTTCTCATAACCCCTTTTAGCCCTCCTGACTCCTTGCTTAAGTTCCTTCCTACTGTCTTTATATTCCTCAAGGGATTCGTCTGTTCCTAGCCTTCCAGCCCTTACAAATGCTTCCTTTTTCTTTTTGACGAGGCTCACAATATCCCACGTTATCCAAGGTTCCCGAAACTTGCCAAACTTATCCTTCTTCCTCACAGGAACATGCCGGTCCTGGATTCTAATCAGCTGACGTTTGAAAGACTCCCACATGTCAGATGTTGATTTACCCTCAAACAGCCGCCCCCAAACTAAATTCTTCAGTTCCTGCCTAATATTGTTATAATTTGCCTTCCCCCAATTTAGCACCTTCACCCAAGGACTACTCTTATCCTTATCCACAAGTATCTTAAAACTTATGGAATTATGGTCACTGTTCCCGAAATGCTCCCAATCTCGTAGGACTTGGGCTCACTGCATACTTCGATACTGATACCTCCGCAGGTAACCATGTTCTCATTGTTGGTTGTATGACCCTGACCTTTTGTCCTACGTGTAGTTGAGGTAGCTCCTCCCCTGCATGTCGGTCATGCACCATCTTCATTCTCCCTTGTTTTTTGAGCAGTGTCTTCCTGCATCTTGTAGAATTTGGACAGATGATGCTTTGACAGAATCATCTGCACTTGTCTGCCAAACATGGTCTCTGCTGGTGACTGTAAACCCATATCCATAGGTGTAGCTCTGAGGTATAACGGGGCAACACGAAGATCTTGTTTCATTGTCCCACACTTCAGGATAAGTGCTTTGACTGTGCAAGCCATTCGCTCGGCAAGACCATTAAATCTAGGGTAATGTGAAGACATCACATGGTTTACGCCCCATTTGGCACACATGTCCCTGAAAAGTTTGCCCGTATACTGTGGCCCATTTTGTGAAATGATTTCTTCAGGTGCACCAGATAGACTGAATATGGCACTCAATGTGTCTGTGACAACCGCGCTTGAAGTGTCTTTTACCTGTCTGGCAATTGGAAATTTGGAGAAATAATCAGTGACTAAGATAAAGTCGTCTCCAGTAACGGAAAACGGGTCAGTGCTGATTTTGGACCAAGGGACTGATGGAATCTCGTGAGTGTGTAGAGGTTCTTTATGTTGTTGTGGCTGGTGGCTCTGGCATAGTGAACTGCTTACCAAACAGGTAGGTGTGGAACCTTGTGATCCCAAACACCAGAGCAACTGTTTCACACTCTGTGTTTAAGTAATTGGATTGTGCTGAGGATAAACATTTGGATCCAAATGCAATTGGTTTGCCATCCTGCAGGATGCACACTCCTCGCCCTTTCTGTGAGGCGTTGATTTCCAGGATTATCTTCTTCCTTGGATCATAGTACTGCAGGGTGCAGGTTTCTGCTGACAATGCTTATTTGAGAGACTCAAACATATGCTGATGGTCTTCCTGCCATACAAATGGTGCATCTTTCTTTAACAGCTCTCTCAGAAAAATTTGGCATGTATGGTACCAAGAAGTTGAAAAATCCAAGACATCTCTGACGATCTTCTTTGTCTTGTCAGGTAGGCATATGCCTTACATCTTCAACTTTGCCTGGGTCAAGACGGATTCCGCAACCTGAATGGATGCAGCCAAAGAAATTGATCTGATTTCCATTCACCTGACTCTTTTTGCTGTTAAAAATGAGCCATTTGTGACAAGCTACTGCCATCAGGGAATGGAGATTTCAATCATGTTCTTCATTAGTTTTGCCCATTATCGCAATATCATCGGCAAAGCGTATACATCCAGGAACATTTTCTATAATTCTGTCCATTTGCTGCTGAAACAGAACTTGACTGACAGATAAGCTGAAGGGTAGTCTCTGGAAGCAATATCTTCCAAATGGTGTTCTGAAGGTGGTGACTTCCTGAGATTCCTTAGCTCGGTGTACCGACTAATATCCATGTTTAGCATCCAGCTTGGAGAAGAATTTGGCTCCAGTGAACTTGTGATTCAATTCCTCTGGTGTCAAGAGGCATCTCTTTAGGGAGAGGTTTAGACGCCTTGGATCTAGACATACCCTGATTGCTCCATCCTTCTTCAGTATGCACGTAATTGAGCTGCACCAGTCTGTGTGATGATGTCATTGCGTTCCATGTCATCTAACTCGCGCTTAAGCTTTTCTTGTATGTGCACGCTGAACTTTCTGGGAGGGTCCATTGATGGAATTGCATCCTCTCTGAGGTGCAGTACGGCATTGCCGTTGAAATCTCCAATGGTGTTGACCCTGCTGGGGTACATTTGTTGTAGTTCATGGACTGACTCAGTGCGGGTACCCTTGGTCTCTTCTGCTGTAATGGGTACCTTGGTGACCTCGTGGATGGTCACGATGTTGAGGTTCTTACACGCTGGTTGTTCTGCCACTTCTGGTCCAATCGTGTCTACAAGATAGAATGTTTGTAGTTTCCATGCCGACTTGCCATAGCTGCATTGTATTTTTAGTCTGCCACTGCAAGGGATATGTGACCGATTGTATGTAGACAACTTTGCAGTTGTCGGTTGTATCATTGATTTCCAACAACTCCAGTACATATCCTTCAGGATTCGGACTGATAGGATATTTGCACTAGTGTCGGTGTCAATCTTGACCCTGAGAGTGTGTTTGCCAGCTTTCGTTGGGCGCATGATGTTATTAGTGGCGAAAGCTTCCAGTTGTTTGACTTCATCAACATGATGTGTCAGGTTCACAATGTGGAATGCCTGTTCGTCTTCTGGTTGAGAATTACTCCTTATTGAGTCTTGTTTTGCTGTGGACTTTGTGTATCGGCTTGCATTTACGTAGCTCTCTGGTGCTGTCCTTGCTGCTGTTGCCATGTTTCTGCACATGTCTTCTGTGATTTCTACTGTGACTTCTGGCCGCGGCTTTGGAGCCAGATTTCTTGCATATGCGGACCGGGTATCCTTTTGCACCACATGCCTTGCAATGGTCACGAAATGCAGGGTAATTTCGCTGTGAGTGGGACAGACCGCATTTACCACACAGCTTTCTTTCTCTTTTTGACTTTGTTATGATGCAGATACTGTCAGCTGCACCTCGTGCTTGCAGATGCTGTTGTCCAGCTACAATGGCTTCGTATTTCCTGCCAACTTCCAGCAGCGCATCAATGCTCTGACCTTATTTTACCCAAGAGGTCTTTCTGAAACCTCAAATGGGTTTTGATACAATCACAAGCTCTGTTATTCAGTCTGACAGCTCAGTTTCTGAGAAGTCACATTCGTTGCTCTTACTGTGGCATCTAGTGCCCAACTGGTCTGTTGATTCCTGTGGCTTTTGCCTGTCGTACATCAGTTCCAGGTGATGAATTTGAAAATTCATTCGTAATCGGGGCTGATCTTCTAGCACTTTCCATATCTTTGCAGAACTTTCTGGTCCTCGTCAGATAGTTTAGAAGTGTTTATTCTGTGTAATCCCTCATTTCCAACTGCTGTTAGCGTTTTTACAGCCCATTTTTCTGGTTCTACAATTAGTTAGTCTGTGAAGAATAACTGCATTCTTTGTTTGAACAGTTGAAACTCGGATAGGATATCCAAGGCCTTTCAGTTCATGCTGGAAAATTTGGTATCCATATTTCTGCTGTTCTTTTTCTTTAAAACTTGCTTTAAGACTTGTTCTATGACTCCACTGTTTACCCTTTAAGAGGCTGTTTTTTATACTAGCTGCTTTGATTGACAGGAGCAGTTGTTTGCTAGTGCTGTGTGTTTATCTTGCTTCCAGCACTTCAACCTGTTCTGTTTACATAGCTGTGCAAGAGGCAGTTCAGTGGGATTTTTTTAGAGTTTTTTTATGTTCTTCACACTCAGTGACTTTAATTTTTTTTTACTGTGGCTTCATGAATGGAAGCTCTTGTTCACACTCGAGTAATTTAATGTTTTTTTAAAACTTTGGCTGCATGGATGAAGGCGCTGCAGTGATCTGGGTTTTCCCACATTTTTTCTAACGGACGCCTCCTGTGATGGTGCTGAACTCGATCAGCTCGGGAAAGGAGTTGTGTCTTCCCCACTTTTTTTTCTACGCGGAGCTTTTGAAAAAAAACCCATCTTTTGAAGGACTTAAAGGCTTTTTTTTTAAAGCAGTATTTCTTGCCCATCCGCACAATGACTCAACCGATTTACTTGCAGCCTGTCATTCTGTGCTCTGTCCTTTTACAGCTTGAGGTAAGATCTGTTTTTTAGCTGCGTTACCTGTAGTCTTCAATCTCAGACTTTGTCTTCTCACCACAGATGCCACAATGTAATGTGTTCTTTTATGTTGTCTGATGCAACATAAATGAGATGCGTGGAGTTTATTAACAGCTAACAAGTATATACAGTACAGGGTTAAATATTTACAGAACCTTACTCTTGGTTTTACAGTTGCAGAGTGAATCTTGCATCCTGGCACTAATCTATGCTATTCACCCTGGGGTAGCAAGTTCTCACCACTCCTCTGGGTAAATACGTTTCTGCTGAATTCCCTTTGGATTTATTGGTCTTAGAGCCATTACGGCACCGGAGCAGGCCATTCAGCCTGTTGAGTCCATGCTGGCTCTCCACAGAGCTATGCAGTCAGTCCCACTCTCCAGCTCGATCCCCGTAGCCCTGCAAGTCTATTTCTTTCAGGTGGCCATCCAACTAGTTTATATTTATGACCCTAATTCTGGTGTCCCCCACAAGGGTAAACATCTCTGCATCTACCCTATCAAAACCCTTTCTCATCTTCGAGACCTTTATCAGGTCATCCTCTCAGTCTTCTCTTTTCTAGAGAATTTGAAATCTCTCACCATGAAATTGCAATCATTTGCTCTTTCTCTTCATACAGCTCACGCTGAAGTGGTGAGCACAGGTCTGATCTTTGCAAGCTGCTCACTCCCAAATTATCACTCTTGTCACATTTTCAATTTGTCTATAACTGCCGAGGCAGAGTGAAATGACGGAGACTCGGATAGTAAAAAGGTTTCTGGCAATCGGGTTCTCTCTGAACTGATGCTTGGATTTTGGAGGCTTCTCATTGCATTGCACCTTTCAGAAACAGAACTTTCTATTGCTTACTGCCTTTACCATTCTTCACAGCTCTCTCACTTCAAACATGTTTGTGGTAAATAACAGCATTTCTGACAATATACACTGCCTTTCATATCTGCCTCATGGAATGAATTACTTAGACTTGCAGCAACTGTAGTTTGCATCTCAACACAGAACAGTCCTCCAAGAGGAATGTCTGACGACAAGAGTCTGATGAGTGGCTGATCTGTTCCTTGGGCTCCAATTAGAGGGAGAGTTGTCCATTCTGCTTTGCAAATGTTTGGTCTCCTGAACTATTGTGACAGGCTGAGGGGTGCATCTAGAGGTCTAGCACTGCAGAACTCCCTCAGTGCTATCTCAGCCCCGATTCTGTCTGGCCCAGAGGGGGAAACTGCTATTAACTGAGTCCAATCTCGATGATGATGCTGTTTGACATCACCAGGTGCAGAGGAAGTGTAAATCTGAACCATTGCTAATTCAGTGCATGTCATCTTTGAAAAATTTATTCTCGGGATGTGGGTGTCGTTGGCAAGCCGAGCATTTAGCCAATCCCTTTTTGCCCAAAGAAGGTGCTGGTGAAACTTCTTTTTTGTAACGGTTTGATACAACTGAGTGACTTGCTGGACCAAATCAGAGGGCAGTGAACAGCCAACCATGCTGCTGTGGGATTGGAGTGACATATAGGCCCAGACTGGGTAAGGAAAGCTGGAGTTCTTCCTGAAAGGACATTAACAAAACACGAGTGGGATTAGACTGGGTGGGATATTAAATGGTATGGGGAGTGAGGAGGAGAGTGGGATTAGACTGGGTGGGATATTAAATAGTATGGGGAGTGAGGAGGAGAGTGGGAGTAGACTGGGTGTGATATTAGATGGAACGGGGAGTGGGGGGGGTAGTGGGATTAGACTGGGTGGGATATAAAAGGGTGTGGGGAGTGATGGGGAGAGTGGGATTAGACTGGGTGGGATATTAAAGGGTACAGGGAATGATGGGGAGAGTGGGATTAGACTAGGTGAGCTATTAAATAGTATGGGGAGTGAGGAGGAGAGTGGGATTAGACTGGGTGGGATATTAAATAGTATGGGGAGTGAGGAGGAGAGTGGGATTAGACTAGGTGGGATATTAAAGGGTACAGGGAATGATGGGGAGAGTGGGATTAGACTAGGTGAGCTATTAAATAGTATGGGGAGTGAGGAGGAGAGTGGGATTAGACTGGGTGGGATATTAAATAGTATGGGGAGTGAGGAGGAGAGTGGGATTAGACTGGGTGGGATATTAAATAATATGGGGAGTGAGGAGGAGAGTGGGATTAGACTGGGTGGGATATTAAATAGTATGGGGAGTGAGGAGGAGAGTGGGATTAGACTGGGTGGGATATTAAATGGTATGGGGAGTGAGGGGGAGAATGGGATTAGACTGGTTGGGATATCAGTGTGATAGAGTCATACAGCACAGAAACAGACCCTTCGGCCCATCGTGTTTGTGACGGCCATCAAGCACCTAACTATTCTAATCCCATTTTTCCAGCACTTGGCCCGTAGCCTTGTATGCTACGGCATTTCAAGTGCTCATCTAAATACTTCTTAAATGTTGTGAGGGTTCCTGCCTCTACCACCTCTTCAGGCAGTGTATTCCAGATTCCAACCACCCTCTGGGTGAAAAAGTTTTTCTTCAAATCCCCTCTAAACCTCCTGCCCCTTACCTTAAATATTTGTCCCCTGGTTATTGACCCCTCCACTAATGGAAAAAGTTTCTTCCTATCGAACTTATCTATGCCCCTCATGATTTTGTGTACCTCAATCATGTCCTCCCTCAGCCTTCTCTGCTCTAAGGAAAATAACCCTAGCCTTTTCCGTCTCTCTTCAAAGCTGAAATACTCCAGCCCAGACAGCGTCCTGGTAAATCTCCTCTGCACCCTCTCCAGTGCAATCACATCCTTCCTACAGTTCCTACAGAACTGTACACAGTACTCCAGCTGTGGCCGAACTAGCATTTTAGACAGCTCCATCATAACCTCCCTGCTCTTATATTCTACGCCTCAGCTAATAAAGGCAAGTATCCCATATGCCTTCCTAACCACCTTATCTACCTGTGCTGCTGCCTTCAGTGATCTATGGACAAGTACACCAAGGTCCCTCTGACACTCTGTACTTCCTAAGGTCCTACCATCCTTTGTATATTCCTTTGCCTTATTAGTCCTCCCACTTCTCAGGATTAAATTCCATTTGCCACTGCTCTGCCCATCTTACCAGCCCATCGATATCGTCCTGTAATCTAAGGCTTTCCTCCTCACTATTTACGACACCACCAATTTTCGATCATCTGTGAACATACTTATCATACCTCCTATATTGACGTCTAAATCATTAATGTACACCACAAACAGCAAGGGTCCCAGCACCGATCCCTGTGGTACACCACGGGTCACAATCTTCCACTTGCAAAAACAACCCTCGACCATCACCCTCTGCCTCCTGCCACTAAGTCAATTTTTAATCCAATTTGCCAAATTGCCCTGGATCCCATGGGCTCTTAGCTTCTTAACCAATCTTCCATGTGGGACCCTTTCAAAAGCCTTACTGAAGTCCATGTAGACTACATCAACTGCTTTACCCTCATCTACACATCTAGTCACCGCCTCGAAAAATTCAATCAAGTTAGTTAGACATGATCTCCCCCTGACAAAGCCATGCTAACTATCTCTGATTAATCCCTGCCTCTCCAAGTGGAGATTAATCCTGTCCCTCAGAATATTTTCCAATAGTTTCCCAACCACTGATGTTAGACTCACCGGCCTGTAATTACCTGGTTTATCCATGCTACCCTTCTTGAATAACGGTACCACATTCTTGATCTTTATGTCGTCATTGTCGACAGGAATAGTGCCGGAAGACTGGAGGATGGCAAATGTTGTCCCCTTGTTCAAGAAGGGGAGTAGAGACAGTCCTGGTAATTATAGACCTGTGAGCCTTACTTCGGTTGTGGGTAAAATGTTGGAAAAGGTTATAAGAGACAGGATTTATAATCATCTTGAAAAGAATAAGTTCATTAGCGATAGTCAGCATGGTTTTGTGACGGGTAGGTCGTGCCTCACAAACCTTATTGAGTTTTTCGAGAAGGTGACCAAACAGGTGGATGAGGGTAAAGCAGTGGATGTGGTGTATATGGATTTCAGTAAGGCATTTGATAAGGTTCCCCATGGTAGGCTATTGCAGAAAATACGGAGGTATGGGGTTGAAGGTGATTTAGAGCTTTGGATCAGAAATTGGCTAGCTGAAAGAAGACAGAGGGTGGTGGTTGATGGCAAATGTTCATCCTGGAGTTTAGTTACTAGTGGTGTACCGCAAGGATCTGTTTTGGGGCCACTGCTGTTTGTCATTTTTATAAATGACCTGGAAGAGGGTGTAGAAGGGTGGGTTAGTAAATTTGCGGATGACACTAAGGTCGGTGGAGTTGTGGATAGTGCCGAAGGATGTTGTAGGTTACAGAGGGACATAGATAGGCTGCAGAGCTGGGCTGAGAGATGGCAAATGGAGTTTAATGCGGAAAAGTGCGAGGTGATTCACTTTGGAAGGAGTAACAGGAATGCAGAGTACTGGGCTAATGGGAAGATTCTTGGTAGTGTAGATGAACAGAGAGATCTTGGTGTCCAGGTGCATAAATCCCTGAAGGTTGCCACCCAGGTTAATAGGGCTGTTAAGAAGGCATATGGTGTGTTAGCTTTTATTAGTAGGGGGATCGAGTTTCGGAGCCACGATGACATGCTGCAGCTGTACAAAACTCTGGTGAGACCGCACCTGGAGTATTGCGTGCAGTTCTGGTCACCACATTATAGGAAGGATGTGGAAGCTATGGAAAGGGTGCAGAGGAGATTTACTAGGATGTTGCCTGGTATGGAGGGAAGGTCTTACGAGGAAAGGCTGAGGGACTTGAGGTTGTTTTCGTTGGAGAGAAGGAGGAGGAGAGGTGACTTAATAGAGACATATAAGATAATCAGAGGGTTAGATAGGGTGGATAGTGAGAGTCTTTTTCCTCGGATGGTGATGGTAAACACGAGGGGACATAGCTTTAAGTTGCGGGGTGATAGATATAGGACAGATGTCAGAGGTAGTTTCTTTACTCAGAGAGTAGTAGGGGCGTGGAACGCCCTGCCTGCAACAGTAGTAGACTCGCCAACTTTAAGGGCATTTAAGTGGTCATTGGATAGACATATGGATGAAAATGCAATAGTGTAGGTCAGATGGTTTCACAGGTCGGCGCAACATTGAGGGCCGAAGGGCCTGTACTGCGCTGTAATATTCTAATTCTAATTCTCTGTCCTCCAATCCTCTGGCCCCTCTCCTGTGGCCATAGAGGATTTGAAAATTTGTGTCAGAGCCTCTGCTATCTCCTCCCTTGCCTCACATAACAACCTGGGATACATCTAATCTGGGCCTGGGGATTTATGGACTTTTAAGCCTGCTAAAACAACGAATACATCCTCCCTTTCAAAGCTAATGTGTTCAAGCATATCACAATCCCCCTCCCTGATCTCTACACCTACATCGTCCTTCTCCATAGCGAACACAGATGAAAAATAATCATTTAAAACCTCACCTATGTCCTCTGGCTCCACACATAGATTGCCACTTTGGTCCCTAATGGGTCCTACTCTTTCTCTGCTTATCCTCTTGCCCTGAAAATACTTATAAAACGCCTTAGCATTTTCCTTTATCTTGTCTGCCAGTGTTTTTTCATGTCCTTTCTTCGCTCTCCGAATTACATTTTTTAAGTACCCCCCCCCACACTTTCCATACTCCTCTAGCGCCTCCACTGTCTTCAGCGCTCTGAATCTGCCATAAGCCTCCTTTTTTTTCCTTATCCAATCCTCTATATCCCTTGACATCCAGGGTTCCCTATTAAAGGGTACAGAGAGTGAGGGGGAGAGTGGATTAGACTGGGTGGGATATTAAAGGATCCGGGGAGAGTGGAATTAGACTGGGTGAGATATTAAAGGGTGTGGGGAATGAGGGGGAGAGTGGGATTAGACTGAGTGGGATATTAAAGGGTGTGGGGAATGAGGGGGAGAGTGGGATTAGACTGAGTGGGATATTAAAGGGTGTGGGGAATGAGGGGGAGAGTGGGATTAGACTGAGTGGGATATTAAAGGGTGTGGGGAATGAGGGGGAGAGTGGGATTAGACTGGGTGAGATATTAAAGGGTGTGGGGATTGAGCAGGAGAGAGGGATTAGACTGAGTGGGATATTAAAGGGTATGGGGAATGAGGGGGAGAGTGGGATTAGACTGGGTGAGATATTAAAGGGTGTGGGGAGTGAGCAGGAGAGAGGGATTAGTCTGGGTGAGATATTAAAGGGAGTGGGGAGTGAGAGGGGGAGTGGGATTAGACTGGGTGGGATATTAAAGGGAGTGGGGAGTGAGAGGGGGAGTGGGATTAGACTGGGTGGGATATTAAAGGGTGTGGGGAATGAGGGGGAGAGTGGGATTAGACTGGGTGAGATATTAAAGGGTGTGGGGAGTGAGCAGGAGAGAGGGATTAGTCTGGGTGGGCTATTAAAGGGAGTGGGGAGTGAGAGGGGGAGTGGGATTAGACTGGGTGAGATATTAAAGGGTGTGGGGAGTGAGCAGGAGAGAGGGATTAGTCTGGGTGGGCTATTAAAGGGAGTGGGGAGTGAGAGGGGGAGTGGGATTAGACTGGGTGGGATATTAAAGGGAGTGGGGAGTGAGAGGGGGAGTGGGATTAGACTGGGTGGGATATTAAAGGGTGTGGGGATGGAGGGGGAGAGTGGGATTAGACTGGGTGGGATATTAGGTGGAACGGGGAGTGGGGGGGAGAGTGGGATTGGATGAGGTGGGATATTAATGGGTGTTGGGAGTGAGCAGGAGAGTGGGATTAGACGGTTGGCATATTAAAGAGTGTGGGGAGTGAATGAGGGAGTGGGATTAGACTGGGTGGGATATTAAAGAGTGTGGGGAGTGAATGAGGGAGTGGGATTAGACTGGGTGGGATATTCAAGGGCGTTGGGAGTGAGTGGGAGAGTGGGATTGGACTGAGTGTGATATTAAATGGAACGGGGAGTGAGGGGGAGAGTGGGTACAGATAGGGTGTGATGTTAAAGGATACGGGAAATGAAGGGGAGAGTGGGATTAGACTGGGTGGGATATTAAAGGGTGTGGGGTGTGAGAGGGAGCGTGGGATTAGACTTGGTGTGATATTGAATGGAACGGGGAGTGAGGGGGGAGAGTGGGATTCGACAGGATGGGATATTAAAGGGTGTGAGGAGTGAATGAGAGATTGGGATTAGACTGGCTGGGATATTGAAGGGCGTGGGGAATGAGGGGGAGAGTGGGATAAGACTGGGTGGGATATTAAAGGGTGTTTAGATTGAGGGGGAGAGTGGGATTCGACTGGGTGGGATATTAAAGGGTGTGGGGAGTGAGGGGGAGAGTGGGATTGGACTGGGTGGGATATTAAAGGGTGTGGGGAATGAGGGGGAGAGTGGGATTAGACAGGGTAGGATATTAAAGGGTGTGGGGAGTGAGGGGGAGAGTGGGATTAGACTGAGTGGGATATTAAAGGGTGTGGGGATTGAGCAGGAGAGAGGGATTAGACTGAGTGGGATATTAAAGGGTGTGGGGATTGAGCAGGAGAGAGGGATTAGACTGAGTGGGATATTAAAGGGTATGGGGAATGAGGGGGAGAGTGGGATTAGACTGGGTGAGATATTAAAGGGTGTGGGGAGTGAGCAGGAGAGTGGGATTTGACTGGGTGGGCTATTAAAGGGTGTGGGGAATGAGGGGGAGAGTGGGATTAGACTGAGTGGGATATTAAAGGGTATGGGGAATGAGGGGGAGAGTGGGATTAGACTGGGTGAGATATTAAAGGGTGTGGGGATTGAGCAGGAGAGAGGGATTAGACTGAGTGGGATATTAAAGGGTATGGGGAATGAGGGGGAGAGTGGGATTAGACTGGGTGAGATATTAAAGGGTGTGGGGATTGAGCAGGAGAGAGGGATTAGACTGAGTGGGATATTAAAGGGTGTGGGGAATGAGGGCGAGAGTGGGATTAGACTGGGTGGGATATTAAAGGGTGTGGGGAATGAGGGCGAGAGTGGGATTAGACTGGGTGGGATATTAAAGGGTGTTGGGAGTGAGCAGGAGAGTGGGATTTGACTGGGTGGGCTATTAAAGGGTGTGGGGAGGGAGAGTGGGATTAGACTCGGTGGGATATTAAAGGGTGTGGGGAATGATGGGGATAGTGGGATTAGACTGGGTGGGATATTAAAGGGTGTGGGGAGGGAGAGTGGGATTTGACTGGGTGGGCTATTAAAGGGTGTGGGGAGGGAGAGTGGGATTAGACTCGGTGGGATATTAAAGGGTGTGGGGAGGGAGAGTGGGATTAGACTGGGTGGGATATTAAAGGGTGTTGGGAGTGAGCAGGAGAGTGGGGTTAGATTGGGTGGGATATTAATGTGTGTGGGGAGTGAATGTGAGAGTGGGATTAGACTGGGTGGAATATTAAAGGGTGTGGGGAGTGAGGGGGAGAGTGGGATTAGACTGGGTGAATCTTAAAGGGTGTGGTGAGTGAGTCGATGAACTGGTCCAGGTGGAGTGGAACACCAGCAGCAGTTATTTGGGCCAAATTACCTGATTCTGTTTGGAATGTTCCACAATTTGGTTGTTGGTATTTTTATTTGACAAGTAGTGGAACATGATTTCAAATGTCAAATTAAAATGTCACAGGTACTAAATTTGGATTTGATAAATGATGACTTGGCCCTAGTGCATGTCCTGAGATAGAGAGGAGCTCTTGTACAAAGTGCCTGATTACCAAAGTTGGTGGAGATCACCGGTGATCTTTAAGGTTTTAATTATCCTGTGCCAGAGTGCTGGCAGTTTGAAATGAGGCATTGCAGTGTAACTGACCATTGCACTGTAACTGACCATTGCAGTGTCATTGACCATTGCAGTGTCATTGACCATTGCAGTGTAACTGACCATTGCAGTGTCACTGACCATTGCAGTGTAACTGACCATTGCAGTGTAACTGACCATTGCAGTGTCATTGACCATTGCAGTGTAACTGACCATTGCAGTGTCACTGACCATTGCAGTGTAACTGACCATTGCAGTGTCATTGACCATTGCAGTGTAACTGACCATTGCAGTGTCATTGACCATTGCAGTGTAACTGACCATTGCAGTGTCACTGACCATTGCAGTGTAACTGACCATTGCAGTGTCATTGACCATTGCAGTGTAACTGACCATTGCAGTGTCACTGACCATTGCAGTGTAACTGACCATTGCAGTGTCATTGACCATTGCAGTGTAACTGACCATTGCAGTGTAACTGACCATTGCAGTGTCATTGACCATTGCAGTGTAACTGACCATTGCAGTGTCACTGACCATTGCAGTGTAACTGACCATTCTGTCAATATATCACTTAGTGACTCGGTGCACTCGTCAGGGATCTTAAACTCAGACAGGTCTGAGTTCCATTTCCCATTGATATTGAGGACTCATCTGAGATTAATCTCGACCTTTGCAACCTATTAATTGCTCAAGAAATTTAAAGATTGATTTGTGGACGTAACTTTATTGGGTATGAAAGTGAGATTAGAGCAGAGAGCAAGGGGCTAGTGATTGTGTAGCAGAGCATGGCAGCAATGTGCTTTTACCCCTGGGATCAGTCCTGAATGCTGCTGAATCCTTAACCGATTGGAAAATGGTGGGATGATCAATATGCTGATCGGTAATACTGTTCCGCTGCTCATCCAGACCATGCTGAAGAATCACATTGACTGTTCCACAGCAAGCTCCCATGAACAGCAATGTGATAATGACCATATCATCTGTTTTTATGATGTTGATAGGGGAAACTATTGTCTCGGACACTGGGGAGAACTGCACTGCTCTTCTTCAAAATAGTGTCGTGGGATCTGACAGGGCAGATGGGTCCTTGGTTTAATGTCTCATCTGAAAGACAGCACCTCCGACAGTGAAGTGCTCCCTCAGTACTGCATTGGAGTGTCAGCCTCGATTTTTGTTCCTCTGTCATGGAGTGGGACTTAAAGCCACAGCCTCCTGATTTAGAGGGCGAGAGTATCCCCACTGAGCCACAGCTGACACACACAGACAGAAATGCTTTTGACAATTACAGATTTGGCGGGTTTTTGATGAAAGGTCATCGACCTGAAACATTAACTCTGTTTCTCGTTTCACAGATGCTGCCAGACCTACTGAGTATTTCCAGCACTTTCAGTTTTTACTTCAGATTTCCAACATTCGCAGCATTTTGCCTTTGCACAAATTGTAGGGATTAGGATGCTGAGGAGAGTGTGGGGCAAAGATGGGGGCAAGGGGATAGTGAGAAACAAATGTCTTCTGAGACCTGGGAGTTAAAAGGTAGCTATTATGAATGTGAAGAGTTGGAGGCTGCCTGCATTGCCCCCCATTATACCCCTCACTCGCTTTACCCTCCCATTATCACCATCCCCGCTCTCCCCTCCCCGCTATTCCCCCGCTCTCCCCTCCCCCAATCCCCTCCCCCGCTATTCACCCCCCCAATCCCCTCCCCCGCTATTCCCCCGCTCTCCCCATACCCGCTATTCCCCCGCTCTCCCCTCACCCGCTATTCCCCCACTCTCCCATACCCGCTATCCGCCCCCGCTGTCCCCTCCCCCGCTATCCGTCTCCACTCCCCCGCTATTCCCCTACTCTCCCCTCACCCACTATCCACGCCCGATCACCTCTCCCCACTATCCCCCCCCATCGCTCTTCCTCCCCCACCAGTCTCCCCCGAACCACTCTCCTCTCCCCCGCTCTTCCCTCTCCTCTCCCCCGCTCTTCCCTCTTCCCTCCCCCGCTCTTCCCTCTTCCCTCCCCCGCTCTTCCCTCTTCCCTCCCCCGCTCTTCCCTCCCCCGCTCTCACTGGGCTCCAGGGTTACAATGAGCCCTAAAATTAGATGTAAAAAGCCTTAGGGCTGATCCTCAATCGCTGTTTATCACATGTGAGCAATCTCTGACGTGTGCTCCTGTTCAGATTCCGATGGAATTTAACCTTTAATACAGTTTGCTGGATTTGGACCTGGCTTCGATGGTGGGTTTTCCCCTCCCACAGTCTGTGATTTGCTGCTGTTTCACATTAGCAAGTTCAGACCTGTCCCTTATCATCAAGCCCCTAATTAAAGGCAGAGGCAGCTTGATGATAGCAGCTCGTCTGGTTCCCTACTCCACACCCAACTCCACTAATCCTGAAACCTAGGAACCTGCTGAATCTTGCAAACCAGAGACAGGTGCATTCTGTAGGATAATTGCCCGCAGGTAACACCAAGATAGCATAAAGGATTTCCATCTATATAACACCTTTCACAACTTCAGCATATCCCAAAGCACCTTTACAGCCACTGAAATATGTTTGAAGTGACTGTTGCAGTGCAGAGGAAATGCAGCAGCAACTTGCACACAGCAGGATCCCACAAACAGCACTTTTTTTGTTCTTTCAGAGCAGGTGGATGTCACTGGCAAGGCCAGCAGTTGTTGCCCCATCCCGAATTGCTCTTGACAACTGAGTGGCTTGCTAGGCCATTTCAGAGGGCATTTAAGAGTCAACCACATTGCTGTGGGTCTGGAGTCACATGTAGGCCAGACCAGGTAAGGAGAACAGATTTCCTTCCCTAAAGGACATTAGTGAACCAGATGGGTTTTACTGAGACTAGCTTTCACTTCCAGACTTTTCTTTTTACTCATTCATTGAATTAAAATTCCACCAGCTGCCATGGTGGGATTTGAAACCGTGTGCCCAGGGCATTAGTCTGGGCCTCTGGATTATTTGTTCATTAACAGTACCACTACTCCACCGTCTCCCCAACAGCATGTTCGTGGGTACCTGGTGCAGCGATGTGATAATGACCAGATAATGTTTTTGTGATGTTGGTTGAGGGATAAATATTGGCCAGGGCACTGGAGAAAACTCACCCTGCTGTTCACCAAAATAGCGCCATGGGATCTTTTACGATCCCCTGAGAGAGCACATTGGGCCTTGATTTAACATATCATCTGAAAGATGGCACCTCCAACGGTGCAGTGCTCCCTCAGTTTTGCCCCTCTGACAGTGCAGCATTCCCTCAGGACTGACCCTCCGACAGTGCAGCATTCCCTCATAACTGATCCTCCGACTGTGCAGAATTCCCTCAGTACTGACCCTCTGACAGTGCAGCATTCTCTCAGTACTGATCCTCTGACAGTGCAGCACTCCCTCAGTACTGACCCTCTGACAGTGCAGCGTTCCTCAGTCCTGACCCTCCGATTGTGCAGCGTTCCCTCAGTACTGACCCTCTGACAGTGCAGCACTCCCTCAGTACTGACCCTCCGACAATGCAGCACTCCTCAGTACTTGACCCTCTGACAGTACAGCACTCCCTCAGTACTGACCGTCTGACAGTGCAGCACTCCCTCAGTACTGACCGTCTGACAGTGCAGCACTCCCTCAGTACTGACCCTCTGACAGTGCAGCGTTCCTCAGTCCTGACCCTCCGATTGTGCAGCGTTCCCTCAGTACTGACCCTCTGACAGTGCAGCACTCCCTCAGTACTGACCCTCCGACAATGCAGCACTCCTCAGTACTTGACCCTCTGACAGTACAGCACTCCCTCAGTACTGACCGTCTGACAGTGCAGCACTCCCTCAGTACTGACCGTCTGACAGTGCAGCACTCCCTCAGTACTGACCCTCTGACAGTGCAGCACTCCCTCAGTACTGACCGTCTGACAGTGCAGCACTCCCTCAGTACTGACCGTCTGACAGTGCAGCACTCCCTCAGTACTGACCGTCTGACAGTGCAGCACTCCCTCAGTACTGACCCTCTGACAGTGCAGCACTCCCTCAGTACTGACCGTCTGACAGTGCAGCACTCCTTCAGTACTGACCCTCCGACAGTGCAGCACTCCCTCAGTACTGACCGTCTGACAGTGCAGAGCACTCCCTCAGTACTGGCGGCAGGAATGTCAGCCTGGATCTTGTGCTTGAGTCCCTGGAGTGGGGCTTGAACCCACAACCTTCCGACTCAGAGTGGGGAGTGCTACCCACTGAGCCAAGCTGATCCTAGTTTATTTTTGGCTGTCCATTGACACTGCCTCTGGAGGTCTTGCAGCAGAAAATTCCAGAGCTCCAGCAGCAACTTGCCCTGAGATTAGCATCAAGCTGCGGATGGGATCGTGTTTGCTGTTGGTTTCAGGAGCTCCATGATTCCTGCATATGTCTCCTGGCCTCTCGCCGGCTGTCAGGAGTTTGGATCCAACCAGTCATTGGTCACTTAGGTTGCTTGGTGCTGCTTTTCGAATAAAGCCACTCTGTTATTGGAAATGATATTGGGATGAACCTCAGCATCATTCACAATAGTTGCTGGCTGTCAAAGAGCTGTGAATTCTGAGATTCTGGCTCCAGATCCTTGACCAAAGAGATGGTCACTTCATCTGCCGAGGTTTTCTTTTCATCCTTTTATGGGATGTGGGCGTCACTGGCAAGACCAGCATTTGTTGCCCATCCCTAATTGCCCTTGACAACTGAGTGACTTGCGAGGCCATTTCAGAGGGCAGTCAAGAGTCAACCACATGTGGGTCTGGAGTCACATGTAGGCCAGACCAGGTAAGGACAGCAGATTTCCCTCCCTCAAGGACATTCATGAACCAAATGGGCTTTTACAACAATTGATAGTTTCTTGGCAGCATTACTGAGACTAATTTTCAATTCAATTTACCCTGCACAGGTATACCCTACCCTGCTCATGTTACACAGGTGTACCCTGATCTGCCCAGCTGACACAGCTGTACCCTACCCTACCCTTCCCTGGCCAGATTGCATAGGTGACCCTGCCAATCTGTAGTTCCTGTTGGATTGGGCCCATTCCAATGTTTGTACACAGTTTGTACAGATGTTTCTATGGAGTAATTGAAGGGTGTGTCAGCAGTCAGTGGATGTCTGGGTCCACTGAATTCATGAATTTGTGTCAACGAAATGATTTTGATTCAAATCGGGAAGCGTGCCATGTCTTTATTAAATGTTAGTCATAATGAGAACTCTGTGATTCCTCCTGACGGGTAAGGGATTATAACAATCGAAAAGACTCTGTTTTTATATTTAGTTTTCTGGAAATTTCGTCAGAGTTTGGAGACTGTGTTCCGTAATTCTGCTCACTTGATCATGAAAACCACAAGTCTGGCTCATTTATCACTTGTGATGCCACTCAAGGGCTTGTAGGAGCCTTGTGAAAATTCCAAAATCCTCAATGGCAAGTTCAAAAAAAAACATTCACTGGATGTGGGTGTCTATGGCAAAGCCAGCATTTATTGCCCATCTCGAATTGCCCTTGGGAAGGTGGTGGTGAGTCGCCTTCTTGAACCGCTGCAGTCCATGTGGGGTAGATACATCCATTAGGGACAGAGAGGGTAATATATGCTTAGAGATGCAGGGCAAGGCTAATATACTTAGAGTATTTTGTATCAGTGTTCAATAAGGAAATGGAGGCTGATAAATTATCAGTAGAAGCAGAGAGAGATTAGAGGCAATGGATGGAATAGCAATTGAGAGGCGTGAGGTACTAAAAGACTGGCTATGCTTAGGGTAGATAAGTCACCTGGTCCAGATGGTTTACATCACAGGTTGCTAAAGGAAGTGGGGGTGGAGATAGCGGAAGGGTTTGACAAAATCTTCCAATCTTCCCTGGATACAGGGGAGGTGCCAGAGGATTGGAGAGTGGCAAATGTGACAGCCTTATTCAAGAAAGGGTGTAAGGACAGTCCGAGCAACTACAGACCAGTTAGTTTAACATCAGTGGTGGGTAAGGTTTTAGAAACAATAATCAGGGAAAATATCAACAGACACTTAGAGAGGTTTGAGTTAATTAAGGATAGTCAGCATGGATTTGTAAAAGGCAGATCATGTTTGACCAATCTCATTAAATTTTTTGAGGAAGTAACAATGTTGATGAAGGGAATGTGGTTCATGTTGCTTATATGGATTCTAAGAAAGCATTTGATAAGGTACCACAAAATTGAAAGCACATGGAATAGGAGGGCCAGTGTCCAACTGGATAAAAAAAAATGGCTGAAGGACAGAAAATAGCGAGTGTGCAGTAAATGGTTGCTTTTCAGACTGGAGGGTGGTAGACAGTGGTGTTCTCCAGTGCTGGGACCACTGCTTTTTGATATTGTTATGACTGAGGTTGGAGGAGTGCACTGTCTCCCTCTAGCCCCACTATTTCACTGGTCACAACATATATTTAAAAGTATTTTAACCAGTTATGGATATGCCCAATTATATACTTTTGTCTATCCATTGCAGAATACAAATCTACCAACCAGGTTTCTTCCATAAACAACAAACTTTTTAATTTATTATAAAACAAGACTTATTCAATAAAGATGGTTGAAACATGAAAGTATAAGTATATTCCCTTCTAAATAACCCAACACACATGCACACACCGGATAAAGTTAAAATAAAGAAGCTTTCTCTGCAGAGATCAACTTTACAAAAACAAAAAGACTTTGGCCAGTTCATTCTTGAAGAAAAATGGATAAGGGCGGCACAGTGGCGCAGTGGTTAGCACCGCAGCCTCACAGCTCCAGCAACCCGGGTTTGGTTCGGGGTACTGCCTGTGCGGAGTTTGCAAGTTCTCCCTGTGACCACGTGGGTTTTCGCCGGGTGCTCCGGTTTCCTCCCACAGCCAAAGATTTGCAGGTTGATAGGTAAATTGGCCATTATAAATTGCCCCTAGTATAGGTAGGTGGTGGGGGAATTGTGGGGATGTGATAGGGAATATGGGATTAATGTAGGATTAGTATAAAATGGGTGGTTGATGATCGACACAGACTCGGTGGGCCGAAGGGCCTGTTTCCGTGCTGTATCTCTAAGTAAATAAAATTAAACAAAAAGATGTGAAATCTTCCAGCTGGCCCTTTGGTCTGGTGTTCAGGTTAACATTGACGGCTGTCACTGGGATCTTTCTGGAGCAGTTCTGTTCAGGAGACATCGAGGAGTAGTCTTTCAGGCTTTTCAGGAGATTTACTGCATCAGTGGATTCAGCTATCAGACTGGATTCTGAGAAGATTTTCCAACACAGGTGGCAAAGGATGAGTTGGGTGGCCTCTCTCTTAGCAGGATACGCACCAACTGCTCATTCAAACAGTTCAAAAATGAAACCAAAAACTCCTGACCACCATAAATCTAGACATGTGACTTCTCTGTAAACAACTCCAAATAGTTGCATAGTCCATAAGGCTTTGGCTGTTTACTTAGCTTAAGACATGTGACTTCCAGTAAGTGTTTTTAAACAAAGTCCCAAGTGTCCTTCCTTAAAAAAAACAAGTCCAGCATCTCCTCAGGTATTTTCCACAGTCTTTTAAACACAGGTCCTCAAAAAATGTGAATAATGGAAGCACTTTAGGACTTGGATCTTGGAATACAGAGTAGAATCTCAAAATTTGCTCATGACATCAAACTTGGAGGAGTGGGAAGCAGTGAGGATGATATAAACCGCCTGCAACAGGACATAGATCGTCTAGCAGAATGGGCAGAGAGGTGGCAGATGGAATTTAATACAGACAAATGTGAGGTGATGCATTTTGGCAGAAGGAATAAGAAGAGGCAATATACACTAAATGGTACAGTTTTAAAGAGTGTGCAGGAACAGAGGGATCTACGGGTGCATGTGCATTGATCGTTGAAGGTGGCAAGACATATTGGGCTGAATTTTATCAGCGGCAAGCTCAAAAAATGGCGGACCGCACGCCAAAGAGCCCCCGAGATCTTAACCGTGGCGGCTCGTTTAAATAGCCGGGGTGGGCTGTCTGTCCCCGGCAATGGCGTCAGCTGCCTGTGCACTGGCTCTGCCATTGTTTTTAAAGGGCAGCCAGCCCTGCCGCTCAGTTTAAATTTTGAAAGTGCTAACCCCAAAAATTAAATAAATACATTTCTAACACCCCTTTCCCATCCCACCCAGTAACAATTACAATAACTATTTGACCTTCCAACCCCAACACACTTCCCTTTTACATCTGACTTCCATCCTCGCACTGCACAAAATTTAAGGTTCAACCCTTCCCAACATCACCTACACCCATGATGTTAATTTGACCCCGTTTTCCCCCCCCCACGCCCTCCACACTGATAAACTTACCTCCTCTCCCCTCCCCACCAGCGTGGTGCCTCATTTCCCCGGACGGGGATCTGAAGGAGTGCTGGCCGCCGTGCCGAACCCGGCTGTGGGCCCTCAATATCACAGGCAAGTCTATTTAAATGTAATAATTTTATTCATTTGAGTATTTTAATTGTGGTCCCGTCACCCTGCAGTGAGGGGCGGGGGGTGGTTACTGCCTTGCTGCTGTCGGGAGGATTGGGCCGGGCCCTCCTGGCGTTGAGGTCCATGGTGGGCTTCATCTGGAGCCATCTTCAGGCACCCCCCCCACCCCCGCCGTGGAACCCACCGTCTGGGGTAGAACAAAATCCAGCCGATTGAGAGAGTAGTTGGTAAAGCATATGGGATTTTGGGCTTTATAAATAGAGGCATTGAGTTCAAAAGCAGGGAAGTTACGCTGAACCTTTATAAAGCTCAGGTTAGGCCCCAACTGGAGTATTGCGTCCAGTTCTGGTCACCACACTTAAGGAAGGATATGAGGGTGCAGAGGAGATTTACCAGAATGGCTCCAGGAATGGAGGATTTTAGTTACAAAGTTAGGTTAGAAAAGTTGTGTTTGTTTTCCTTGGAACTAAGGAGATTGAATAGAAATGTACAAGATTATGATAGGCTCAGATAAGTTAGACAAGCAAAAACTGTTCCCATTAACAAATGGTACAAGGACTAGGAGACATAAGTTGAAAATTTTGGGCAAAAGATGCAGGGGGGGAATGTGAGGAAGCATTTTTTTACACAGCGGGTGGTAATGACCTGAAACTTGCTGCTCACAAGCATGGTGGAAGTGAAGACGATCAATGACTTTAAACAGAAGTTGGATGGTCACCTGAGAGAAATAGACTTGCAGGGCTACGGGGATTGAGCTGGGGAGTGGGACAGATGGCATAGCTCCATGGAGAGCTGGCCTGGACTCGATGGGCCTCTTATGTGCCGTGAATGACTCTATGATTCTATGACTTGAATGTTGTTGGGGAGGAAGCTCAAGGATTTTGACCCAGCGACAGTAAAGGAACAGTGATATAGTTTCAAGTCAGGATGGTGTGTGACTCCGAGGGGAACTTGCAGATGGTTGTGTTCCCAGGCATCTGCTGCCCTTGTCCTTCTAGGTCAGGGGTCTGCAACCTGAGGCTCTGGAGCTGCATGCGGATCTTTAACATTTGGAACTCGTAACCTTTTCTAGTTGGATTACATTTTCACATGGAAAAAAGCCTGTAAAGAAATGTCAGGAAAAGTAAGAGCCATATTTTTATTGTGGGGATAAAAGCCTAATCGTTATACTGCACTTGATGGTTTCAGATGATTATTTTAACAAATGACATCATTGTCTCTAAATAAACCTGTTGGAGTGGTATAGCTACATCATGGTTATAGATAATGCCTTTGATTAAAGGAACAGGTTTGATGGTTGCAACCATTATTGTTTTGAATATAGCTGAGATGATAAATTATTCTGAATGTACTATGCGAAGCTTTTTTTATCATGAGAATCAATAGCAGAAAAAATGTCTAAATTCTACATATCTTAAGTTAT
Organism: Heterodontus francisci; assembly: GCF_036365525.1. Classification (NCBI taxonomy): domain Eukaryota; kingdom Metazoa; phylum Chordata; class Chondrichthyes; order Heterodontiformes; family Heterodontidae; genus Heterodontus; species Heterodontus francisci. The sequence goes on along the minus strand of NC_090381.1, from coordinate 119,622,660 downwards.
AGTTTGTTTTAAAGATGACTTTATTGGCAAAATTATAGTTTAAAAATTCAGAGTTAAGTCTATTTTAATTTCAGTTTTTTTCTATTGGTACAGACAGGCAACACGTACTTTATTTATTATATATGCAAAGTATGCATTCTAACAGAGAGACTGTTGACAATTTGCCAAGTATTTGGTTTAGAAATGCTGAAATTTCATCTTGTGGCTCCCAATAGTTTTTATTTTAGCCGAATGTTTTTAAAAGACTCTTCAGGTAAAAAAGCCAGCCTCTCTTCTAGTTGGTAGAGGTCGCGGGTTTGGAAGGTGCTGTCTAAGGAGCCTTGGTGAGTTGCTGCAGTGCATCTTGTAGATGGTACACACTGCTGCCACTGTGTGCTGGTGGTGGAAGGAGTGAATGTTTGTAGATGGGGTGCCAATCAAGCGGGCTGCTTTGTCCTGGATGATGTCGAGCTTCTTGTTGGAGCCGCACCCATCCAGGCAAGTGGAGAGTATTCCATCACACTCCTGACTTGTGCCTTGTAGATGGTGGACAGGCTTTGGGGAGGCAGGAAGTGAGTTGCTTGTCACAAAATTCCCAGCCTCTGACATGCTGTTGTAGCCACGTCATTTAAGAGGAGGCAGTGGTGTAATGGTATAACAAAGAACAAAGATAATTACAGCACAGGAACAGGCCCTTCGGCCCTCCAAGCCTGCGCCGATCCAGATCCTCTCTCTAAACATGTCGCCTATTTTCTAAGGTTCTGTATCTCTTTTCTTCCTGCCCATTCATGTATCTGTCTAGATACATCTTAAAAGACTCCATCGTGCCCGCATCTACCACCTCCGCTGGCAATGCGTTCCAGGTGCCCACCACCCTCTGCGTAAAGAACTTTCCACGCATATCCCCCCTAAACCTTTCCCCTTTCACTTTGAACTCGTGTCCTCTAGTAATTGAAACCCCCACTCTGGGAAAAAGCCTCTTGCTATCCACCCTGTCTATACCTCTCATGATTTTGTACACCTCAATCAGGTCCCCCCTCAACCTCCGTCTTTCTAATGAAAATAATCCTAATCTACTCAACCTCTCCTCATAGCTAGCGCCCTCCATACCAGGCAACATCCTGGTGAACCTCCTCTGCACCCTCTCCAAAGCATCCACATCCTTTTGATAATGTGGCGACCAGAACTGTACGCAGTATTCCAAATGTATGTCACTAGACTAGTAATCTAGAGCCCAGGCTAATGCTCTGGGGACATGGGTTCAAGTCCCACCAAGGTAGATGGTGACATTTGAATTAAAAAGCTAGTCTAATGGTGACCATGATATCATTGTTGATTGTTGTAAAAACCCATCTAGTTCACTAATGTCCTTTAAGGAGGGAAATCTGCCGTCCTTACCTGGTCTGGCCTATATGTGACTCCAGACCCACAGTAATTTGGTTGACTCTTCACTACCCTCTGAAATAGCTTAGCTAGCCACTCAATTCAAGGGCAATTAGGGATGGGCAACAAATGTTGGCCTTGCCAGCGACGCCCACATCCCACAAAAAACAAATAAAAAATAATGGGGCTGGTCCATTTCAGTTTCTGGTCAATGGTAACCCCCAGGATGTTGATGGTGTGGAATTCAGTGATGGAAATGCCTTTGAATATCAAGGCGTGATGTTTAGAGTCTCACTTGTTGGAGATGGTCTTTGTGTGGCGCGAATGTTACTTGCCACTTATCAGACCAAGCCTGGATATTGTCTAGGTCTTGCTGGGGATGAACTGCTTCACTATCTGAAGAATTATGGATGGAGTGACTTTTTAAAAATTCTTTCATGGGATTTGGGCGTCGCTGGCTAGGCCGGCATTTATTGCCCATCCCTAATTGCCCTTGAACCGCTGCAGTCCATTTGGACTTCATAGCGGTTAGATACAACTGAGTGGCTTGCGAGGCCATCTCAGAGGGCATGTAAGAGTTAACCACATTGCTGTGGGTCTGGAGTCACATGTAGGCCAGACCAGGTAAGGACAGCAGATTTCCTTCCCTAAAGGACATTAGTGAACCAGATGGGTTTTTACAACAATCGACAACGGTTTCATGGCCATCATTAGACTAGCTTTTTAATTCCAGATTTATTAATTCAAATTCCACCTTCTGCTGTGGTAGGATTTGAACTCATGTCCCCAGTGCAATACTCTGGGTCTCTGGGTTACTAGTCCAGTGACAATACCACTACACCACCGCCTTCCCTAGGCCCACTTCAGAAAGCAGTTAAGATTCAATCATCTTGATGTGGATCTTGAATCACAAATAGGCACCCGTCGAGGCCAGCATTTATTGTCCATCCCTACTTGCCGTCAGGTGGTGATAAGCCACCTTCTTGAACTGCTGCAGCTGTGTAGTGAAGGGATTCCCACAGAATTGTTAGGTCGGGTTTAAGTTAACAGTGCGTGTTATCCTAGGCCCAGGGCAATCGACTGACAAAAGAGAAAGGAAAATTAGTGTTCTCATTTTAAACACTGCAGACATCCATGCCCTTTGCCTTTTTCTGTAACTTCCTCCAATCCTCCAATTCTCTGAAATCTCTGCTTTCTTCCAGTTCTAGCCTTTTAAGGATCTCTGATTTTAATTACTCCACCATTGGCTGCCTAGGCTGTAAACTTTGGAATTCCCTCCCTACACCTCTCTGCCTCTCCACCTCCATACACCTCTCTGCCTCTCCACCTGCCTACACCTCTCTGCCTCTCCACCTCTCTGCCTCTCCACCTCTCTGCCTCTCCACCTCCCTACACCTCTCTGCCTCTCCACCTCCCTACACCTCTCTGCCTCTCCACCTCCATACACCTCTCTGCCTCTCCACCTCCATACACCTCTCTGCCTCTCCACCTCCCTACACCTCTCTGCCTCTCCACCTCCATACACCTCTCTGCCTCTCCACCTCCCTACACCTCTCTGCCTCTCCACCTCCCTACACCTCTCTGCCTCTCCACCTCCCTACACCTCTCTGCCTCTCCACCTCCCTACACCTCTCTGCCTCTCCACCTCCCTACACCTCTCTGCCTCTCCACCTCTCTGCCTCTCCACCTCCCTACACCTCTCTGCCTCTCCACCTCCCTACACCTCTCTGCCTCTCCACCTCCCTACACCTCTCTGTCTCTCCACCTCCATACACCTCTCTGCCTCTCCACCTCCATACACCTCTCTGCCTCTCCACCTCCCTACACCTCTCTGCCTCTCCACCTCCATACACCTCTCTGCCTCTCCACCTCCCTACACCTCTCTGCCTCTCCACCTCCATACACCTCTCTGCCTCTCCACCTCCATACACCTCTCTGCCTCTCCACCTCCCTACACCTCTCTGCCTCTCCACCTCCCTACACCTCTCTGCCTCTCCACCTCCCTACACCTCTCTGCCTCTCCACCTCCCTACACCTCTCTGCCTCTCCACCTCCCTACACCTCTCTGCCTCTCCACCTCTCTGCCTCTCCACCTCCCTACACCTCTCTGCCTCTCCACCTCCCTACACCTCTCTGCCTCTCCACCTCCCTACACCTCTCTGTCTCTCCACCTCCCTACACCTCTCTGCCTCTCCACCTGCCTACACCTCTCTGCCTCTCCACCTCTCTGCCTCTCCACCTCCCTACACCTCTCTGCCTCTCCACCTCCCTACACCTCTCTGCCTCTCCACCTCCATACACCTCTCTGCCTCTCCACCTCCCTACACCTCTCTGCCTCTCCACCTGCCTACACCTCTCTGCCTCTCCACCTCTCTGCCTCTCCACCTCCCTACACCTCTCTGCCTCTCCACCTCCCTACACCTCTCTGCCTCTCCACCTCCCTACACCTCTCTGCCTCTCCACCTCCCTACACCTCTCTGCCTCTCCACCTCCCTACACCTCTCTGCCTCTCCACCTCCATACACCTCTCTGCCTCTCCACCTCCCTACACCTCTCTGCCTCTCCACCTGCCTACACCTCTCTGCCTCTCCACCTCTCTGCCTCTCCACCTCCCTACACCTCTCTGCCTCTCCACCTCCCTACACCTCTCTGCCTCTCCACCTCCCTACACCTCTCTGCCTCTCCACCTCTCTCTCCTCCTTTAAGGTGCCTCTTAAAACCTACCTCTTTGACCAAGTTTTGTTCTCCCCTCCTAATATTTCCTGATGTAGCTCATTGTCAAATTTTGTTTGATAATACTGCTGTGAAGCGTCTTGGGACATTAAAGATGCTATATAAATGCAGGTTGTTGTTGTTGTTATCAGTTGATGATCTGCTTTTTGTTTCTTCCCTGCTAATGAGAACACCCCCAGTATAAAGGGGCTGATTTCACTACTGAGGTTCACAAAGACTTGGCAGTCAAGACATTCGTTTTCAATCGAGTAACATTTCCTTATCTCAAACTGATTCACTTGCTTTCTTCTCTCTTTCTCATCTCCGCCCACCTACCAGTTTTTGTACCAATTTCACATGAACTGATGACTATTAAGTGCTAAATCATTGAGACATGTATTTAACATCACAGTAACATCGCAGAAATGATATCCAGTGGAGTGATCATCAAAGATCAGGTTTAAAATAAACTCTGCTCTTCACAGCAAAGTGCAGTCCCTTGACTACTGATTAATGTTTCATCTGCACTGGTGAATTTGCAGCATAGAAGTATCCCATTGGGTAAGGGTTTATGTCTAAACTAATCTGGGTTTAATTTTTGCCAGCAGCTGAGAGGCTGCCTTCCTGGATCATGCTGCTTTCCTCCACTGACGGACACTGACATATTCCACACGAGGAGTGCTGGAGCTCCCTGGCGCTCTCTGACCGCCCCAGCCACACACTGACCCCTCTCCCCAGTGCAGTCTGACCCCACCAGCCATGCTCACTTTTGAGTGTAAGGCCGATTTTGCTGTACGCAGAAAGCAACACTTGTCTGTGGCATGAGCCACAGTTCTGAGCAGAGCCAAGTTTGGCTGCAGAGTTGGGAAATTCCAACACAGTTATGGAATGATAGAATGATACAGCACAAAGAGAGGCCATTCAATCCATCATGTCAGTGCTGGCTCTTTGAATGAGCTATCCAGTTAGTCCCAACCCCCTGCTCTTTCCCAATAGCCCTGTAAATTTCTCCTTTTGTTTTAGTGCCTCACACCTCAGAAGGTTGAGGTTATAATGTGTGCATGAGAGTAGGTGTGAAATTCTTGTAATTTTTCCTTGTCTGCTGTGGAGGGATTTCCCCCATTCTCTCTACACAGAGAACAGTTCATTGTTTCACACTTAGAATGTGTTCTCTTCAACACAGACTCAGTATCCTTTTTCCTCAAAAGTAAGTTTATGATTAAGCAGGAACACATTTCAGTAAAATATGATCATATTCTAATTACAAATTTGAACTGGATTTGAAATTTGGTAATTCCTGTGCTTTGTAAACCTGCCAGTTCTGTAGGTTTCATCACATGATCTCCCACCACAACTGTCCTGCTCTCAGAACCCTGCCATTGGTTGCCGAACAAGTCCATCTTTGTATAAAAACAAAAAGTGCTGGAAATACTCAGCAGGTCTGACAGCACCTGTGGAGAGAGCAACAGCGTTAACGTTTTGGGTCAGTGACCCTTCATCAGAACATCAAGTCCATCCTTGTGTTGAACTGCCTTTGCCAAACCAATCAAAAAGAAAGAACTTGTTTCTCTGCAGCACCTTTCATACCCTCAGGATATACCAAAGTATTTTACAACCAATGAAGTACTTTTGAAGTGTAATCATTATTGTAATGTAGGAAACGTGGCAGCCTATTGGTGCACAGCAAGATCCCAGAAACAGCAATGTGCTAATGGCCAAATAATCTGTTTTACTGGTTGAGGGATAAATATCGGCAAGATTAGTAATGACTGTATAATTATTTGTAGGATCCTGAGGACTAGACATCAAAACAGGTGAGATTAAGTGTTGACGGATTTTGGGATTGTCCTGCTATTCTGCTGTTATCCATTTTCAGCTCTGTCCTCACTCTGTACCTATAGCAGCTCGCTGATTAATTCAATATAGGTCATTAGGAAATGGCTGCTTTCCCCCACATGCGGGCAGACATATTCCACCTGGAGAACACTGGAGCACAGAGACCACCCACCCCCTCCCCCACCTTGCCCGTACTACCAGCCATGGTCACTTTTGGGTGTAAGGCCAACTATGCTGTCCACAGAGAGTAATACTTGTCTGTGGCATGGAGCAAGTTCAGAACAGAGCAGAGTCTGGCTGTAGAGTTGGGAAATTCCAACACAGTTATAGAATGATACAGTGCAGAGGAAGGCCATTCAGTCCATCATGTCAATGCTGGCTCTTTGAATGAGCTATCCAGTTAGTCCAATCCCCTGCTCTTTCCCTGTCGCCCTGTAAATCTTTCCCTTTCGTGTATTTACTCAATTCCTTTATGCATGTTACTATTGAATCTGCTTCCACTGTCCTTTCAGGCAGTGCATTCATTACCACATTTTCTTGATTACAAGAACGGAATAGATGTGGAATTGTTTGAACAAAAGAAGTGTGTCCTGGAAAAGGTGACTGCTGTGAACAAACACTGGAGGTGATCTGTTCTGAGGTGAAATTGTGCAGTTAATGCAGGGCTGCTTGTAATGAAGAAAGAGCCGAAGCAAAGCTCCTTTAAACTCTTAACAGAATATTTATTGGCTGTGAATAAAATTGCAGACTAACCAGCCCTTTTTACAAGATCTATTTTGGGGTACGGTACCTAATGGTGTTGCTGTTGGACTAGTAATGCCAAGGTCATGAGTTCAAAAGCCCAACTGGGTCAATAACACTTCAGAGAAGGGAAGCTATCTTGCCCCATGGTCTGGGAGTCCCTTCCTTCAACTGTCTCCCTCTTCTGTTTTAAAACCCACCTCTTTGATCCTCCCCAATATCTCCTCCTTTCATTTTCCATTCATTTTCTTGCCTTGTACTTCAGTGAAGAGTGTTGGGTTTTTCTATTTTAAAGGACAATATAAATGCTTTCTTGACACGCCCACATTAACGTAACTCTGCAGTAGGTTCCGTCCACCAATAGCCAGGGTGAGATGTCTTCTACACACTCATGTTGAGCCTGAGCAGTAGGGACTTCTCCTGGCCAATATTTATCCCTCGACCAACATCACAAAAACAGATTATCTGGTCAGAATTACATTGCTGTTGTGGGATCTTGCTGTGTGCAAAGTGGCTGCTACATTTCCTACTTTGCAACAGTTACAGTGTCAGCCATACAGTGGGGTGCACTCTTGGTTCTGAGTCAAAAGGTTCTGGGTTCAAATCCCACTCCAGGGCTTGAGCAGAACAATCTAGGCTGATACTCCAGTGAGGTACTGAGGGAGTTCTGCAATGTCACAGGTGCCATCTTTCAGATGAGACGTTAAACCGAGGCCCCATCTGACCTCTCAGGTGGGCGTAAAGGGTCCCATGACACTGTTTTCAGTAAGAGCAGTGGAGTTTTTCCTGGTATCCTGACCGATATTTTTCCCTCAATCAACATCACAAAAACAGATGGTCTGGTCACAGTGGCTGAAAGAGAGAGAGAGAGAACAGTGGAAGGGCCGAGAGCACAGCAGGGATAAAACAGCGGCAGAGAGAAAGAGAGAGAGAGAACAGTGGAAGGGCCGAGAGCACAATGGGGATAAAGCAGCGGCAGAAAGAGAGAGAGCACAGTGAGAGAAAACCAAGAAAAACAAATCAAGGAGTGACATCACAGGAAAGCGGGTAAGTGATTGATTGGTGAGTATTTCTCTTGTTCTCTCTTCAAATTAGTAGCCGGGAAATTAATATCCTCAATCAAGGAGAGTAAATTAATAAAAGTAGTACCACAGAGCAGGTCTAGAAGCATTAATTAAAATTAAATGTTTAAACAAGGTACCAAATAGATTCTAAAGGAGGGAATAGAGTTGTTTTTCAAGATCATGGATGGACAGCTGCTACCTGTTGCTTGCAATTCCTGCACCATGTGGAAACTCCAGGATTCTTCATGTGTCTTGGGCGACCATGTGTATAGGAAGTGTCCCTAGAAGCTTTAGCTCAAGCTCAGGATTTCCAAGTTTGAGGGGTAGCTGGAGTCACTGCGAAGCATCAGGGAGCAGGAGAGTTTTGTGGATTGTACGTTCCAGGAGGTGGTCACCACACAGGCAGCAAGAGTTCAGGATAGTAGACGGGTGGCCAACCGGAAGAGTAGGAAGAGGTGCAAGAGCCATTGGGGTGTGTGCCACTCTCAAACCAGTGCTCAGTTTTGGAAATTACTGCGAGTGATGACACCTTGAAGGAGTGCAGTCCATATCATGGCACCAATGGGCAAGAACTGTACAGGAGGGAACAGCAAAATGTGGAAATGCATTTGTTATTCGTGATTCCATAGTCGGGGACAGAAAGGCATTTCTGTAACCGTTATCGTGAATCCTGCATAATGTATTGTCTCCCTAGTGCCAGGATAAAGGACATCACAGAGAGGGTGCAGGATATTCTGCAGGGGGAAGGGAGTGAGCCAGAAGTTATGACACAAGTTGGTACCAACAACCTCGGGAGGACAGGTGTTGCGGTCCTATAGTCAGATTTTCCGGGGCCTCGAATGTAGCAATCTCTGAATTACTCCTAGTGTCACGTGCCAGTGAGAGTAGAAATAGGAAGGAACAATGCGTGGCATGAGGTATGGTGCAGGAGGGAGGGCTTCAGATTTTTGGGGCATTGGGACCAGTTCTGGGGCGGAAAGCACCTATTCAAAAGGGATGCGTTGCACCTCAACAGGATTGGGACCAATGTCCTCGTGGGGAGATTCACTAGTGTGGTTGGGGAGGGTTTAAACTAAATTGGCAGAGGGGTGGGCACCAGCATATAGAAGTAGAAAAGAGGAATAAGGTGCATATGTGAGAGTGTTAGTACTAGAGAAGGGAATAATTCCCTATTAGATAGGAGCAGACTGAGAAGGACTACGAGGAATTCAAAGTCAGGTTACAATGCATGTATTTAAAAGCACAAAGTTTGGTGAATAAGGTTGCTGAGCTACAAGCACAAATAGCTGTGTGGGGATATAATGTAGAGGCAATAACGGAAACCTGGCTTAAAAATGAAGATCGGGTGCTTAATATGCAAGGATGTAAAGTGTTCAGAAAAGATAAAGAAGGCAAAAAGGGAGGTGGGTTGACAGTACTGATTAGGGAAGACATTGCAGTGCTGGAAAGAGAGGATGTCCTTGAGGGGGCAAAGACAGAATCCATTTGGTTAGTGTTGAGAAGCAAAAAGTGGATGATCACACTATTGGGGGTATTTAATAGGCCTCCAAATAGTGAGGAGCAAATCTGCAGGGAAATCACAGAGATGTGCAAGAACTATGGAATGGTGATATTGGGGGACTTTAATGACCCAAATATTGATTGGGATAATTTTAGTGTAAAGGGTAAGGAGGGAGAGGAATTCCTGAAATATGTTCAGAAGAACTTCTTTGATCGGTATGTTCTGAGCCCAACTAGAAAGGAAGCATTGCTGGATCTGGTGCTGGAAAATGAGGTGGGCCAGGTGTCAGTGGGGGGAGCATTTGGGTAAGAGTGATCATTGTATCATAACATTTAGACTTGTAATGCAGAAAAGCAAGGAAAAATATAAGGTAGAACAGCAAGATTGACAGAGGGCTAATTTCAGTGTGATGAGAAGTGATCTAGCCAGGAAAAAATAGAGCCAAAGACTGTTGGGCTAAACTCTAACAGAATAATGGTTATCTTTAGGAAAGGGATGCTTCAGGTATAGGCTAGGTACATTCCAACAAGGGCAGAAGGTAGGGGAACAAACAAACAGGACTCCTTGGATGACGAGGGAGATATAGATTATGATGATAAGAGGGTGTATGATGCAGGTCAGGTGAATTCTTCAAATGAGAACCAGGCCAAATACAATAAGTTGAGAGGGGAAGGGAAGAGGAAAATAAGACTGGCAAAGAAAGAATATGAGAATAGAATGGCAGTTAACATAAAAGGAAACCCAGAAATCTTCTACTGGCATATAAATAGTAAGCAGATAGTAAGAGGTGGAGTGGGGCCTATTAGGGAAAAAGAGGGTAATGTATGCTTAGAGGCACAGGGCAAGGCTAGAATATTTAATGAGTACTTTGTTTCGGTGTTTACTAAGGAAGAGGAATCTGACAAAATATCTGTAGAAGCGGAGATAGTAGAGGCAATGGAGAGGATAAAAATTGAGAGTGCAGAGGTACTGGAAAGGCTGGCTATGCATAGGATTGATAAGTCACTTGGTCCGGATGGCTTACATCCCAGGTTGCTAAAGGAATTGGGGGTGGAGATAGTGGAAGGGCTTACTATCATCTCCCTTGAGACAGGGAGGATTGGAGAGTGGGAAGTGTGACACCCTAATTCAAGAAAGGGTAGAAGGACAGACCTAGCAACTACAGACCAGTTTAACATCAGTGGTGGGTAAGGTTTTAGAAACAATAATCAGGGAAGAAAATCAACAAGCACTTGGAGAGGTTTGAGTTAATTAAGGAGAGCGAGCATGGGTTTATAAAAGGCAGATCATGCTTGAGTAATGTAATTGAATTTTTTTGATGAAATAACAGCGAAGGTTGAAGAAGGGAATGCGGTAGATGTTGTCTATATGGATTTTAAGAAATTCGGGTTTGGTCGGTAGCCAGGCTTTAGCAGATGATAGACAGTGGTATTCCCCAAGGGTCAGAGCTAGGATTGCTACTTTTTTTGATAAATATAAATGACTTGGACCTTGGAATGCAGAGTAAAATTTCAAAATTTGCTGATGATACCAAAGTTGGAGGAATTGCAAACACTGAGGATGTCCACCATCTGAAACAGGACATAGATAGGCTAACAGAATTGGCAGATGGATGGCAGATGGAACTTAATACAGACAAGTGTGAGGTGATGCATTTTGGCAGAAGGGAGAGGGTGAGGTAATATAGATTTAATGGCACAATTTTAAAGAGTGTGCAGGAACAGAGGGACCTGGGGGTGCATGTGCATTTATCTTTGAAGGTGGCAGGACATATTGAGAGAGTGGTTAGCAAAGCATATGGGATCTTGGGCTTCATAAATAGAGGTATTGAGTACAAAAGTAGGGAAGTTTTGCTGAACCTTTATAAAGTTTTGGTTAGGCCACAACTGGAATATTGTGTCCAGTTCTGGTCACCACACTTTAAGAAAGATGTGAACGTCATTGAGAGGGTGCAGAGGAGATTTATTAGAATGTTTCCAGGGATGAGGGATTTTAGTTGCAAGGTTAGGTTGGAAAAGCTGGGGTTGTTCTCCTTAGAACAAAGGAGATTGAGGGGAGATTTGATAGAGGTGTACAAGATTATGACAGGTTTAGATAAGGTAGACAAGGAAAAACTGTTCCCATTAACTGGTGGTCCAAGGACTAGAGGATATAGATTGAAGATTTTGGGCAAGAGATGCAGGGGGGATTGAAAGGAAGAACTTTTTTACGCAGTCAGTGGTAATGGCCTGGAACTCACTGCCTACAGGGGTGGTGGAAGCAGAGATGATGAATGATTTCAAAAGGAAATGAATGGCCACTTGGAGAAAATAAACTTGCAGGGCTACAGGGAACCAGCAGGGGACTGGGACTGATTTGATTGCTCTGCAGAGAACTGGCATGGACTCGATGGGCTGAATAGCCTCTTTCTATGCCACAAATGACACGACGCTGTTTGTGGGATCTTGCTGTGTACAAAATGGCTGCCACATTTCCTATATTACAACAGTGACTACACTTCCAATGGATTTCATTGGCTGTAAAGTGCTTGGGGACGCAGGGTGCTCATGAAAAGCACTGCATAAATGCAAGTTTTTTTTTCTTTTTTCTTTTTCCTTTCCGTGTGTGCACATTTCCACGTGTGTGTTTCCACATGTGTGCATCCGCATGCGTGTGCTTCTGTGCGTTTCTGTGTGAGTTCGTATGTGCATTTCCACGCATGTGTGTCTGTATGTGTGTGCGCGCATTTCCGTGTGCATATGTGTCCATGTGTGCTTCCATGTATGTTTCTGTTTGTGCACATGTCTGTGTGTGTATCCATGTGTGTGTGTGTATGTTTCTCTATATGTGTCCGGATGTGTGTGTGTTTGTTCGTGTGGTACTATTGCGGCAAGCTATACATGCTCTGTGTCTCAGTGTGCGCTGATATTTATAGTTGGCAGGGAGTCACAGATTTGTTTTGAAAGCATTTATTTTATCACCCAGAGAGGATGTTGTATATTTCCAGTCAATTTTTTTCTGTACTGGACTGGATTAGCTACCCCCAGCTGTGACCCTCAATGTGTTGTACCCCTTATTCCACCCCTGCACACACACACACACACACACACACACACACACACACACACACTACATGAGAGTGAGACACAGGAGGTGTTAAAACTGAAATAAATACAGAAGATGCTGAAAACTCACAGCAGGTCTGGCAGCATGTTGAAAAGAGAAATAGAGTTAACATTTCAGGTCTGTGACCTTTTATCAAGCTGATTCAGTAGTCACTGGTCAGATCAGTTAGAAAAATATTCTTGAGCTCTTTAAAAACACATATTTCGTTATTTTAAGGAATTAGTTTGAACTCGTAACTTGAATCTGTTAAGATTTCCAGCAATTTTCTTCCTTATGTAGGATGGAGTTGTTGACACAAAGGTGGTAATAGAGTTGGTGATTGGGAATGAATGATGCAGAGATCCTTTGTAGTGACCTACTTATTGACTGCTAATGGTACAGTTGTTATGACAACCCACTTATTTGTTCTACCTGGGCATTATTGGTAGAAAATTTTAAAAACCTGATGCGTTAGCTGAGGGGGATTTTGTTCCCAATGTTTTGAAAGCAGCAGTAAAGAGCGTCGTGTTGTGGGGCCTGGACCTGCTTCCCAGCGTGTTATTGTTTCTTAAACAAAAAGTTTCAAGAATTTAAGCATGTTTTGAAAGTGAAATACAGTATCATGTTGGAGAACAGGTTTGGTGTGTGTTTGTAATGTCAGATCGAAGAGATACATAACAGTGCTGACCAACAAACGGAAGCTGGTTCTATTCCTGTTCTGCTTTGTCACTTCTGTCAGTCTCAGTCCCTTTTAAAAAAATAATATATTTTTATTATTATGCTTTCCCCCTCAGTTAATTCTGTCAGCATAGTTAAAGTAACAACAACTTGCATTTATACAGCAGCTTTAACGCAGTAAAACCTCCCAAGGTGTTTCACAGGAGCATTGTCAAACAAAATTAGACACCGAGCTACATAAGGAGATATTTGGACAGGTAACCAAAAGCTTGGTCAGAGAGGTAGATTTTATAAGCAACTTAAAGGAGGGGAAAGAGGTATAGGGAGAGAATTCCAGAGCTTAGGGCCCAGGCAGCTGAAGACATGGCCGCCAATAATGGGGTGAAGGGAGTGGGGGATATGCAAGAGGCCAGAAGTAGAGGAGTGCAGATATCTCAGAGGATTGTGGGGCTGCAGGAGATTACAGAGATAGGGAGGGGCGAGGACATAAGGGAGTTGAAAACAAGGATGAGAATTTTAAAATTGAGGCATTGTCAGACTGCGAGCCAATGCGAGTCAGCAAGCACAGGGGTGACGGGTGAATGGGACTTAGTTAATTTTCTGAACTAGCGGAGACCTGCAAAACATTTGAGGTCAAATTAGTATCTTTATTGCAATTATACTTCTATAAATACAGGGTTTCTAGTTATTCTTTCACCAAAGACTAACAGAATCAAAACGTCTCTGGAAAAAGCTACGTAAGCTGTCCATATGTAAAAACAGGCCCAGGAGTATAAATGCAAGTTTTGTCAAGTGTCTGGCCGTGTGGCTTCTTTATAGTCATAGAATATGAAAGTCTAATTGGGAACTGTTTACTCCTGAGTTGGAAAGGCAGGTTTACATCTGATGGACTCATTATTAATTGAGGAATAAACACTCTATTTCCTTGAAATCTGCCTGTTTATAATTTCAACATCTATCATTGAAGAAAACAGATTCCTAACCACGAATCTTATTCCATGGCAAAGTCCTTGTTTAGGATTCAAGTTTCAACATTATAACTGCACCTTCCTCGAGTCTAAGTTTGTGCATTGCCCATTTGAATTTGTCTAGAAACTCCTGGAGGGTTTCGACTGTTGTCGTCTTCTTTGTCTATCGAATCAACGCTGGTGTATTCTCTCAATTTACCTGAAAACTTTTTCGTTCAAATTTAGTGAATCTTAACTTTTGGCACAAAGAACAGCTTTTGGATAATAAGTTGTATCAAATAATTGTCCCCTCCATTTTGCTACACTTAACCAATTCCACCATCTCATCCACCCCTCCCATTCCATCCCCTACCTCCCATGTCATTTCCATCCCATCCCTCATAGAAATAGAGCCTCTAGCCAGGGTAACTTTGTTGGGCTCCTCTTTCCTGCTGTTTTTGTTCTCAGCTAACCTCCCCCCACCACCCTGCCTCCTCCAACTGTTATCGCTGTGCATCACACGCTGCAGTCCTCTACCTGCCCCACACGCCTCCGTATGCACCAGGCACTACCCACCGAATAAACCCACCAACAGACATGTCCCTTTAACTGACCAATCAAAACAGTCCAGACAGACAAAAATGATGATTATTACAGATAAAACTTGGCATCAGCAAACACTGCATTAGACCAAGAAAAGTAGAAAGTGGATCACAGTGGAGGGTAAGGGGAAGAGGTGACAGATGCAGTGACTGCACAGCTGTTGTTCAGTGTCTCAATGCCTTTTAAGGAGAGGAAGGTACATTTGGGTATTTTCGAATAGCATGACTGAAGGGAAATTATCTTTACATGTTTGATATCTGAAAAGGTCAGGGGCCAATGTTTCACCTACGCACTGCATCAAACTCCACTTAGATAGGAAGAACTTTCAGTTGACAAAACAAACACATAATGGTTTGAAATCATTTCTTTACAGGTTCAAAAATAATCCATTTCCTTGCCTGCAACATTTACAGATACGGTAAACTGTAAAAATGAAGAAATAATTCAATTCCTTTCTCGCAAATCTATAAATCCACAGACCAGTCTTAATAAAACTGAAACCAAAGCAAGGTCCCTTTTACTTTTGTGGTTTGTGAAAGATGAATTTCACTCAGAGCAAAACTAGTTAATTTAGAGATGTGATGATCATGTGGTTTCAGCAGAAATACCCAACTCCAGTCATCTTGAGATGTGAGCGGCTATTCCTTTAATCATCTCCAATATGAAGCACATTGCAACATTCCCTCCACAGCACTGATGTTGACTCTCAGACATTTCCGCAGTGAGTTCAGGTATTTGTGACCATCTTACCCCATCTATTATAAAAGTATTTACTGCAGATGCTGGAAATCTGAAATAAAAACAAGAAATGCCAGAAATACTCAGCAGGTCTGGCAGCATCTGTGGAGAGAGAAACAGCGATCTGAAACTTTAACTCTGCTTCTCTCTCCACAGATGCTGCCAGACCTGCTGAGTATTTCCAGCATTTCTTGTTTTTATTGACTCCATCTATTGTTGGGATACACGTCCTTGAACCTAGATTTTCAACACTTGCACAGTGCATTTAGCCTTTGTATCAGCAGGTCACTTTTCCTCACAATCCAAAGACCTTCTCTAGATTTTGGATCAATTAGATGCCTCTCTGATAGTTATCTGTCAAAGAGGCCAATGCATTACAATCAAATTTAACATGTTTAACGTCCTTTCACATTGCTTGACTCTTCATTTTGGACAAAAAGGATCGATCCTTGGCCCCCTCCTATTTCTCATCTACATGCTGACCCTTGACAACATCATCTGAAAATACATCAGGTTCCACATGTACCCTGATGACACTCAGCTCTCTTCATCACCACTGTTCTTGACCCTGCACTGTCTCTGATTTATCACGCTTCTTTTCCAATATCCTGAATTGGATGAGCAGATTTTTCTTCCAGTTAAACATTTGGAAGATTACAACCATTGCTGTCAGTCCCTGCCACATATTCCCTCCGAGACATCTACATTCCTCCAATTCTGGCCTCTTGAGCATCCCTGATTTTAAAAGTTGCTTTGTGTCAAGGGCAGCCACTCTCACCGCACCTCGAGTTCAACTCTTCTGTCCATGTTTGGACCAAGGCTATAATGAGGTCAGGAGCTGAGTTACCCTGGCAAAAACCAAACTGAGCGTCAGTGAACAGGTTATTTCTGTGTAAATATTGCTTGATAGCCCTGTCAACGACACCTTCCATTACTTTGCTGATGATTGAGAGTAAACAAATGGGATGGTAATTGGCCAAATTGGATTGAACAGGACATACCTGGGCAATTTTCCACATCGTCAGGTAGATGCCAGTGTTGTAGCTGTACTGGAACAGCTTGGTTAGGGGCGCAGCAAGTTCTGGAGCACAGGTCTTCACTTCTACAGCTGGAATGTTGTTAGGGCCCATAGCCTTTGCTGTATCTAGTGCCTTCAGCTGTTTCTTGATATCACGCAGAATGAATCAAATTGGCTAAAGACTGGCATCTGTGAAGATGGAGACCTCAGGAGGAGGCCAAGATAGATCATCCAATCAACACTTCTGGTTGAAGATGGTTGCACACACTTGTCTTTTGCACTGACATGCTGGGCTCCTGCAGCACTGCGGCGAGGGATGTTTATGGAGTCTCCCCCTCCTGTTGGTTATTTAATTGACCACCACCATTCACAACTGGATTTGGCAGCAGTGCAGAGTTTTGGTCTGGTCTGTTGGTTGTGGGATCACTTAGCTTTTTGTAGCATGCTGCTTCCGCTGTTTAGCATGCATGTAGTCCTGTGTTGTAGCTTCACTAGGCTGGCACCTTGTTTTTAGGTATGCCTGGTGCTGCTCCTGGCTTGTAAAGGAATGGGAGCATGTTACTGGACTAGTAATCCAGAGGCATAGACTAAAAACTGGAAACATGAGTTCAAATCCCACATTCAATTAATTAAATAAATCTGGAATGAAAAGCTAGCCTCAGTAATGGTGACCATGAAACTACTGGATTGCCATAAAAACCCATCTGGTTCACTAATGTCCTTTAGAGAAGGAAATCTGCCGTCCATATCTGGTCTGGCCTATGTATGACACTGGACCTGCAGCAATGTGGTTCACAGAATCACAGATTAATACAGTGCAGAAGAGGCCCTTCGGCCCATCGAGTCTGCACCGATGCATTAAAGACACCTGACCTGTCTATCTAATCCCATTTGCCAGCACTTGGCCCGTAGCCTTGAATGTTATGACGTGCCAGGTGCTCATCCAGATACTTTTTAAAGGATGTGAGGCAACCCGCCTCTACCACCCTCCCAGGCAGGGCATTCCAGACTGTCATCACCCTCTGGGTAAAGAAGTTCTTCCTCAAATCCCCCTTAAACCTCCCGGCTCTCACCTTAAACTTGTGACCCCTCCTAACTGACCCTTCAACTAAGGGGAACAGCTGCTCCCTATCCACCCTGTCCATGCCCCTCATAATCTTGTACACCTCGATCAGGTCACCCCTCAGACTTCTCTGCTCCAGCGAAAACAACCCAAGCCTATCCAACCTCTCCTCATAGCTTAAATGTTCCATCCATCCTGGTGAATCGCCTCTGCACCCCCTCCAATGCAATCACATCCTTCCTATAATGTGGCGACCAGAATTGCACACAGTACTCCAGCTGTGGCCTTACCAAAGTTCTGTACAACTGCAACATGACCTCCCTGCTTTTGTAATCTATGCCTCGATTGATAAAGGCAAGTGTCCCATATGCCTTTTTCACCACCCGATTAACCTGCCCTTCTGCCTTCAGAGATCTATGGACAAACACGCCAAGGTCACTTTGTTCCTCGGAACTTCCCAGTGTCAGGCCATTCATCGAATACTTCCATGTCACATTACTCCTTCCAAAGTGTATCACCTCACACTTTTCAGCGTTAAATTCCATCTGCCACTTTTCTGCCCATTTGACCATCCCGTCTATATCTTCCTGTAACCTAAGACACTCCACCTCACTGTTAACCACTCGGCCAATCTTTGTGTCATCCGCGAACTTACTGATCCTACCCCCCACATAGTCATCGATGTCGTTTATATAAATGACAAACAATAGGGACCCAGCACTGATCCCTGTGGTACGCCACTGGACACTGGCTTCCAGTCACTGAAACAGCCGTCTGTCATCACTCTCTCTCTCCTACAGCTAAACCAATTTTGAATCCACCTTATCAAGTTACCTTATATCCCATGTGCATTTTCTTTCTTGATAAGTCTCCCATGTGGGACCTTGTCAAAGGCTTTGCTGAAATCCATGTAAACTACATCAACTGCACTACCCTCATCTACACACCTGGTCACATGCTCAAAAAATTCAATCAAATTTGTTAGGCATGGCCTCCCTCTGACAAAGCCATGCTGACTATTCCTAATCAAATTTTGCCTCTTCAAGTGGTGAAAGATTCTCTCCTTCAGAATTTTCTCCAATAGTTTCCCTACCACTGACATGAGACTCACTGGTCTGTAGTTCCTTGGCTTATCTCTACAACCTTTCTTAAATAGTGGGACCACATTAGCTGTTCTCCAGTCCTCTGGCACCTCCCCCGTGGCCAGAGAGGAATTAAAAATTGTGTCAGAGCCCCTGCAATCTCCACCCTCGCCTCCCACAGCATCC
The DNA here is from genome assembly GCF_036365525.1 of Heterodontus francisci. Lineage (NCBI taxonomy): Eukaryota > Metazoa > Chordata > Chondrichthyes > Heterodontiformes > Heterodontidae > Heterodontus > Heterodontus francisci. Next base: position 119,604,045 of record NC_090381.1, on the reverse strand, counting down.
TGGGACACAAATCGTCCGGACCTGGAGATTTGTCCACTTTGAAGCCTTCCAAAACCTCCAATACCTTGTCACTCCCTATGACAATTTTCTCAAGAACCTCACAGTCTCTCTCTCTGAGTTCCATATCTACATCCTCTTTCTCTTGGGTGAAGACAGATGTGAAGTATTCATTCAACACCCTACCAATGTCCTCTGGCTCTACCCACAGATTTCCCCCTTGGTCCCTAACGGGTCCTACTCTTTCCCTGGTTATCCTCTTCCCATTGATATACTTATAGAATATCTTGGGATTTTCCCTACTTTTCCCAGCCAGAGCTTTCTCATATCCCCTCTTTGCTCTCCTAATTGCTTTCTTAAGCTCCATCCTACACTTTCTGTACTCCACTAATGCTTCCATTGATTTGCTCTCCTTGTATTTGCTAAAAGCCTCTCTTTTCCTTCTCATCGTACCCTGAATGTTTCTGGTCATCCATGGTTCTTTGGGCTTGTTGCTCCTACCTATTACCCTGGAGGGAACATGTTGGGCCTGTACCCTCCCCATTGCCTTTTGGAATGCCCCCCACTGCTGTTCTGTAGATTTCCCGACAAGTAACTCTTTCCAGTCTACCTTGGCCAGATCCTGCCTTATTTTACTAAAATTCGCTCTCCCCTCTTGATTCTGAACTGCCTCTGAAATGGCCTCACAAGCTACTCATTTATACCAAAATGCAGCAGATGAGTCAAATAAGAAAAAAAATTGGAAGGATCACTTAACATCAACCTAGGCACCAGATGTGATAAAGGCACACCCTGCCCAGTTGACCCTGCGAAGTCCTCCTCATTAACTAGCTCAAGGACTGGGGCATGGACCCCGGGCTTATTCGTGCTTTTGAGGGTAAACATTTTATTTCTGTAGCATTTAGAAAGATACAGTGCGATTGCAACATGAGATAAATAGTCCTATGGATCAACAGTCCCAGAATATTGTGTGGGATGCTGACCTGTGTATATACTGTGGGACTCTGACAAGTGTATATACATCAGGGACACTGGCCAGTGTATATACTGTAGGACACTGACCTGTGTATATGCTGCGGGGACTCTGACTGCTGTATATACTGCAGGAACACTAATTGGTATGTATACTGCAGGATTCTGATCAGTGTAGATACTGCGGGGACAGTGACCAGTATATACCGCGGGGGACAGTGACTGGTATATACTGTGAGGATGCTGACCAGTATATAGTGCGGGGACAGAGACTGGTGTATATACTGCGGGGGACGCTGACCGGTATATACTGCGGGGACAGCGATTGGCATATACTGCGGGGGCCAGTGACCGGTATTTACTGGGGTGACACTGACTGGTATATACTGCGGGGACAGAGACTGGTGTATATATTGCGGGGGACACTGACTGGTGTATACTGCGGGGACAGAGACTCGTAAATAGACTTCGGGGGATGCTGACCAGTAGAAATTGCGAGGACACTGACCGGTATATACTGCCGGGGACACTGACCAGTATATACTGCGGGGGACAGTGATTGGTATACACTGTGGGGGACACTGACCGATATACACTGTGGGGGACACTGACCGATATACACTGCTGGGGACACTTACGGGTATATACTGCCGGGGACACTGACCGGTATATACTGCGGGGGACAGTGACTGGTATATACTGTGGGGGACAATATCCAGCATATACTACCGGGGACACTGACCGGTTTACACTGCGGGGGACACTGACCGATATACACTGCGAGGACACTGACCAGTATATACTGACGGGGACACTGACTGGTATGTACTGCGGGGGACAGTGACTGGTATATACTGTGGGGGACAGTGTCTGGTATAACCTGCGGGGTACACTGACCGGTATAATCTGCAGGGACACTGACCGGTGTATACTGCGGGGTCATTAAATGTACAGTGGGTGGAGTTTATTAAACGCACAGTGGGTGGAGTTTATTGAATATGCAGTGGGTGGAGTTTATTAAATGAACAGTGGGTGGAGTTTATTAAATGTTCAGTGGGTGGAGTTTATTAAATGTCCAATGGGGGAGTTTATTGAATATGCAGTGGGTGGAGTTTATTGAATATGCAGTGGGTGGAGTTTATTAAATGTCCAATGGGGGAGTTTATTAAATGTACAGTGAATGGAGTTTATTAAATGTCCAATGGGGGAGTTTATTAAACGCACAGTGGGTGGAGTTTATTAAATGAACAGTGGGTTGAGTTTATTAAATGTTCAGTGGGTGGAGTTTATTAAATGTCCAATGGGGGAGTTTATTGAATATGCAGTGGGTGGAGTTTATTGAATATGCAGTGGGTGGAGTTTATTAAATGTCCAATGGGGGAGTTTATTAAATGTACAGTGAATGGAGTTTATTAAATGTCCAATGGGGGAGTTTATTAAACGCACAGTGGGTGGAGTTTATTAAATGAACAGTGGGTGGAGTTTATTAAATGTTCAGTGGGTGGAGTTTATTAAATGTCCAATGGGGGAGTTTATTAAACGCACAGTGGGTGGAGTTTATTAAATGAACAGTGGGTGGAGTTTATTAAATGTCCAATGGGGGAGTTTATTAAACGCACAGTGGGTGGAGTTTATTGAATGTCCAATGGGGGAGTTTATTAAATGTATCGTGGGTGGAGTTTATTAAATGTACAGTGGGTGGAGTTTATTAAATGTACAGTGGGTGGAGTTTATTAAATGTCCAATGGGGGAGTTTATTTAATATACAGTGAATGGAGTTTATTTAATGCATCGTGGGTGGAGTTTATTTAATGTATCGTGGGTGGAGTTTATTTAATGCATCGTGGGTGGAGTTTATTTAATGCATCGTGGGTGGAGTTTATTTAATGTATCGTGGGTGGAGTTTATTTAATGTATCGTGGGTGGAGTTTATTTAATGTATCGTGGGTGGAGTTTATTCAATGCATTGTGGGTGGAGTTTATTTAATGCATCGTGGGTGGAGTTTATTTAATGTATCGTGGGTGGAGTTTATTTAATGCATCGTGGGTGGAGTTTATTTAATGCATCGTGGGTGGAGTTTATTTAATGCATCGTGGGTGGAGTTTATTTAATGTATCGTGGGTGGAGTTTATTTAATGCATCGTGGGTGGAGTTTATTTAATGTATCGTGGGTGGAGTTTATTTAATGCATCGTGGGTGGAGTTTATTTAATGTATCGTGGGTGGAGTTTATTTAATGCATCGTGGGTGGAGTTTATTTAATGTACAGTGGGTGGAGTTTATTTAATGTATCGTGGGTGGAGTTTATTTAATGTACAGTGGGTGGAGTTTATTTAATGTATCGTGGGTGGAGTTTATTTAATGCATCGTGGGTGGAGTTTATTTAATGTACAGTGGGTGGAGTTTATTAAATGAACAGTGGGTGGAGTTTATTAAATGTCCAATGGGGGAGTTTATTAAATGTACAGTGAATGGCAGTTTATTAAATATCCAATGGGGGAGTTTATTAAATGTACAGTGAATGGCAGTTTATTAAATGTATAGTGGGTGAATTTTATTAAATGTGCAGTGGGGGGAATTTTATTAAATGTACAATGGGGGATTTTATTCAATGTACAGTGGGGAGTTTATTAAACGTATATGGGAAGTTTATTAAATATACAGGGGTAATTTTTTAAGTGTACAGTGGGGGAGGTTATTCAATTTACATTGGGGAGTTTATTAAATGTACAGTGGGAACGTTTATTATTTGTATCCTGGGGGGCTTTTATTAACTGGACAGTGGGTGGGGGGTTGTTTCAGGGTTGTTATGTTGATCTCTACATTTGGTTGAGTTGTGACCGTCAGTCCCCTGTTCCTGGCAGCGACAGTATTTGAGCTGTTTGATTGTATTTCAGTCTGTAAGTCCGTCTCGGTTATCAGCAGCTTTCTATTTATAATCGGGAACCCAGTGAACTCTTGTTCCATTTACACTTGGATCTTATATTTAAAGAATGAGAGTTTATCTGCAATGGCAGTTGGATGTTTGGAAAGTAGGATTTCAGTAACAGCTGGTTAAGGCATACCCGGTTCCCTGTGAGCTGTTTCCATTGCAAACTCAATTTAAAAAAATAATATATTCTTTGAAATAAAATATAAATATCTTTTCTTAACTCAATTCCGTTCTCTTCCCTCATATCCTGACAGTAGTGAATAAAGACGTGTTGAGTTTAATCAATGCCTTACCACGTCTCTCAGACTTCTCACACTCCTTCACTGTAATGCTTGACTCCGCAGTGTGCAGTTCCTCTGATTGTACAGAGAATGCGACAGCCATTTTGTGCACAGTAAGATCCCACAATGCAGCAGTGAATTGAGTGACATATTTCTCTGCATTTAGTGATCTTGGTTCCAGGAGCTCCTTCAGGGACATGGTGGGAAGTAGACTTCCTAAATTGATATGAGGTGATCCCAGTACAGCTGCACTGTCAGAGGGGCAGTATTGAGGGAGCGCTGCACTGTCAGAGGGGCAGTACTGAGGAAATGCTGCATTGTCTGAGGGTCAGTACTGAGGGAGTGCTGCGCTGTCAGAGGGACAGTACTGAGGGAGCGCTGCGCTGTCAGAGGGACAGTACTGAGGGAGTACTGCATTGTCTGAGGGTCAGTACTGTAAGCTTGACAGGGGATAAATAGTTGGGTACATGCAGTTGATGTAGAAATTGGTCATGATCTAATTGAATGGTGGGACGGTCTTGAGGGACTGAATTACCTCTTCCAGTTCTCTGTTCCTGTAACATTGGATTCCGCCAGGGCCACTCAGCCCCTGGTTCAAACATGGGCAAAAGAGCTGAACTTGAGGTGAGGTGAGAGTGACTGCCCTTGACATCAAAGCAGCATTTGACCGAGTATGGCATCAAGGAGCCCTAGCAAAACTGAGGTCAATGGGAATCAGGGGGGAAACCCTCTGCTGGCTGGAGTCATACCTAGCACAAAGGAAGATGGTTGTGGTTGTTGGAGGTCAATCACCTCAGCTCCAGGACATCACTGCAGGAGTTCCTCAGGGTAGTGTCCTAGGCCCAACCATCTTCAGCTGCTTCATCAATGACCTTCCTTTAATCATAAAGTCATAAGTTCGCTGATGATTGCACAATGTTCAGCACCATTCGCGACTCCTCAGATACTGAAGCAGTCCGTGTAGAAATGCAGCAAGACCTGGACAATATCCAGGCTTGCACTGATAAGTGGCAAGTAACATTCGCACCACACAAGTGCCAGGCAATGACCATCTCCAACAAGAGAGATTCTAACCATCTCCCCTTGAAATTCAATGGCATTACGATCGCTGAACCCCCACTATCAACATCCTGGGGGCTACCATTGTCCAGAGACTGAACTGGAGTAGCCATATAGAAACCATGGCTACAAGAGCAGGTCAGAGACCAGGAATCCTGAGGTGAGTAACTCACCTCCTGACTTTCCAAAGCCTGTCCACCATCTACAAGGCACGAGACAGGAGTGTGATGGAATACTCTGCACTTGCCTGGATGGGTGCAGCTCCAACAACACTCAAGAAGCTCGACACCATCCAGGACAAAGCAGCCCACTTGATTGGCACCTCATCCACAAACATTCACTCCCTCCACCACCGACACACAGTGGCAGCAGTGTGTACCATCTACAAGATGCACTGTAGCAACGCACCAAGGCTCCTTAGACAGCACCTTCCAAACCTGCGACCTCTACCACCTAGAAGGACAAGGACAGCCGATGCATGGGAACACGACCACCTGCAAGTTCCCCTCCAAGTCACACACCATCCTGACTTGGAACTATATTGCCGTTCCTTCACTGTCACTGGGTCAAAATCCTGGAACTCGCTTCCTAACAGCACTGTGGGTGTACCTACCTCACAAGGACTGCAGCAGTTCAGGAAGGCAGCTCACCACCACCTTCTCAAGGGCAATTAGGGATGGGCAATAAATGCTGGCCTAACCAGTGACGCCCACATCCCATGAATGAATTTAAAAAAAGAGCCTGTTTGAATCCTCCAAAGCAAAACTGGTGGGGCACAAAATGTATTACTGGGCTGAATTTTACTTAAAATTCCAGCCCCTGACTGGAAAGATATTTACACAGTAACAGACGGTGGCCAGAATTTTACAATGGGCGGACGGGAGCCAGAGTCCAATGTAAATGTCGGTGACGAGCCCGCTTCCGCCCAGCCTGGGGATCCATCCCATATTTTATGGAATCCCAGGCTTTAATTGGCTTGAGGCGGGACTTCCACCCACTTGAAGGAAGAGGTCCTGCCTCATTGAGCTGCCGGCCAATCAGCGGGTCGGCAGCTCTTAGTCTCAGCAGCGCCACCAGGAGCGGTGGCCACTGCTGGGAGTGCAGCCCAGCTGACGCCATGGAGCCGAGAGAGTGGGTAAGTTTGGGTTGCCTCACCAGGGGGATCCGTTGTGCCCTGGTGAATCTGAGGTTGTCGTTTGGGGGGAGGGAGGTGTCTTGGATCCCGGGGATGGGTTGGGAGGCGGGGGTGGCACCCTGTGCCCGACTGCCATGGTCCCCCCCTCCCCCAGGGCGCGGAAAGGCCGGCAGCTATCGCTGGGCGGCCTTTCAAGTCCCCAGCACACCCATTTGCCATGGGTAAAATGCCCGTGGAGGTGGGTGAGGGCCATTAAGTGGCCGCTTAAGGGTCTCGGTTGGACTCGGGCAGGCAGACCGTTTACCACCCGCCCCACTGCCGGACCTCCATAAACTTGTTCGGAAGCGGAATCGGGGCGGGTAGGCCTCCCGGAGCCTGCTGCTCAATTTTACGCCGTCCCCACACCACCATCTGACCCGCTGGGGCGGCGTAAAATTCCGGCCAGTGTTGGAACAACAGACAAAGGTCCATGCCCTGACCCATTCAGCCAACAATGGACTTTCAATTACTAGACGTTGAAGGTGGGGGGAGCTAGCATTCCAGGTTGACTGCTAAGAATCCACAAACACAGAAGAAGTGGTCAGACCAGTTTTAGTCACATGATTAGCTGGCTGTTGGAATTTGACCTTCCAAAAGAGTGTTTGAAATAAGAAAGCATTCTTCTCCTGGACTGAGAACACCTCCAGTCCTGCCTGTCTCGGTCTCGTTCCCACGGAACTGAATCTTGTGAAAACACGTGAACCTCAAAGAGAGAATGTTTCCGATGTGAACAAGGTTTAAGAAGAACACTGGGCCCCGATGAACAGCAAGACTGCCTACAATCAAGTGTGCTCAAAGCACAGTAAACAAGAAACTCTTCTGATATTGCCTGAAACCCCTCCCTACTATATTTTTCTCTCCTCTTTTCTGTCCTTATTTGCATGTATGTATTGTGTGTGCATGCTAGCGTGGGTGCGTTGCATATCTGTAGGCATTAACCGTATTTGAGTTTAAGGTTTAATAAATTTCTCTTTAAATTAAGGAATCCTGTTTGTGCTCATTTCTTTGCCTTATAAATGGAAAGCTGTGAACAAGGATTCACAAAGGGGGAGTCATAGAGTTATACAGCACAGAAATAGGCCCTTCGGCCCATCGTGTCCGTGCCGGCCATCAAGCATCTATTCTAATCCCATTTTCCAGCACTTGGCCCGTAGCCTTGTATTCTATGGTGTTTCAAGTGCTCATCTAAATACTTCCTAAATGTTGTGAGGGTTCCTGCCTCTACCACCCCTACAGGGAGCTCAGAAAACAGTGTGTTTAAATTTAAACCCTGTTAGAATAAGACCAGGGGAAGACAGCAAAAGAACCCCAGACACATTTTGTACCTGGTCGTAACACTAACCAGTACACCAGCCGAGCCATATTAATTTATTGAGTGCCTAATCACATTCGTAGGACATCACAAAGTAATTCACAGGCTGTGAGTTACTGTTTGAAAAGTAGTTATTGTAGCGAATGCAGCTTTTCATGGTTACAGCAAACAGCCAATGAAATCATAGAATAAAACAGCACAGAAGGAGGCCATTTGGTCCACTGTGCTTGTACAGGCTCCTAGGAAGAGCTGACATTAGCATGGTTTCCTTGGTTCCATTGATGAGGAAGTGACAAAGTTGATTGATGAGGGAAGGGCTGTAGATGTCATATACATGGACTTCAGTAAGGCGTTTGATAAGGTTCCCCATGGTAGGCTGATGGAGAAAGTGAAGTCGCATGGGGTCCAGGGTGTACTAGCTAGATGGATAAAGAACTGGCTGGGCAACAGGAGACAGAGAGTAGCAGTGGAAGGGAGTTTCTCGAAATGGAGACGTGTGACCAGTGGTGTTCCACAGGGATCCGTGCTGGGACCACTGTTGTTTGTGATATACATAAATGATTTGGAGGAAAGTATAGGTGGTCTGATTAGCAAGTTTGCAGACGACACTAAGATTGGTGGAGTAGCAGATAGTGAAGGGGACTGTCAGAGAATACAGCAGAATATAGATAGACTGGAGAGTTGGGCAGAGAAATGGCAGATGGAGTTCAATCAGGGCAAATGCGAGGTGATGCATTTTGGAAGATCCAATTCAAGAGTGAACTATACAGCAAATGGAAAAGTCCTGGGGAAAATTGATGGACAGAGAGATTTGGGTGTTCAGGTCCATTGTTCCCTGAAGGTGGCAACGCAGGTCAATAGAGTGGTCAAGAAGGCATACGGCTTGCTTTCCTTGATCGGACGGGGTATTGAGTACAAGGGTTGGCAGGTCATGTTATATAAGACTTTGGTTCGGCCACATTTGGAATACTGCGTGCAGTTCTGGTCGCCACATTACCAAAAGGATGTAGATGCTTTGGAGAGGGTGCAGAGGAGGTTCACCAGGATGTTGCCTGGTATGGAGGGCGCTAACTATGAAGAGAGGTTGAGTAGATTAGGATTATTTTCATTAGAAAGACGGAGGTTGAGGGGGGACCTGATTGAGGTGTACAAAATCATGAGAGGTATAGACAGGGTGGATAGCAAGAAGCTTTTTCCCAGAGTGGGGGATTCAATTACTAGGGGTCACGAGTTCAAAGTGAGAGGGGAAAAGTTTAGGGGGGATATGCGTGGAAAGCTCTTTACGCAGAGGGTGGTGGGTGCCTGGAACGCGTTGCCAGCGGAAGTGGTAGACGCGGGCACGATAGCGTCTTTTAAGATGTATCTAGACAGATACATGAATGGGCAGGAAGCAAAGAGAGACAGACCCTTGGAAAATAGGTGACATGTTTAGATAGAGGATCTGGATCAGCGCAGGCTTGGAGGGCCGAAGGGCCTGTTCCTGTGCTGTAATTTTCTTTGTTCTCTTCTTTGAGGAAGGGAGACCCTGGGAGCACATTGTGCTTTCCAGATAATTCAGTTAACTTGCTTATCTTCCTTGGAGATAACACTGGTGAATAAAGTGCATCAAACTGTCTGATTCATGAGAGGAAATCATACGGCATGTTCTCTCCCGATTGCCTCATGTTGCCTCTCATATTTTACACACTGGCACAGTTGCTGAATTCGTGGAGACCAAGCTGCAAATAACAGATAATCTGCCAGGCCTGATAGGCTGATCTCAGTGGCAATGAAGACGCTTCTAAGAAAACTCGTGTCAGAAAAAAATCATCTGTTCCTGGTCCTGTTGAGCCTCCAGTAGCTGGACTGAGAAATGCACATCTGGCTGGCACTGGAGATTGGCTTGGTGGTAGCACATGACCGTTATAAGGATCATGTGTTCAAGCCTCTCTCCAGAGACTTGAGCCCATAAACCAAGAAAACAGAGCCAGTCCAGTCATGGAGTGCTGCAATGTCGGAGGGTCAGTACTGAGGGAGTGCTGCACCGACGGAGGGTCAGTACTGAGGGAGTGCTGCACTGTCGGAGGGTCAGTACTGAGGGAGCGCTGCACTGTCAGATGTGCCAATGAAGTATCAAATCATATCTGTACTGCGCACCCTCTTCATATACTTGATATCTGAATCGATGTTTAGTAGGATCCAGATTGTGCCTCTGCTTTCTGTCTGTTCAGCAACACTCTGGACCATTTGATTCAGTAATGTTTCAAAGCTGCTATCAGCTTTGTGCTGTCATCAGCATCTAGAAGTGTAACTCCTGCTCTCCTGTTCCCACTGCAGCATCTAGCTGCCATTCCAGCTGCTTGGAATCGCCATTCAGCTCCTTCCTATAAACTGCCATCTGCTGCATTTCTGGCAATTTATAGTCAACATATGGACTAGGCGATGAACTGAATTCAATTTAAAAATCTATTGATTTAAAGTACAGAGGTTAAACAAGCAAGCTTTCAATATCTGCGTAATGCCACATCGATCACCTGTGTATAGCTGCTCAGGTTATCATTTTCTAAAAATACCTTTATTCTATTATCATATTGGATCAAATGAGCAGCAGTTCAACAGAATTCTGTTCAGTGCTCCTGTGAAAATGGAGCTTCGGCTCATTGGCGGGACAGTGTAGAGGGAGCTTTACTCTGTATCTAACCCCGTGCTGTACCTGTCCTGGGAGTGTTTGATGGGGACAGTGTAGAGGGAGCTTTACTCTGTATCTAACCCCGTACTGTACCTGTCCTGGGAGTGTTTGATGGGGACAGTGTAGAGGGAGCTTTACTCTGTATCTAACCCCGTGCTGTACTTGTCCTGGGAGTGTTTGATGGGGACAGTGTAGAGGGAGCTTTACTCTGTATCTAACCCCGTTTTTTTTTTTTTTTTTTTTTTTTTTTTTTTCTTTTTTTTTTACAGTGTAGAGGGAGCTTTACTCTGTATCGAACCCCCGTTTTTTTTTTTTTTCACAAGGTGACCTTTATACCCCAGGCCCCTTTTATATTTTTCACATCGAGGGGGCCTTTATTCCTCAGGCCCCCTTTATGTACATATTTACAGTTTTAAAATAACTTTATTAAAACAGATAAATAAACAAAAAAACTCAAATTAAAATGCCATTCTCGGCGTCGACGATGCACTCCAGTCCCTGCGGTGCCCACCGGTCGCGGAAGGCCTCAAGCGTACCGGCGGACACCGCATGCTCCTTTTCCAGGGACACCCGGGCGCGAACGTAACCGCGGAAGAGGGGCAGGCAATCGGGGAGGACGGACCCCCCGACGGCCCGCAACCTGGACCTGTGAATTGCCACCTTGGCCAGGCCCAGGAGCAGACCGACGAGGAGATCCTCCCCCCGGCCCGAGCCCCTCCGCACCGGGTGCCCAAAGATCAGGAGCGTGGGACTGAAGTGCAGCCAGAATTTGAGGAGCAGCCCCTTCAGATACTCAAATAGGGGCTGCAACCTCGCACACTCCGTATAAACGTGGAACACGGACTCGTCCAGGCCGCAGAAAGTACAGCTGGCCTGGGAGTCCGTGAACCTACTTAAAAGCCTATTGCACGGGACTGCTCTGTGCAGCACCCTCCACCCCAGGTCCCCGATGTAAAGGGGAAGACTCCCGCGTAGAGAGACCTCCATCGGGGTTTCCCCTCGCCGCCAGATGGCAACGCGGACCGCCAGGGCGTGTCCGGCCGGCTGACGAGGGCGAGGAAGTGGAGAGTGTGCAGGAACAGCCCGGACAGGAAACCCCTCCGCGCCGATTGGAATGGCACGGAGGGCATTTCCGAGAGGCGGCTCGGGTTGTGCGGGACCGGCTCCCGAGGAGGGTTTCGGGGCCTGGGTCCGATGAGCAGTTCCGGCCGAGCGGGGGTCAACTCGGCCGGGAGCGCTCCGCACTCCCGAGCCCCCTCGCCACCCGCAGTGAGGGGCGCCCCGGGGGTTTCGGCTACTCCTCCGCCCGCCGGACCGTCCCCGGAGTCGGCCGCCCGGACAGCCGAGGCGCTCTCCTCCGCCGGCGGGGGAGCGCCCTGACTGGAGGCGACCATGTTCCAGACTCGGAAAAGATCCCGGTAAAAGACAGGCAACTCCCTCAGAGAGGCGCGGCTAACGGACTCCACCGGGAGCTGCGTGTCGTCTTGAAGGCAGTGACACTGGCGGAAAAAATACGTCGCCAGCGCACACCATCTGGGAGGACGCTCGACGTACAGGTATCTCTGCAGGGTCCGAAGGCGGAGAGTCGCAGCCTGGGTGCGGACGCACACCAGCGACTGACCGCCCTCCTCGATCGGGAGACTCAGGACCGCGGCAGAGACCCAGTGTTTCCTCTTGCCCCAGAAGAAATCGACGAGTTTCTTCTGGATCTTGGTGGCAAATACAGGGGGCGGGGCCAAAGTGACCAACCGGTACCACAGCATGGAGGCCACCAGTTGGTTTATGACCAACGCTCGGCCCCTGTAGGAAAGCACTCGGAGCAGTCCTGTCCAGCGCCCCAGCCGAGCGGTGACTTTCGCCTCCAACTCCTGCCAGTTTGCCGGCCAGGCTTCCTCAGCGGGGCTAAGGTGGACTCCCAGATAGAGGAGGTGCGTGGTGCTCCACGCAAAAGGTGTCATCTCCTCCGGCAGGGAGTCCACCCGCCACTGACCAACCAGGAGTCCGGAACATTTCTCCCAATTGATCCTCGCGGAGGACGCGGCAGAAAAGGTCTGCTGGCAGTCGCGCATCCTCCGCAAGTCAACGGGATCTGTGATTGCGAGGAGCACGTCGTCGGCGTAAGCCGAGAGGACGACCCGCATGGCCGGCTCGCGCAGAGCCAATCCCGTCAACCTCCTGCGAAGCAGGCACAGGAAGGGCTCCACGCAGATGGTATACAATTGGCCGGACATGGGGCACCCCTGACGCACTCCTCTCCCAAATCGAAGGGGCGCCGTCAAGGACCCGTTAACCTTGATTAGACACTCTGCGGCGGCGTATAAAAGTCGGACCCGGGCCACGAAATGCGGCCCGAGTCCGAAAGCGCGCAGAGTCCCGAAAAGGTAATCGTGATCCACCCTGTCGAACGCCTTCTCCTGATCGAGGGAGAGAAAGGCGACCGACTGACCAGTCCTCTGGGAAAGATGGATCAGGTCCCGGACCAGGTGGATGTTGTCCTGGATGGACCGGCCCGGGACTGTGTAGGACTGGTCGGGGTGGATCATGTGGGCCAGCACGGAGCCCAGGCGGGTAGACATAGCCCGGGCAAAGATCTTATAATCCGTGCTGAGGAGGGAGACCGGACGCCAGTTTTTAAGCAGGCGGAGATCGCCCCTCTTCGGCAGCAGGACGATGACCGCCCTGCGCCACGAGAGGGGCATCTCCCCGGTCGCCAGGCTTTCCCCCAGGACCCCCGCGTAATCGTCCCCCAGGACATCCCAGAACGCCCTGAGGAACTCCACGGTCAACCCATCCAGCCCTGGGGATTTGCCCCTCGAGAGCTGGTGGAGGGCGCCAGTCAGCTCCGCCAACGTGAGCGGAGCCTCCAATCCTTCGGCGCCCTCCGGGCTGACCTGCGGCAGGTCCTCCCACAAAACTCTGCGCGCATCCTCACTGGACGGATCCGGAGAGAACAACGCACTGTAATACGTCCGGACCAGGAGGCCCATTCCCTCCGGATCCGTGATGGAGGATCCGTCGTCGGCCAGCAGCTCAACGAGCTGCTTACGGACCCCCCGCCATTTTTCCAGCGAGTAGAAGAAGGGTGAGGCGCGGTCCAAATCTTGCAGGATCTGGATCCGCGACCTCACGTACGCGCCTCGGGACCCTTCTGCTGCAGGTTCCTCAGCGCGCCCTTCTTCTCTTTGTACGCCTGCCACAGGGCCGGGTCCGCGACGGCATGACCGAGGCGGGATTCCAAGTCGAGCACCTCCCTCTCAAGGCGCCCGATCTCGGCTTCCCGCCTTTTGGTCGACCCCTTCGCGTACTCCTGACAGAAGACGCGGATGTGAGTCTTGCCCACATCCCACCATAGCCTCAAGGAGGGGAAGCCCCCCTGCTTCCTTCTCCAGTCGGCCCAGAATCGACAGAACGAGTCCCGAAACCGCACGTCCTCCAGCAGCCGGTTGTTAAAGTGCCAGTACGCGGACCCCGCCCGCGTGCGGAGCGGAGTGAACTCCGCCCACACCAGGCGGTGGTCCGAGCACGGCACCAGCCGCATGGAGGCCGCCGAAACGCGGGTGACGTACGCCTGCGAAATGTAGAGGCGGTCGATTCGCGACCCCCCTCCTCCAGACCTCCACGTGAAGGCGCTGGAGTCGGGATGGAGATTCCGCCAGACGTCCACCAAGTTAAGGGAGCTGATCAGTCCCCTCAACTTCTCCACCGACGCTTGGCCGCGCTGGGGACCGGAGCGATCCCCCACCTCGAGGGTGCAGTTAAAATCCCCCCCGAGGATGATGCACTCGCCGCTATCGATGGAGCTCAAGAGAGCGGACACTTCTTCAAAGAAGCGCGCTTGCAAAGCGCCGGGCCTGGGCGCGTACACATTCACAAAGTGGAGCGGCACGCTACCCAGGCGAACGGCGAGGTGGAGCAAGCGGCCCGGCACTAGCTCCTTGACCCCCAAGATCTCCGGCTGAAAAGTCGGGGCCAACAAGATAGCCACCCCACTAGAAATAGGGGTGAGGTGACTCATGTAGACCCCACCCTGCCACTCCAGGAGCCAGGTGGCTTCGTCTCCCGGAACGGTGTGGGTTTCCTGCTGAAAGCTCACCGCGTATCTCCCTTCCCTAAGGACTGAGAGATTGTGAAATCTGCGGTGAGCCCCTCTGCTGCCGTTGATGTTGAGGCTGGCTATGGTTATCTTCATGTCAAAGGTACTTAAAACCCGTCACCAACAGCTCACTGTGAGGAGGGAGTGGAAGTGCACCTGGCCCTCCACTCCCCCAGCAACCCATTGAGGAACACATTAAAACGGCGCCTCTCAACCAGTTTCACGTCCGCGCGCTTGCCCGCTATCTTAAGGGCGGCACGGACGGACTGGATGATCAGCGCCAGATTCGACCAACGGTCGAGGGCCAGCTGAACTTTATTGCGGCAACCCCTGCAAGCCGCGAGGAAATCCCGGAGTTCCGCCGTGGGGATGAGAGGAGATTCAGTGGGAGGCACGAGGGACTCCACCACCTCACTGGCGATGGAATCAAGATCATCCTCCGTGCCCCGCACCGAATCCCCATCCTCCTCCGGGTCGTCACCGCCAGCGGCCAACACATCCACCACACACTGTGGGGCGGACGTCCCGGCCGCGCCAGCTGGTCCCGCCTCCGTCACGATCCCACCCCCAGGATCGATGGCGGAGGAGTCCTCTCTGGGTTCTATTGTGAAACTGGAGCCTGTAGGCACCAGCGGCTCAGGACCCCCCTCCACCTCCGTCCCCAGGGCAATGAGTGGTCCAGGGGAGACAGAAGTTCCCGACTCCGGGAAACCAGCCGGAGCCGAGATTGGAGGCGGAGGGAGGAGGCTATCTCCCGCTCCGCCAGCACCCACAGGCCCAGCAGGTGGGGCAGCATTCTCAGTTATAACTGGGTCGGGTGTCTCCTGGTTGGTGGTGGACTCCGGCTGGGAGGCCCGACCCTCTGGGGCCTCGCCCTCCCCTTCATTCAGGACACCCGACCCAGTAGCAGTGGCAGAATGGGCGGCTTCCCCAGGCTCCCCCACCACAAGCAGGGCCCCACTTACTCCTTCAGGAGGGGCCTCATGTACCGGGGCCATCCCCTTCCCTCCATCCTGAGGAATTGGGAGCACCTGCCCGGACTTTGCAGCCTTGGTGGTGGCGGTAGGGGAAACCTGGGGACCCGAAACAGGAGACAGCTCCCCTCCAACAAATGAGCCCTGCGCCTCAGGGCCCCTCGTTACCTCTGTGGAGGGGTGCCTTCTCCTCTTTTTCCAGTTGTGTGCGGAGGCTCAGAGACCTCCATATCATCAGAGGCCTCCACCTCCACACTCTCCTTTTTCTTATTCACCCTGGGCCTGAGCCCAGCCCTGGGGCAAGTTGACTTCCCGAGATCGGGCCTTGGGCTGAGCTCAGGCTCGGGTAGTGTCATGATATCCAGGGGACGCGCCTCTCGATGTTTATTTCTCCTCCGCGCCTTCCTTCCACTTGGACGGTCACCCCTCTCCCTGCCGGAGGCCGTGAAAACCACAGCCTCCGGTACCGACTGAATGGTATCTGGTGGTGGTGTAGTGGGGGTGGGAGGAGGTGCAGCGTCGCCACCCTGGGCCGCTGAGTTGGAGTTGGCAGCCGGGAGGTTGGGGCAGTTCTTACGAACATGCCCCACCCCCTTACAGACATGGCACCGCACCCCGTCCAAGGTCCAGAAGACGCGGTAGGCCGTCCCCTGGAATTCTACATTAAAGTGGCCCTCTGTCACCTCCTCCCGCGCCAGCTGCATGAATAACTGGCGGCGGAAGGAGTAGACGTGTCGGAGGCTGTTCTCCCGAAGACCGAGCGGGACTGGGGTGAGCCCCGTCTTTACCTCCCCCAGATGGTGCAGGTGGGGAAGGAGGAGCTCACCAGGGATGAAGGGTGGGACATTGGATAAAATGAGCCTTTGCGCAGTGGCCTCCAGGGGGTCCACTGGCAGAAAGGTCCCGCCCACGGTGAGCCCCTTGCTCAGAGCCAGGGACACCGCCCGCTCGGTCTTCAGGAAAAACACTGCCTTCCCGTACATTTTAGAGGCTGCAACAATGGCCGAAGGGCCGACAACCTCGGCCATTGCTTTCACGCATGCCTCTATAGTCATGTTCGGGTGGACGTAGCTCTTGACCCCATGCTTCGTTGTTAATAAAGCAAAAGGTGACGGGGCAACAGGTGCAGCTGCAGCAGCCGCAGCAGCATATGAACGGGAAGGCCCCGCCACCGGCGAAGAGGGGCTTGCCATGGGGTCTAAGAGCTACGTCCACCCCCAAGAAACAAAACAAATTTACACAATTTTTAAAAAAAGCAAACTTTAAACAAGGTGGAGTGGGAGTAGAGGAGGATGGGGTAGGATGGTAAAGGAAATGGGGAGGATAGGTGACTGAGGCGACTGAGTGGAGGAAGGGAGAGAAAGGCTGAAAAGGATGTTTGATCCAACTGCCAGTTGGAGCACCTTTATAACAATTAGTCCAAAACTGTTTGTTGTCTTCCAGTTGGGGGAGGCTTCTTCGCCCGGGACGGCTGGAGCTGCCCGGTACTCTCCTCTTCTGATTTTAACAAGACAGTCTTCACCCGGGCAACTCCAGCTGTCCCGAGCAGGCAGTTGGGGTGGGGAGGGAGCTCCCTGTGTGCAAACACCAATACAAACACAGGGGCCCCTACTGGATTTGGCTGCCCCACCCCTGAGTCTTCAGGCCTCTTCTCCCTCCCCCAAACAGTTTAAACTTCAGAGTCTTTCAGGTGCCCTGACACCCACCTTTCCAGAAAAATTGCAGCCTTCCTTGATGGTTTCCCTCCACTCTGTATTCACCTTTCTCCAGTCTCTCTCTCCAGTTGCTGCAGTCTCCACTCTCCACTCTCCACTCTGCAGTTGCTGCAGCACAGGTGCAGCTGCTCCCCCTGATTGCTGGCAGGAAGTGCTCCAAACTGACCAGCCAATCCCAGTGCTGTACCTGTCCTGGGAGTGTTTGATGGGGACAGTGTAGAGGGAGCTTTACTCTGTATCTAACCCCGTGCTGTACCTGTCCTGGGAGTGTTTGATGGGGACAGTGTAGAGGGAGCTTTACTCTGTATCTAACCCCCGTGCTGTACCTGTCCTGGGAGTGTTTGATGGGGACATTGTGTAGAGGGAGCTTTACTCTGTATCTAACCCCGTGCTGTACCTGTCCTGGGAGTGTTTGATGGGGACAGTGTAGAGGGAGCTTTACTCTGTATCTAACCCCCGTGCTGTACCTGTCCTGGGAGTGTTTGATGGGGACATTGTGTAGAGGGAGCTTTACTCTGTATCTAACCCCGTGCTGTACCTGTCCTGGGAGTGTTTGATGGGGACAGTGTAGAGGGAGCTTTACTCTGTATCTAACCCCAGTGCTGTACCTGTCCTGGGAGTGTTTGATGGGGACAGTGTAGAGGGAGCTTTACTCTGTATCTAACCCTGTTTTTTTTTAGATTTCAAATGTTTATTTGCATATCAAAAACAAAAGTTACTGTGCATGCCAAGAGACCTATCAAAATGGCACTCTACATAGTTTATTTAACTGAACACAAGTCCTCTTCACTCCATTCACAGGCATTTGGTTTTTAATGTTCCTGCAGTCTTTTCCCAGCTCCTCTTGGACATGCAAGCTCTCTTTAGTGCCACCAGAAGTACTAAGCCAGCCAAATGGTCAGTAGTTTTTCTCCAAAAAATAAAAAGGAAGAGGTCAAGTGGAAGAAAGAAACGAATTTGGGGTGGGGTGGGGTGAGGGAGGAGATTGATTGGGGCAGGAGTCAGCCAGTTCATTCAATATCCAAGTATTTTTTTCTTGGAGATACATAGCTGTACCTGACGTGGAGCTGATATCGATTTACATCGGGGTTCTGGAAAGCTTTTCACAAGTTCTGCACAAGAGATTATCAGCAAAAATGAAAACACATGGGACTCGATGTAACCTTGTGACACAGGTTGATAATTCTTTGAAAGGTAGGTGACAGAATAGGGATAATGGGAATGTTCACTGATTGGGTAGTGGCAAGTTGTATTCCCCAGGGATCAGTACTGGGGCCTCAGCTTTTCACCATATATGTTAATGATTTGGATAAAGGAATCGAGAATTTTTTTATCCTAGTTTTCAGATGACACTGTTAGGTGGCACAGTAAACTGCCTAGATAGGAACAAGCAGTTACAAAGGGCCATTGATAGGGTGAGTGAGTGGGCAATTTATACCAGATGGAGTGCGCTGTGAGTCATCCACTTCTGTTGTGAGAAAGACAATTTAAAAAAAATTCTTTCTTGGGATGTGGGCATCGCTGGCAAATAGACCTTGATAACTGAGTGTCTTGCTAGCCCATTTCAGAGGGCAGCTAAGAGTCAACCACATTGCTATAGGTCTGGAGTCACATGTAGGCCAGACCCCCCGCCAGGTAAGGACTGCATCAGATCAAATCATATTATACTTTTAGTGGGAGAGGCTAGGAGCTATGGAGAAGCAGAGACATATAAGTGTTCAGGCACACAGATCACTCAGGTACAAAAAAACAATCAGAAGACTAACACAACATTGACCATAAGGGGGCTGGAGGACAAAAGTAAGCAAGTGATGCTTCGGTTGTGCAGAATCTTGGGCACACCCCATCTGGAGTAACTGTGTTCATTTCTGGGCACCATAAACGCGCCATGAAATCCTGTGACATTGATCACAAGTCGTGGGAGTCAGTTGCCAGCGTTCGCCAGAGCTGGCGGACAGCCATAAAGGCGGGGCTAAAGTGTGGCGAGTCGAAGAGACTTAGCAGTTGGCAGGAAAAAAGACAAAAGCGCAAGGAGAGAGCCAACTGTGTAACAGCCCCAACAAACAAATTTTTCTGCAGCACCTGTGGAAGAGTCTATCACTCTAGAATTGGCCTTTATAGCCACTCCAGGCGCAGCTCCACACACCACTGACCACCTCCAGGCGCTTACCCATTGTCTCTCGAGATAAGGAGGCCAAAGAAGAGAGAATCAATGGCATCACTGAGTTCCGATTTTGTTGGCTGTTTGTCCAACTCATCCATGACTGGCAGAGACAGGGCTGCATTGACGGCGTTATCAGTGACAACATTCTCCCTGGAGTACAGTTCTAGGTAGTGCTCAACCTAGCGGTCCATTTGCTTGCGTTGGTCAGTGATCGTTTCCCCTGATATAGACTTGAGGAGGGCGATCTTCTTGATGGTTGGCCCAAAAGCTCTCTTAATGCCATCAGACATTCCTCTGATGTTTACAGTGTCGGAGGCCAGCTGAATATGACTGCATAGGTGTTGCCAGTAGTCATTTGCGCAGCGCCTGGCTGTTCTTTGTGCAGCGCTTCTGGCTGCTTTAAGTGCTACAGATGTTAACTCGCTGGGGGCTTTCTTGTAGTTCAACAGTGCAATGCGCTTAGCGGCTGTGACAGGTTCCAGCTCTTCAAAGTGAGATTGAAACCAGTCTGCATTCTGCTTCACACGTTTGCCAAAGGTAGTCATAGCTGAGTCATAGATGGCGTCTCTGATGTGGGCCCACTTGGTCTCTGCATCCCCTGTGGGAGTGTTTTGAAGGGCTTTTTCAAGTGAATTTAGAAACTTATTTAACTGCTGTGGATAATAAATTCTGTTTGTGTTGATGCGCGGGCAGCCCTTCTGCTTGGAGTGATGCAGCTTCTTTGGTTTGAGTCTAACCTTGCTGCACACCAGGGAGTGGTCGGTGTCGCAGTCCGCACTGTGGAAGCTGCGTGTGATTTGAACGCTGTTTAAAGAGGCTCGCCTTGTGACGATGAGGTCCAGCTGGTGCCAACGACGTGATCTTGGGTGCCTCCATGAAACCTGGTGACAGGGTTTAGTATGAAAGAATGAGTTGGTGATGCAGAGGTTGTGATAGGTACACAACTCCAGCAGTCTCTGTCCATTCTCATTCATCCTTCCAATACCATAGCGCCCAAGGCAGGAGGGCCATGAGTCATGGTCGGCCCCAACCCTGGCATTAAAGTCCCCCAGCAGGAACAAATGTTCAGTATTGGGGATGCTACTAATGATATTATGGAGTTCCTCGTAGAACTGGTCTTTAACATCAGTTGGGGAGCAGAGTGTTGGAGCATAGATGCTGGGTAGGTGTTCTGGACCAGAGGCAGTGAGCAGTCGGATGGACAGGATGCGTTCCGAGCCATTTGAGGGAGGCTCTATCATGCTGAGCAAAGAGTTTCTGATGGCAAAGCCCACTCCATGCTGTCTTGGTTCTTCAGGATCCCTACCCTGCCAGAAGAAGGTGTAGTCTTGCTGTCTTAGAGATCCGCTCGCAGGGAGGTGTGTCTCTTGAAGTACTGCAATGTCCACAATGAGTCTACTGAGCTCGTTGTTAATGATGGTCTTCTGAGAGTCGTTGATTTGTGTAAGGTCTTCCGACAGACCAGGACGCATAGTTCTGACGTTCCAGCTTGCAAAATGAAGGGCTGGTACCTTCTTTCCTTTTTTTGTCGTGCTGTTTGGTGCGGTGTTGCAGTCCACTTGTCGGGCAGTGACCCTGAGCTCCAAGCACCCATTGAAGCAGGTGGACTATGGCGGGACAGAACCTTACTGACCAGGGGCTGCCCGGTTTGAGGCGGGCGGTAGCTGTCCAGTGAGATGCGATGACCTCTCCCACCGACAAAGGCAACCCGTGGCGCCCAACCTCTACGCCAATTGAGTTGGCATTACCATCGCTGAATCCACCACTATCAACATTCTGGGGGTTACCATTGACTAGAAATGGAACTGGAGTAGCCACATAAATACTTTGGCTACAAGAGCAGGTCAGAGGCTAGGAATTCTGCAGCAAGTAACTCACCTTATGACTCCCTAATAGCTCTCCACCACCTGCAAGGCACAAGTCAGGAGTGTGATGGAATAGTGTTTACTTGCCTGGATGAATGAGGCTGCAACAACATTCAGGAAACGCGACACCATCCAGGACAAAGCAGCCCGCTTGATCGGCACCCCATCCACCCCCTTAAACATTCACTCTCTCCAACACTGATGCATAGTGGCAGCAGTGTGTACCATCTACAAGATAGAGTCACAGAGTTATGCGGCACAGAAACAGACCCTTCGGCCCATCGTGTCCGTGCCAGCTGTCAAGCACCTATCTATTCTAATCCCATTTTCCAGCACTTGGCCCATTGCCTTGTATGCTGTGGTGTTTCAAGTGCTCATCTAAATACTTATTAAATATTGTGAGGGTTCCTGCCTCTACCACCCCTTCAGGCAGTGTGTTCCAGATTCCAACCACCCTCTGGGTGAAAAAATCTTTCCTCAGATCCCCTCTAAACCTCCTGCCCCTTGCCTTAAATCTATGCCCCCTGGTTATTCACACCTCCGCTGAGGGAATAAAGTTTCTTCCTAGCTACCCTATCTATGCCCCTCATAATTTTGTATACCTCAATCAGGTCCCCCCTCAGCCTTCTCTGCTCTAAGGAAAACAACCCTAGCGTGTCCAGTCTCTCTTCATAGCTGAAATGCTCCGGCCCGGACAACATCCTGGTGAATCTCCTCTGCACCCTCTCCAGTGCAATCACATCCTTCCTATAGTGTGGTGCCCAGAACTGTACACAGTACTCCAGCTGTGGCCTAACTAGCGTTTTATACAGCTCCATCATAACCTCCCTGCTCTTATATTCTATGTCTCGCATAATAGAGGCAAGTATCCCATATGTCTTCCTAACCACCTTATCTACCTGTGCTGCTGCCTTCAGTGATCTATGGACAAGTACACCAAGGTCCCTCTGACCTTCTGTACTTCCCAGGGTCCTACCATCCATTGTATATTCCCTTGCCTTGTTAGTCCTCCCAAAATGCATCACTCCACAGCTCTCAGGATTAAATTCCATTTGCCACTGCTCTGCCCATCTTACCAGCCCATCTATAGTGTCTTGTAATCTAAGGCTTTCCTCCTCACTATTTACGACACCACCAATTTTCGTGTCATCTGCAAACTTACTGATCATACCTCCTATATTCACGTCTAAATCATTAATATACACGACAAACAGCAAGGGTCCCAGCACCGATCCCTGCGGTACACCACTAGTCACAGGCTTCCAATCACAAAAACAACCCTCAATTACCCTCTGCCTCCTACCACCAAGCCAACTTTGGATCCAATTTGCCAAATTGCCCTGGATCCAGTGGGCTGGTACCTTCTTCACCAATCTCCCATGCGGGACCTAATCGAAAGCCTTACTGAAGTCCATGTAGACGACATCAATTCTTTACCTTCATCTGCACATCTAGTCACCACCTCGAAAAATTCAATCAAGTTATTTAGACATGATCTCCCCCTGACAAAGCCATGCTGACTATCCCTGATTAATCCCTGCCTCTCCAAGTGTAGATTAATCCTGTCCCTCAGAATTTTTTCCAATTGTTTCCCTACCACTGATGTAATTACCTGGCTTATCCCTGTTACCCTTCTTGAATAATGGTACCACATTCACTGTCCTCCAGTCAGAGAGGATCTGAAAATTTGTGTCAGAGCCCCTGCAATTTCCTCCCTTGCCTCACGTAGCAGCCTGGGATACATTTCATCTGGGCCTGGGGATTTATCCGATTTTAAGCCCGCTAAAACCGCTAATACTTCCTCCCTTTCAATGCTGATTTGTTGAAGTGTATCATAATTCTCCTCCCTGATCTCTACTCCTACATCGTCCTTCTCCATAGTGAACACAGATGAAAAGTAATCATTGAAAACCTCACCTACATCCTCCGGCTCCTCACACAGATTGCCACTTTGGTCCCTAATGGGCCCTACTCTTTCCCTGCTTATCCTCTTGCCCTTAAAATACTTATAAAATGCCTTGGGATTTTGCTTTATCTTGTCCACCAGTGTTTTTTCATGTCCCCTCTTTGCTCTCCTAATTACTTTTTTAAGTACCCCTGTAAAGTTTCTATACTCCTTTCGGGCCTCTGCTGTTTTCAGCCCTCTGAATGTGCCACAAGCCTCCTTCATTTTCCCTTATCCAATCCTTTATATCCCTTGACATCCAGAGTTCCTTGGACTTGTTGGTCCTACCCTTCAACTTTACAGGAACATGATGGACCTGAACTCTCTCTATTTCCTTTTTGAATGACTCCCACTGGTCTGATGTAGACTTTCTACAAGCGGCTGCTCCCAGTCCACTTTGAACAGATACTGTTTTATCATATTGAAATCGGCCTTCCCCCCCCAATTCAGTCCCTTTATTTCTGGTCCATCTTTGCCCTTTTCCATAACTACCTTAAATCTTACAGAGTTATGGTCACTATCCCTGAAATGCTCCCCCACTGACACTTCAACCACTTGTCTGGCTTCATTCCTTAAGATTAGGTCCAGTACTGCCCCTTCTCTTGTAGGACATTCTATGTATGGCTCAAAAAGCTCTCCTGGATGCACTTTAAGAATTCCACCCCCTTTCAGCCTTTTGCACTAAGACTATCCCAGTTAATATTGGGGAAGTTGAAATCCCCTGCTATTATTATTCTATTATTATTCTATTATTTTTACACATCTCTGAGATTTGCCTACATATCTGCTCCTCTCTCTCTCTCTGACTGTTTGGAGGCCTGTAGTACACTCCCAGCCAAGTGATTGCCCACTTTTTTTTATTTCTACCCATATGGCCTCATTTGAAGAACCTCCTAAGATATCATACCTCCTCTGCAATAATTGACTCCTTGATCAACAGTGCAATGCCACCTCCTCTTTTACACCCGCCCCCCCCTCCCCCATCATGCCTGAAGATTCTATACCCCAGATGCACTGCAGCAACTCACTAAGGCTCCTTCGACAGCACCTTCCAAACCTGCGACCTCTACCACCTAGAAGGACAAGGTCAGCAGATGCACCGGAACACCACCACCTGCAAGTTCCCCTCTAAGCCACACACCATCCTGACTTGGAACTATATCGCCGTTCCTTCACTGTTACTGGGTTAAAATGTTCGAACTCTCTTCTTAACAGCATTGTTAGTGTACCTGCACCTCAACGACTGCAGCAGTTCAAGAAGGCAGCTCACCACCACCTTCTCAAGGGCAATTAGGGATGGGCAACAAATGTTGTCAAAACCAGCGATGCTCACATACCAAGAAACAAATAGTAAAAGAATTTGTCTTAGAGGGGGTATGGTGTATATTCACCAGAATGATCCCAGGGTCTAATGGGTTAAATTATGAGGACAGGTTGCATAGACTAGGCTTGTATTCCCCTGAGTTTAAAAGATTGAGGGATGATTTAATTGACATGTTTAAGATATGTTATGACCAAGGCGGGAGGAGTACACTGTTTTTCTAGTTCCACTTCTCTACAGGTGACAACATATATTTTACTTTTTTTCCCAGTTATCGATATGGTCAATCATGGACTCTATTTTGATCCTAGAATAAAGTTATCAGTTTATTGTTGTAACAATAATAAACAATATTATTCTTAACTGGTAACAAAGCAAAGCATAAATATAAAAGTTCCCTTTTTACCTTAGCCCCTCACACAAACACACACACACATGCACTGGTTAACTGAAAAAATAGAGATTTACTTTTTAAAATTCTATTACAAAATAAAACAGACAAAAAGAATACTTTGGCCAAATACTTGCTAATTCTTGAAGGAAAAAGAGAAGATTTGGAAAGATGTCAGATGTCTTTTGTTTTGGTTTGGCGTCCCAAATACATGTAGATGGCTGTCACTGAGATCATCCGAGAATAGTTCTTGTCAGGTGATGTTGAAGATCAGTTTGGACAGGCTTTCCAGGAAAAATGCAACAACAGGGGTTTCAGGCAGTTTCTTACTTTTGCTTCTCAGAGCTTCTTAAAGAGATGGAAAAGTTGACAGGATTCTTTAAAGAGATGGAACAAACTGAGTTGGGGTTTGCTCCCTTGGCAAGTTTTCTCCAACTGTCTTTTTTTACATAGTCCATGTCACCAACTGCCCGTCCAAAGCAAAACCGAAAACATCTCAGGAGGCAAGCCTCCTAACCCCTATAAATCTTGACCTGTCACTTCTTTGTAAACATGTTTCCCCAAGTCAGAAGAAACCCTGCTCGGTAATTATCTGAAGACAGGTGCCTTCAGGTAAGAGCTTGTTTTTAGCACTCTTTGATTATTCCAGTAACTTTTGTTGACAAGCTCAGTCCAAAAGACCTTCTGATGACCTCTTTTTTAAAAAAAACACAAAGTTCCAGCATCTATGAAATCCTTTTCCGTTTTAAAAACACAAATCCTCGTAATTTAACAAAAAAATTGAGTATGGAAAAACAGAAGATGGAAAATTTTAAAACACATTTACACATTCATCCTCATTCGCTCTTTACCCAGAGTTAATACAATTCTGCTTTATACCATCTTTGTACTCAGATAACTCAAAGCAAAGTTAGATTCTAGATAAAGCATCTGCAATTGCATTATTTTTGCCCGCAATGTGGATAATCTTTAAGTGATCAGGTTGCAATAGTAAACTCCATTGGAATAGTCTGGCATTCTGGTTTTTAAATTTTTCCACAAAGGGTGTGATCAGTATATACCAGTGTTTCTCTGTAGTCGTGGCGGACATAGACTTCAAAATACTTAAGAGCAAATAATAAGCCCCAGGGTTTCTTTTTCCACTGTTGAATATCATTTTTAGTGTTGATTTAGCTTTTTGGAAAAGTATCCCACTAGCCTTTCTCTATACCTGATTTATCGTCTTGTAACAGGACTGCACTGGCCCCAGGTCACTAGCATCAACTGCTATCTTGAAGGGCTTCGTGAAATTTGGAGCAGCTAACACTGGTTCGTTAACCAAAATGGATTTCAGCCTTTCAAAAGATGCTCGGCACTCCCCTGATCACACTACCTTAATTTTCTTTTTCTGTAGTAAATCTGTCAGTGGAGCAGCAGTAGTACTAAAATTTGGTACATACTTTCGGTAGAAACCACACATCTCCAAAAACTTCATGACTTCTCGCTTAGTCTCAGGGGTGGGAAACTCCACCAATGCTTGTACGTTTGTTGTTCTGGGCAACACTCGTTCTTGCCCAACGAAATGCCCGAGGTAGGTTACTCCAGCATTTGCAAATTCACTTTTGGCAAGATTTATGACTAAATTAGCCGATAGTAATTTTCTAAACAGAGCTTCTAGTTGTTCCAAGTGGTCCTTCCAAGTATCAGTGTATATCAGCACATCATCAAGGTAAACCACACAGTTAGGAACACTGGTTACCACTTGGTTTGTTAGTCTCTGAAAGGTTGCTGGGGCATTTTTTAGCCTGAATGGCATCACTCGACATTGGAAAAGAGGGTCTGGTTTGACAAAGGCTGATATTTCTTTAGATTGGGGTGTTAAAGGAACTTGCCAGTATCCCTTTTACAAATCTATTTTTGTAAGAAACATGGCACTGCCCACTCTGTCAATACAGTCTTCCAAGCGAGGAATTGGGTTGGAGTCTGCCTTTGTTACTGCATTAACCTTTTTGTAGTCTATACAGAGTCTAGTTGAACCATCAGATTTAGGGACTAATACCACTGGGGAGCTCCAGCTGCTTTGATTGGGTTCAATTAGGTGGTTTTCCAACATGTATTGGATTTTTGCTTTTACCTGGGCCTGTTTCTCTGGACTTAAGCGATAAGGATGCTGTTTTATGGGAAAGGATTCCCCTACATCCATATCATGTGTGGCTAAGTTTGTACATCCTGGTTTGTCCCTACAGACTCCTTTAAATGCTGTAAGTAGCCTTGTTAGGTCTTCTCATTGTTCTGCATCTAAATTGGAAAGCATAGGGCTGAATTTTACAAGTTGGCCGCCGAAATCGGCGGTGGGCAAAAACAGTGGCGGTCTGGCCCCCGCGGGACACACGTTGCTGAGCCGCCGCAATCCCAAGTGCAGCGGCTCATTTAAATAACCGGGCTGGGCCGCCCCCTTCCCCCCCCCCCCCCCCCCCCCCCAAATCACATGGAGGGGGCGGGCTGCCTGTGCGCAGTTGCTGACACCATTTTTAAAGGGCTTTGAGCCCTTTGTTAAATTTAGATATTTAAAGATGCAGTGAAAATAAATTATTTTGCCCCTCCCCCACCCCCAATAACCATAGAATTAATTACTTGCCCTCTTCCCCCCAAAAACTCTTACCTTGTCCACCTGACCTCCCTCCCCCCCCCTTCAAACAAAGTACATAAACTTGCACCTCAAACCCTTCCCACCATCTCCTCAACCAATGATGTTGCTTTGACCCCTGTCGCCCCCCCACCCACTCCTGCACTGAGAAACTTGCCTCCTCCCCCATCCCCACAAGTGTTCCACCTCGTTTCCCCGGACGAGGATCTGTAGGCACGGGAGTGCCGGCCAGCGGCAGGGAGATCGCAGTGGGACAGAAGGTGGTGGCATAGGTATTATTAATTCATTAATTTTAATTTATTTAAATATGTTAATGGAGATCCCATTGCTGAGTGGCGGAGGGGCTGCCATGAGGCCTCGCTGCTGCCGGCAATATCAGGCCAGGCCCTCCTGGTGGCGGGGTGCATGGTGGCCCTCTCCTGGAGGCATTTTCCGGCCCCTCCCTGCCACGAACCCCGACATCGGGGGTTTGTAAAATCCAGTCCATAATATCCAATCTCCCTAACAATTCAGTATTGGCTAACTGGATAGTAGGAGGTTCAGTTTGAGAATTGTCTAGGTCTCCTTCTGCCTCATCCTCATTATCCCTTTCATCCTTCACTGTCCCGACTGCCTGACATACTTGTACTTGCTTATCCTCCTTCCGGTGATGATATTGTTTCAACATATTGATATGACACAGCCGATTCTTTTTCCGGCGATCTGGGGTGTCAATCAAATAAATTACTTTACCAATTCTTTTGACTATTTTATATGGATCACTGAACCGTGCTCTCAGCAGTCCACCCTGTAAAGGCAGTAATACTAACACCTCATCCCCTGGTTGAAATGTTCGGGTCTTGGCATGCTTGTCTGCCCATTTCTTCATGGTTGTTTGGGAAGCTTTAAGGTGTTCCTGAGTCACTTTGCAGGCCCTCATGAGCCACTCCCAGAACACGGATACATAATCTAACACAGAAAATTCATCCCTCTGTTGTAAAAGCCTTTCTTTAATTAGTTTTAGAGACCCTCTTATCTCATGTGCATAAACTAATTCAAAAGGACTAAAACCAACAGACTCATTAGCTGAATCCCGAATGGCAAACAAATGAAATTCCAGCCCTTTATCCCAATCATGGGGACATTCATGACAGTATACCCTGATCATCGTTTTGAGGGTCTGATGGTACCTTTCTAAAGCCCCCTGTGTCTGTGGGTGGTATGCTGAAGACTTTAACTGTGTTATACCCAAATTACCCATAACTTGCTGAAAAATCTTAGACATGAAATTGGAACTTTGATCCAACCGAATCTCAATCAGTAATCCATATCTAGTGAAGAACTGGCTTACACCAATCCTCATAATTTCACAAAAAAAAGGAAGGACTTGTAACAGAACATTGAAGGATTTGACAGGGTAGCTGGAGAGAAACTATTTCCTCTGGTGGGTGAATTGAGAACAAGGGGGCAGAACCTTTAACATTAGAGCCAGGCTGTTCAGGAGTGAAATCAGGAAGGACTTCTTCACACAAAGGGTAGTGGAAATCTGGAACTCTCCCCCCCCAAAATTCTGTTGGTGCTGGGGGTCAATTGAAATTTTCAAGACTGAGATAGATGGATTTTTTTGTTGGGAAAGGGTTTCAAGGAATATGGATCAAATATGATCAGCCAAGATCTGATGTAATGATAGAATAGACTTGAGGGGCTGAACGTCCTGATCCTGTTCCTATGCAGTTTGGGCTGGAGTAAATGGGGTGGATTTCATTTTTCAGATCTTTGAGGGTAGAATTGAAATTAGGCACAGACTGATGAGGATTTTCTGATAACTGAGGCTCTGTGTGGTCAGTGTTCTGTTTCCCAATGTTAACAGTTGCTCATCTTAATCAGCACAGAAGTATTGTTTTAAGTATCATGAGACTGAGAAAAGAACAAAAGAAAAACTGCAAATAAAACTCTCAGTTTCAAACCTTCCAAGAACTGTTGTGTTTGGAATACTCTCAGTGCCACTCACTCACATTGCTGCCTGGTCTATTAAACATTCTAATGTGAATTTGATAAGAATGGGATATAAATCTGTTTTCAATGTGTTTGTAGCTGTAATATATGGATTGCAATGTAGCCAGCCAAGAGCCCAGATTAACACATGCACGAGTTGGAATTAGTCACGAGTGAGCTATGTTCAGACGCCTACCTGTTTCTGCTGTCTTGATGTTAACATGATGAGTTTGGATGACCCGCGATTTTGGTAGAATGCTGACTCAGGTTTTACCCAGCAGATGGGTAAAGGCAGCATTGCTAATGTGCTGATCATCATAGCCAATCATTTGAGAACATTCCTTTTAGAAAGTCCCATGAACACTGATGCCGATTGCCTCCTTGACTTATTTCTGTGCAGTGAATAGGTTTGCAGGTGGGATTAGGAATAGGATTTGACTGGATTGTGAACAATTGGCAAAAATCTGAAATGAAAAATAATTAAATGTGCCATATTCATCATTGCTACTGAGCTGAGTCCCTTTCCAAAATTCCAGGCGAAGCATATAAGCTGGAAGAGTTCTCGTTGATGAATTGATGAGATTCCACTCTCATTGATGTTGTGAGGAAATTGGGAGAATTCCCTCTTAGTAAATTTATTGTACATTTCCATTGGCCTTCCTGAGATGATGAACTAATTGTATTTGCATCTCAGTGGTTTGCTAGGTCACAACTAACCACCCTCATTCCCTGATGGACAGTAATGAAGCAGCTGAATTTTTTGACAATCTGACAGCTTTCATGCTTTTAAAAAAAATTACATTTACTGCATTTACGGGATAGAGTTTCATTACTTGCTCCAGTTAGATTTGAACTCAGACCACTGCCTGTTTGTACAGTTCCATAACTACCTCAGTATGTGCCTTTCTGTCAGCCCCTGTGCTATGGGTGCGTGTCCCTTTCCTTAGTCACCTCCTTCTCTCCTTCCCACTCTACCCTCCCCCCTCTCTCTCCCCTCCTCTCCTCTCCCCTCCTCTCCTCTCCCCTCCTCTTCTCCCTTCCTCTCCTCCTCTCCCCCTCCCCTCCTCCTCGCCCCCTCTCTCTCCCTCTCTCTCCCTCCTCGCCCCCTCTCTCTCCCTCCTCGCCCCCTCTCTCCCTCCTCGCCCCCTCTCAACTCCTCCTCATCCCCTCTCTCCTCCTCATCCCCTCTCTCCTCCTCATCCCCTCTCTCCTTCTGTCCTCCCATCTCTCCTCCTTTCTCCTCTCTACCCTTTCCCTCCCTGTTTCCTCTCCCTTCTCTCCTGCACCCTCTTCCCTCCTCTTTGCCCCTCTCCCTCCCCTCCCATCCCTACCCACTGTCACCTTGCTATCTCCCTCCCTCTCTCCTCTTCTTCCCATTCCTCCCCCCTCCCACCCATTTCCTCCCCTCTACCCATCTGCTTCCCTCCACTTGCCCTCTCCAAACTCCCCCCTACCTTCTCTGCAACTCTCTCCCATCCCTCTCCTCTTTCCCCTCCTCCTTCCTTCCTCCCACACTTACTCCCTCACTGTGTGTGCCTGTCCATCTCTCACTGTGTGCCCCTCTCTCCCATTCTGTATGTCTGTCTGTATGTGTCCTATATAGAAACATATTAACAAAGGAGAAGACAGAGACCTAACCTGCTGGATGTAAAAGTTATTAAAGAGGATTGGAAAGGTAAATCTGGAACAGTACCTTTAAACGGAGGTACATCAGTGAGCTGAAGGTCAAAGTGGGGACTGGGAAGTTTTTCACACACCTGCAATGGGATTCTGGTTGGAGGAATGGGGACCGAGTACCTGGAATCATTTAAGAAACAATGAGAGGCTCTGATGGGGTGGGCTGAAGGGTTTATGGGGATGGATTAGGTAGAATGAGCCAAATAGCCTGACTCATCCATATCTAATAGTGATGTTGTTTGGTGGAACATGTTTTGTGCTCGGTGAGCTTTTCATTGAGATTCAATGACCACTTCACAGTAAACACTTTCTTATTTAATTCTTCTTTGCTTTGTAGGTTTATAGATCATGTCTAACCCAACTTGGCTTGCGCCAAGGGAGACCGATGACTCTGGGCATGTACCAGCCAGAATGGAGACCATGATGTCAATCGCCACTCCCAGCATCTCCGTGTCCACTCAACAAACTCCAAAGAAATTCGCAC
This sequence comes from Heterodontus francisci, assembly GCF_036365525.1. Lineage (NCBI taxonomy): Eukaryota > Metazoa > Chordata > Chondrichthyes > Heterodontiformes > Heterodontidae > Heterodontus > Heterodontus francisci. The sequence continues at coordinate 119,572,421 of NC_090381.1, read as the reverse complement.
CTGTGGTGGCCCCAAAACCCAAGTTCAACCCCTACAAACAGAATGGACAACCTGTCGGACAGGTGGCAACTGAAGGTAAGTTCAGCAGAATTCAACCCTCGCTCTCTGTACTACAAAAGTGCAAGTACAGTTGAGAACCCTGATGTTGGTGCAGTGCAGGTGTAAAGTTTTTTATTCATTTTCGGGATGTGCGTGTCACTGGCAAGGCCAGCATTTATTACCCATTCCTTGAGAAAGTGGTGCTGAGCCACCTTCCTGAACCCGCTGTGCTGTTAGGAAGGGAGTTCCAGGATTTTGATCGAGTGACAGTGAAGGAACGGCGATATAGTTCCAAGTCAGGATGGTGTGTGACTTGGAGGGGAACTTGCAGGTGGTGGTGTTCCCATGCATCTGCTGCCCTTGTCCTTCTAGGGGGTGGAAGTTGTGGGTTTGGAAGGTGCTGTCGAAGGAGGCTTGGTGCATTGCTGCAGTGCATCTTGTAGATGGTACACACTGCTGCCACTGCATTGGTGGTTGAGGGAGTGGGTCTAGTGAGCTGCTGCGATGCAGTATAATTAACTCTTTTCATGCTTTGATGGACTGCAGTGGTTCAAGAAAGCAGCTCACCACCACCTTCTCAAGGACAATTAAGGATGCCCATATCCCATGAAATGAATAAAAAAGTCACTGAAAGTGGGCTGTGACGGCTGCATGTTTGCTCTTTGGTTCACCTGATGTACACTATGCAAACTTTGCTTGGTGGAATAGCTTGCCAACTCTCACTGTCCTAACCCTTATGTTCACACATCAAAACACTGGGAGGTTTGCGAAAGGATGACTGAAAGATTATGGTCAGACCCACTGGCATCCCCACTCTGACTTCCCTTGGCATTCAAGGATGCAGGCATGAGAGCACCCAGCCTTGTGTGCTTAGGGTTTCAATTTTCCAGCACGCCTTCCCTATCTGAGCTTATATGTAACTCTTCACTGTCTGTCTTTTTCACTGTTGCTCTGTCAATCTGTCACTGACTCTCTCTTTCACTCTTTATCTATGGTTGTGCCTCACTCTTGTTCTGTGTATGTGTATGCATCTCTCTCTCTTCCTCTCTCTGTAATGGTCTCTCTGTGTTTCTTTTTTTTTTATTTGTTCATGCCCATTTATTGCCCATCCCTAATTGCCCTTGAACTTAGTGAGTTGTTTGGCATTTTAAGAGTCAGCCACATTGCTGTGGGTCTGGAGTCACATGTAGGCCAGACCAGGTAAGGACAGCAGATTTCCTTCCCTAAATGACATTAGTGAACCAGATGGGTTTTTACAACAATCGACAATGGTTTCATGGTCACCATTAGTCTAGCTTTTAATTCCATATTTATGAATTGAATTCAAATTTCACCAACTGCCATGGTAGGATTCGAATCCATGTTCCCAGAGCATTAGCCTGGGTTTCTGGATTACTAGTCTAGTGACATTACCACTACACCACCACCTCCCCTGTGATGCTGTTTCTGCCTGTTTGTGTGTATGTAACTGTTTAAGCTAGAGTGGGTGCAGAAAAGATTCACAAGGATGTTGCCTGGTTTGGAGGGCTTGAGTTATAAAGAGAGATTGGATAGGCTGCGTCTGTTTTCCCTGGAGCGAAGGAGGCTGAGAGGGAATATGACAGAGGTATATAAAATTGTGAGAGGCATAGATAGAGTAGATAGCCAGAGTCTGCTTCCCATGGTAGGGGTGACTAAAACTAGAGGGCATAGATTTAAGGTGAGCGGGAGGAGGTTTAAAGGGGATCAAATGGGTAAATTTTTCACACAAAGAATAGTGGGTATCTGGAATGATCTGCCTGAGGAGGTGATGGAGGCAGGAACAATAGCAACATTTAAGAGGCATCTGGACAGGTACTTGAATGAGCAAGGCATAGAGGGATATGGAATTAATGCAGGCAGGTGGGATTAGTATAGATAGGCATTATGGTCGGCATGGACGCGGTGGGCCGAAGGGCCTGTTTCTAGGCTGTACGACTCCATGACTCCATGTCTGTGTATTTTTCTTGTCTGACTCTCGTTCTCACTGTTTCTCTATTTGTCTGTTTCTCTGTCTCTATCTTTATCTGATTTTGTTTCTGTCTCCCTCTTCTCCGTCATTCAATGTCTGTCTCTGTTTCTGTTTCTTTTAGTTGCCCCTTTGTTTCTCCATTTGGCTCTCTCTCATTCTGTGTCTCATTCTGTGCCAGTCTCTGTCACTTTCTGTCATTCATTCTCCCTTATTTGCATGCTGCCCCATCCCTCCTTCTCCTTCCCGCCCCTCTCTCTCCCTCCCCTTCTCTCCCTTCTCTCTCTCCTCTCCCTTCCTCCCCCTTCCTCCCCATCTCTCGCCCTCTCCCTCCCCATCTCTCGCCCTCTCCCTCCCCATTCCACCCCCTCTCTCTCTCTATCCCTCCCACTCACACTCTCCCTTTCTCTCCCTGTCCCCTGCATCAGTATCACTGAATCTCAGGACACAGTTTGAGTGCAGGTACCTGTTTAGTATTGGATAATTGACATTACCCCAGCAATGGCCTCCACTGATGTTATTTGTTATATTTCAATTACTGATTGCCCTTGCAATGTAATTTTGTGCGCACATGTAAGAATTATCAGCTGCCATTGCAAGCAGTGTGACTGGAAGTTTCAAATCCTCTTTTACTTTGTGTGTTGCACTGAATGAAAACAGCTCACTCGTGCTTGGTTGCAGAATGCAGTGATCTGCGGAATACGCCACAATTTCACTCGTAACGCAGGCTGTGTTTATGTAACAGGCACTGATCTAATTTGCTCATTTAGTCACATAAGACACACTAGTTATTCAAATTGACAGATTAATTATCTCAAAATCCGTAGCTTTAATTGCATGACAGCAGACTGCGCTTAATCTCAGTCTGTGCTTGCAGCCAGACTGTGTGAATATTTCCCTGTAATTAGAGCCTCAGCCAGTGTGACAACAAATGCAAATCAGCAGTACAGTTTCAGAATTTATCTCCTGTACCTGTCAAAGAACAAAGAAAATTACAGCACAGGAACAGGCCCTTCGGCCTTCCAAGACTGTGCCGATCCAGATCCTCTATCTAAACATGTCGCCTATTTTCGAAGGGTCTGTATCTCTTTTCTTCCTGCCCATTCATGTATCTGTCTAGATACATCTTAAAAGACACTATCGTGCCTGCGTCTAGCACCTCCGCGTCCAACGCGTTCCAGGCACCCACCACCCTCTGCGTAAAGAACTTTCCACGCATATCCCCCCTAAACTTTTCCCCTCTCACTTTGAACTCGTGACCCCTCGTGATTGAATCCCCCACTCTGGGAAAAAGCTTCTTGCTATCCACCCTGTCTATACCTCTCATGATTTTGTACACCTCAATCAGGTCCCCCCTCAACCTCCGTCTTTCTAATGAAAATAATCCTAATCTACTCAACCTCTCTTCATAGCTAGCGCCCTCCATACCAGGCAACATCCTGGTGAACCTCCTCTGCACCCTCTCCAAAGCATCTACATCCTTTTGGTAATGTGGCGACCAGAACTGCACGCAGTATTCCAAATGTGGCCGAACCAAAGTCTTATACAACTGTAACATGACCTGCCAACCCTTGTACTCAATACCCCGTCCGATGAAGGAAAGCATGCCGTATGCCTTCTTGACCACTCTATTGACCTGCGTTGCCACCTTCAGGGAACAATGGACCTGAACACCCAAATCTCTCTGGACATCAATTTTCCCCAGGACTTTTCCATTTATTGTATAGTTCACTCTTGAATTGGATCTTCCAAAATGCATCACCTCGCATTTGCCCTGATTGAACTCCATCTGCCATTTCTCTGCCCAACTCTCCAGTCTATCTATATTCTGCTGTATTCTCTGACAGTCCCCTTCACTATCTGCTACTCCACCAATCTTAGTGTTGTCTGCAAACCACCTAATCAGACCACCTATACTTTCCTCCAAATCATTTATGTATATCACAAACAACAGTGGTCCCAGCACGGATCCCTGTGGAACACCACTGGTTACACGTCTCCATTTTGAGAAACTCCCTTCCACTGCTACTCTCTGTCTCCTGTTGCCCAGCCAGTTCTTTATCCATCTAGCTAGTACACCCTGGACCCCATGCGACTTCACTTTCTCCATCAGCCTACCATGGGGAACCTTATCAAACGCCTTACTGAAGTCCATGTATATGACATCTACAGCCCTTCCCTCATCAATCAACTTTGTCACTTCCTCAAAGAATTCTATTAAGTTGGTAAGACATGACCTTCCCTGCACAAAACCATGTTGCCTATCACTGATAAGCCCATTTTCTTCCAAATGGGAATAGATCCTATCCTTCAGTATCTTCTCCAGCAGCTTCCCTACCACTGACGTCAGGCTCACTGGTCTATAATTACCTGGATTTTCCCTGCTACCCTTCTTAAACAAGGGGACAACATTAGCAATTCTCCAGTCCTCCGGGACCTCACCCGTGTTTAAGGATGCTGCAAAGATATCTGTTAAGGGCCCAGCTATTTCCTCTCTCGCTTCCCTCAGTAATCTGGGATAGATCCCATCCGGACCTGGGGACTTGTCCACCTTAATGCCTTTTAGAATACCCAACACTTCCTCCCTCCTTATGCCGACTTGACCTACAGTGTTCAAACATCTGTCCCTAACCTCAACATCTGTCATGTCCCTCTCCTCGGTGAATACCGATGCAAATTACTCGTTTAGAATCTCACCCATTTTCTCTGACTCCACGCATAACTTTCCTCCTTTGTCCTTGAGTGGGCCAATTCTTTCTCTAGTTACCCTCTTGCTCCTTATATATGAATAAAAGGCTTTGGGATTTTCCTTAACCCTGTTTGCTAAAGATATTTCATGACCCCTCTTAGCCCTCTTAATTCCTCGTTTCAGATTGGTCCTACATTCCCGATATTCTTTCAAAGCTTCGTGTTTCTTCAGCCTCCTAGACCTTATGTCTGCTTCCTTTTTCCTCTTAGCTAGTCTCACAATTTCACCTGTCATCCATGATTCCCTAATCTTGCCATTTCTATCCCTCATTTTCACAGGAACATGTCTCTCCTGAACGCTAATCAACCTCTCCTTAAAAGCCTCCCACATATGAAATGTGGATTTACCTTCAAACAGCTGCTCCCAATCTACATTGCCCAGCTCCTGCCGAATTTTGGTATAGTTGGCCTTCCCCCAATTTAGCACTCTTCCTTTAGGACCACTCTCGTCTTTGTCCATGAGTATTCTAAAACTTACGGAATTGTGATCACTATTCCCAAAGTAGTCCCCTACTGAAACTTCAACCACCTGGCCGGGCTCATTCCCCAACACCAGGTCCAGTATGGCCCCTTCCCGAGTTGGACTATTTACATACTGCTCTAGAAAACCCTCCTGGATGCTCCTTACAAATTCTGCTCCATCCAGACTTCTGACACTAAGTGAATCTCAGTCAATGTTGGGAAAATTAAAATCTCCTATCACCACCACCCTGTTGCTCCTACATCTTTCCATAATCTGTTTACATATTTGTACCTCTATCTCACGCTCGCTGTTGGGAGGCCTGTAGTACAGCCCCAACATTGTTACCGCACCCTTCCTATTTCTGAGTTCTGCCCATATTGCCTCACTGCTCGAGTCCTCCATAGTGCCCTCCTTCAACACAGCTGTGATATCCTCTTTGACCAGTAATGCAACTCCTCCGCCCCTTTTATCTCCCTCTCTATCCCGCGTGAAGCATCGATATCCTGGGATATTTAGTTGCCAATCATGCCCTTCCCTTAACCAAGTCTCAGTAATAGCAATAACATCATACTCCCAGGTACTAATCCAAGCCCTAAGTTCATCTGCCTTACCTACTACACTTCTTGCCTTTGAATGGCAGATAACTTAGGATAAAGTAAACTTCCACTCTGAAATTAACCCCCTCCCTGAAGCGTTCCAGATGTAGACAACCATCCTGTCTCCTCTTACACGCCTCCCACTTTCTCCCTCATTGTCCATTGTCTCGCTCTTTCCCTCTGTCTCTTCCTCCCCTTTGTCTCCTCTTCCTGTATCTCTCTTTCCCTTCTCGCTGTCTTCCCCACAGGGAGACAGTGGTGTAGTGGTAATGTCACTGGACTAGTAATCCAGAGCCCTGAGGGCATGGATTCAAATCCCACCATGGCAGCTGGTGGAATTTAAATGCAATGAATTAATAAAAATCTGGAATTGAAAGCTAGTCTCATGAAACTATCATCGATTGCCATAAAAACCCTTCTGGTTCACTAATGTCCTTTAGGGAAGGAAATCTGCCGTCCTTACCTGGTCTGGCCTACATGTGACTCCAGACCCACAGCAATGTGATTGACTCTTAACTGCCCTCTGAAATGGCCTAGCAAACCACTCAGTTGTCAAGGGCAATCGGGGATGGGCAACAAGTGCTAGCCTTGCCAGTGACATCCACATCCCATGAAAGAATGAAAAAACTCTCTCCCTCTCGAGCTCTCTTCCCCATCTCTCTCTCTCTCTCACATTACGTCTATATGTCTGTCTGCCTCTCCACAACCCCCGCTTCCCATCTCCATTTTAAAACCAGTCAAATGCATTGTCATCGGCATTTGATGCAAAGGGTGGGTGTGTCTTAAACTCTCGTGCATCTTCACAACACCACCCATATTACCTGCTTGATCCCTTAGCCCAGTTATCAGGTAACAGGAAGTGAAATATGCATTTGAAGGATGAAAAATTGAGGTTGACTACCAATGCGAGTAGAGCTGAAAAGAGGGGTCGTATTATATGCCGAGTATATGCAAAAACATGATTTTTGCAGCCAGAAAAATGGGGTTGTCTTATACGCCAGGTTGACTTATACTCCGCCTTCTATGGTATATGTAAACGGTGCTAATTGTTTGAATCAGAATCAGTGCACAGTGATGAACTGTCAAATTCTACAAAAAACCGGGATCAAGTATTTTGTCCATTTGACTCCTAGACTGTAGGATCCATTTTGAAGGTTTTGAGCATTTTAATGAAAACAAACTTGCAACTCTGTAGCGCCTTTCACTAACTTGAGATGTCTCAAAGCGCTTTTTAGCCAATGAAGTGTCGCCACTGTTGCAATGTAGGAATCACAGCAGCCAGTTTGTGCACAGAAGGATCCCATAAACAACAACATGAGAATGACCAGATGATCTGTTTACAGTCATGTTGGCTGAGGGACAAAGTCAATGCCCCTGCTGTACTTTGAAATCATGGCCGTGGAATCTTTTACATCCAGCTGAGAGGGCAGAGCAGGCCTCAGTTTAATGTCTCATCCGAGAGAAATTAAATAAACTGAATAAACTGTATTCTGTTGAGCTGAAAGTGCTGTTTTGATACCCTGCCAAGATGTCTTCAGTCAGTCAGAGTGAGTGTTAATGATCATGATGAAATGTCAGCACAGGGTGAGAGGAGTTCAGGTAGTGTTTATGTAAGATTGTGCAGCTGTCAGATAGTTCAGTGTTGTGTACTGCAAGCACATTGCACAACTAACTACCTTGCTTCATCAATACAAGGGCTGATTACATGTGTTTCTGTTGGCTCCGAGGCAGGATACTGGGTGCATAACCGTCCACTAATTGCAGTAATCAGGATCACTAGATGGGGAAGTAATTCACAGAAACATTGACTGTATGAGGATGATATGAAATGACTGAAATGGTTTGCATGATCGGGAAATGAAGCTCTGGGGAGGTTCTGTGGAAGGCACGCTGGCTATTGGGGGATGCTGGGATCTCCTCGGACTTACGGTGCAGCAACTAAACAGGATGGAGAATCCATTTGAAATTGATCTCAGACAGCTGTGTGAGGATTTCTTTGGTTTATTAGGAATTTCAGCTCTTGAGGCATTGGGACAGTGCCAAGGGAATCGCAGACTCATCAGTGGCCATTTATTCCTTCTTGTCACAGATCTGAAGGCAGTGTAGCTCATTTCTTTCTGAGAAAGAGGCAGTCTTTCCAGATTCTTGATCCCTTGGTGGAGATTGGCGTCGTCTTTTGTGGGGGTGTCCCTGCAAAGAGAAGTCATCTTTGGCATGTCGACGCATGCAAGATATTCCAGAAACAAACGGTATTTGTACAGCTCTCGATTGTAAACAATTCACCAAAATCTTTCCTACAACTCCTGAAAAGGAAAGCCTGCTATTTATATCAGCATATTACTTCCCTGCCACTCTCACTGCACACACCTACCAGAAACCTATTCAACAAGTTCACAGCCAATGCACCCTGAGGTGCAGTCACTGTCAGTGGACCCTCAAATTTTTTTTTCGAGTGTGTGGGTGGCTTGTTTACGTGCTTTGGTCATTTGAAATTTAATATGCATCCGTGCACATGCGGTAACTTAAAGGCTGACTTGTGTGTGTCCTGCGCAGGAACATTCAGGTTGCTGCACAGCTGTGTAACTTAGAAAAAACATTGGACACTGTTGTCATGTGAGGAAAACATGGAAACCATTTTATGCACAGCAAAATCCCACAAACAAGAAGATGTATGTGCTGCACTGTCGGAGGGTCAGTACTGAGGGAGTGCTGCACTGTCGGAGGGTCAGTACTGAGGGAGTGCTGCATTGTCAGAGTGGCAGTCCTGAGGGAGTGCTGCACTGTTGGAGGGTCAGTAGTGAGGGAGTGCTGCACTGTCAGAGGGTCAGTACTGAGGGAATGCTGCACTGTCAGAGGGTCAGTACTGAGGGAATGCTGCACTGTCAGAGGTGCCTTCCTTTGGATGAGATGTTAAACTGAGGCCCCCTTGGCTAGATATGAAACATTGCAAGGCACAATTTGAAGATATGCTGGGGAGTTCTCACCAGTGTCCTGACCAATATTTATCCCTCAAACAATCTCATGAAAATGGATTCTCTGGCAATTATCAAATTCTGGTTTGCGGGAGATTACTGCGTGTAAGTTGGCTGCTATGTATCTTGCATGATTACAATGACCTCACTTCGCTTTGGGACATCCTGAGGTCATGAAAGGCGCTATATAAATGCAAGTCCTTTTTTCCTTTGCTTCGTTAAGTTCTGTTGCGATCTCTTCATTTCTATTCTGGGTATTGCTCTCTGATTCAACACTGGAGCATGTTCCATCCTTTCGGTCGTGTAGAAAATTGTTTGCCCACCCAGGAAGGCAACTGTGTCCCATTACGGGATGGTGAGCTACAATAATCTAAGTGTCCACACAGATAAAATTACAGATAAGCATGGGGCACCTCGGGAGGGCTCGGGGTTAAGTGTATTAGTCGGTTTGGATGACAGTGATAATCAGCAGTTTGGATCCTGCTGTGCCACCTCCATTTAAATGTGCCTGAGCTGATGTTCTGGTTCTTTAAGGACTGAGGTGGGTTTAGTCTTGAGCTGATTGGTTTGGCCGGCTCAGCTTATTCTGTTCTTTGATGCCAATGTGGTTACTGATGTTTAAAGTGCTACATTGAGTGATGCTTCCTGGATATTTTCCCTAAAACTAAAAATAACTAGAAGTCATTGGTAATGACTCAATTCAGGAAATAAAACCATATACAAGCTCTCTTCCTGAAAATCTTGCACAGAATCGGCTGCAAGAGGTTTCCGGTCACTTGCTGTGTTTGAGCAGCTCTTTGAAGGGTACAGAATATAAATCAGTCAGACAGACACAACCTTTAGTAAATAAAAGCCTTTGAAACAAGAGAATATAAAAGACCCAGTGCCTAACAGCCAAGGGCTGGGTAGAGAATTCTGTCACACACAGGAGGAGTTTAAAACCGTTGGGTTGGGTAATTGCAATTGGATTTGAACTGTAATGTTGACTTCAAGTGCAAAGATTATATTTAGGCAGCAATATTCACGACAACAATGATTCTCCAGAACACTTTTCATTTGTAGAAAAATGAAGGAGCTAACGTCTGTTACAGGGGACTGGGTGGTTCAGTGGCTTAAATTTGGTCTCTGATACAGATTTAAATCTAAAAGGAGTTGATTGGAAGCCAGGCACATAGCACCAGGAAAAGGGCCAATCAGCCCTAGAGCCTTTTCCCCCAATCAGTATCTTAGCTCCATCTAGCCGCGTTGGTTCCCTGAAATTTTCAGTTGACCCCCAGCCTCAACAGCTTTTTGGAGGAAAGAGTTCCAGATTTCCACTCCCCTTTGTATGAAGAAATGATTCCTGACAACATCCCTGGACAGCCCAGCTCTAATTTTAAGGTTAAGCCCTTGGTTTCCATCTACCTTATCAAACTGCCCCAAAATTGGCATTTCACTCACATTGCCAATGGGCTCAGGTGCTGCAGCAGAGGTGATCTTCCCAAGTTGGGACTGAGGACCATTGGGAGTAATTATAACCAAGCCCGTTGGGTGGGAATCAGACAGTTTCAGATGGGTGCCTATTTAACAACCAATCCTCTGGCATTCCCAAACTAATCCCACTGCCCCATTCCCTATTGTCCTGTATCAATCCCACTATCCCACTCTCCCCATAATCCCGCATCATCATCTGCTTCAAATATTTATGGAGTTTTTCTTTAAAAGGTGTAATGTTCTCTGTGTCACCCACTCCCTGAAGCAAAGTGTTCCATGATCCAACAAGACATCTCTCCTCTCCCCTCATTCACTTAGTGACAATTTAAAATTAAGGATTCCACATCTTTCCCTATTCACCCTCTCAAAACACTTCATTATTTTTCAAAGCTTTTAAATCTTCTTTGCTCCAGTGGGAATAGACACAGTATCTTAAGTCTTTCCTCATAACTCTAGTTCCCCATCACTGGCATCATCCTGGTGAATCTACATTGTCTGCTCTCTGTGGCTTTAATCGGCTCCTGTTCTGTATGTTCTTCTCAAGTCGTGCTCTGGGATCTTTTACATCCACCTGTAAGCTCAGATCGGCCTGAGACACAGCCCTGTAGATAGAAATGAGGTGATGCCAACATCTGGGTCTTAAGTATGAAACCATAGAATTTTACAGAACTGAATGAGGCCATTTGACCCATTGAGCCTGTGCTGGGACTTTGACGCAACAGTCCACACAGTTCATTCCCTGCTGTTTCCAATACTGTTTGAAACTGATCTTTTTTCAAATACAAAGTGACAAAAATACAAAATAGTGACAAATCCCCCAGATTTTAATCATCTAGACCCAGGCAGGGGGAGTCAGTTACAGGTTGAACCTCTCCATCTCACTGGGAAGGTGAGGCTGGGAGATAACCAACCAATCACTGCCCCCATTTTCAAAAGTTTATGAACATTCTCTCTGAACACTCCCTTGTTTGTGTGTTGAGTTATATTGGGAGGTTCCACTGCGTATTTTTCTGTCTCCATTGACTGCACCTCGAAAAGAGCGACTGGGTGTGCTTTAAATGAATTGGATTGATCTGCATGTTGTGTGCAATTACATCTTTTGTGTACATTCATTGTGCAGTTGGGCAGAGGTACAGTTCCACACGAGTTGGGAACAGTGCATAATGAATCTCAGGGAGGGGCAGGACATGACTTCCAGTCAGACTGGGGTGCAACAGCAACAACTTCCATTTGTATAGTTTCACAGGAGCGATTATCAAACAAAAGTTTACACTGAGCCGTCTTGGGAGTCATTAGGGCAGGTGACTAAAAGCTTATTCAAACAGGTAGGTTTTAAGGAGCATCTTAAAGGAGGAGAAGAGAGAGACCGAGAGGTTTAGGGAGGGAATTCCAGAGCTTAGGGCCCAGACAGTTGAAGGTACATCAGTGGTAGAGTCAAGGGAGTGGGGAAGTCATACTGGACAGTTCAGAGAAAGCACTGTGATGTGGTCTCAATGATCCCACCAGTGTGGCCTAACTAATGGTTTCTACAGAGTTGACATCACTTCCTCACTTTTGTATTCACGTCCTGATGTATAAAACCCAGAAAGCCATTTCCCCTTTTACCAATCTCTCTGCATCCACCATCTCTCTCTCTCTCCTCACTTTGGTTGAGAATCTTGCTGTTTAGAGTAAATTTCCTTTCACGGCTGTTTCACAACATGCACCTTGTATGAATTTATTGAGGGTCTAGAATGAAGGGCTGTTGATAGGAAATTAAATGTAAGAGCTTTAGAGCAGAGGGCAGGAGAAAATTCTTTCGACATAGAGTTGTGATGTTGTGGGAATCACTCCCAGAGTTAGTGGCTGAGGCAGAAACTGTGTCAACGTTGAAAATTAGATTGGAGAGGCTGTGAAGGAGTGTTAGTGTAATTAAAACTATTGGTTCGTGTGGTGGGTAAATGCCAGCATAGACTGGATAGGCTGAATGGCCTGATTTTGAATTGTAACCTCACAGTGTTCTATATAAGAGCAAGACTGTTGGAAATCTGAACTAACGATAACTGGATTTGACAGAGAAGGAACAGGTTAGGTGCAGGTGGGACCTGCCCTCAGTAATAATTCTGTTCCTTTATCCCTTTCTCACTATCTCAGGTCTCACTCAGTACCTGCTGAGGGGTGTGTTAGTGAGATTTTCAGACACACCTGGTCAGACCATGAATACACTGTGCTGCATTGTTCATTTCAAATCAGTGTAAATTGGACATTTCTTGGTTCTGAATAGGATGTTAGTACAAAAATGGATTCAAGAATTTGGCCAGCAATAAGGTGTTGGTGTAACATTTAACTTAATTCTGTAATCTCCTCTAACTCCACAACACTGTGAGATCTCTGCGCTCCTTTAATTCTGGCCTCTTGAGCATTCCTGATTTTAATTGCTTCACCATTGACGGCTGTGCCTTCAGTTGCCTCAGCCCCAAGCTCTGGAATTCCCTTGCTACACCTCTCCGTCTCTCCACCTCGCTTTCTTCCTTTAAGGCGTTCCTTAAAACCTACCTCTTTGATCAAGCTTTTGGTCGTCTGACCTAATATCTTCTTATGTGGCTCAGTGTCATATTTTGTTTTATAATGCTCCTGTGAAGCACCCTGGGACGTTTTATTACATTAAAAGTGCTATCTAAATATAAGTTGTTGTTCATTCAAATTGTCTGGTGGTTTTAACTGTGAACTCCTGATAAAGCTTTACTCTTTGAAAGCTCTGAGTTTTGTTTGCTTGATTTCTGTGGGCTTCCCCATTACAGTGACATTGAAAATTGACAACTGTGGAGCTAATCCTTTAAAATGAAGTTGAACAAATAAATCTTTCCTAAAGGGAGCTCTGGAACCAGTTGAGCAGACAGTGCAGGAAGAGTGAAGAACCTTGTCTAACCAGTACAGTCACCAAACGCCCATCAATGGGGAAATGATCGATTCACATTTTCAGTCCCGGGTACAACTTGTTGAAGCGATTCTAGCAGAAACCTACACCCGTCGGAGTCCACTTTATGCACATGCACTCACACTTACGCACACTTGCACTCTCACGCTTGCACACTCTCATACTCACACACTCGTGTCCACATGCTCACTCTCACTCACACTCTCACACACACTTAGGCTCACACACTCTCACTCTCACGCTCACACACACTCACTTTCTCACACTCTCTCACTGTCGCTTTCACATCCACATGCTTACTCTCACACTTGCTCATGCACGCGCACACACTCTCACTCTCACTCACACACATTCTCACTCACACACATTCTCACTCACACTCTCACACTCTCACACTCTCACTCTCACACTCACACTCTCACACACTCTCACTCTCTCACTCTCTCACACTCTCACACACTCTCACTCTCACACTCTAACTCTCACACACTCACTCTCACACACTCACTCTCACACACACTCTCTCTCACACTCTCACTCTCACACACACTCACTCTCACACTCTCTCACTCTCACACTCTCACACTCTCACTCACTCACTCTCACACTCTCTTACACTCTCACTCTCACACTCTCACACACTCACTCTCACACTCTCTTACACTCTCACTCTCTCACACACTCACTCTCTCACTTTCACACTCTCTCACTCTCACATTCTCTCACACTCTCACTCTCACACACACACTCTCACACTCTCACACTCTCACTCACTCACTCTCACACTCTCTTACACTCTCACTCTCACACTCTCACACACACTCTCACACTCTCTTACACTCTCACTCTCACACACTCACTCTCTCTCACACTCTCACACTCTCACTCACTCACTCTCACACTCTCACTCTCACACTCTCTTACACTCTCACTCTCACACTCTCTTACACTCTCACTCTCACACACTCACTCTCACACTCTCACACTCTCACTCTCACACTCACACACTCTCACTCTCACACACACTCTCACACACTCTCACTCTCACACACTCACACACTCTCACTCGCACACACTCTCACTCTCACACACTCTCACTCTCACACACTCTCACTCTCACTCACACACTCTCACTCTCACTCACACACTCTCACTCTCACACACACTCACACACTCTCACTCTCACACACTCTCACTCTCACACACTCTCACTCTCACTCTCACACACTCTCACTCTCACACACTCTCACTCACACACACACTCACACATTCTCATGTTCATGCACAGGAATATAGGAACAGGAAGAGGCTATTCATCCTTTCGAGCCTATTCTGCCATTCAGTTAGATCGTGGCTGGTTTGTAGCTTCACTCCATCCACCTTCAGGACATCCCAAAGTGCTTTACAGCCAATGAAGTACTATTGAAGTGTAGTCACTGCTCGAATGTAGGAAATGCAGCAGTCAACATGCACACAGCAAGATCCCACAAACAGCAGTGTGATAATGACCAGTCATCTGTTGTTTCACTGCTGTTGGTTGAGGGATAAATATTAGTCCCCGGATGCTGGGGAGAACTCCCCTGCTCTTCTTCCAATATTGCCATTGGGTCCTTTACACCCACCTGAGCGGGCAGACAGAGCCTTGGTTTTACAATTCATCTGAAACACGGCACCTCTAACAATGCAGCTTTCCCTCAGCACTGCACCAGCAGTGACGGCCTGGATTATGTGCTCAAGTCTCTCAAGTGGGGCTTGAAACAATATCCTTCTGAATCAGGGGGAAGTCATGGCTAACACTCAAATAATAAAGTTAGAATCTGACTTTGTAATTGATGTTTCTAAGTGACTAGTTTCCTTTTCTGTTCCTTCCTCTTGTGCTGGGGTTTAGTTCTATGAGTGCAGTTTCAGGCCATGTGTTGATGGTGACATGCTCCACAGCCAAGCCTCCCTCTCCCTTCATTTTCCCCAGTACACACTCGAGAATACTGAGGCCAACAATTCAACTGCTGCTGTGACATCTGCTGAGATCCAATCCTGCAGATCTGGGTGCTGACGGAGCTTTTCATTTTTCAGTCTGTGAGAGGCTGTAATATTGTAACCCTCCAGTTTGCCTCGTGACTATAACAGGCTATTCAGTGGACATCACTTCCAAAGCTGTGACAGTTCGAGTGACCCTACACAGCACACTCAAAGAGTCAGTACTGAGGGAGTGCCGCACTGTCAGAGGGGCAGTACGGAGGAAGTGCTGCACTGTCAGAGGGGCAGTACGGAGGGAGTGCTGCACTGTCAGAGGGGCAGTACTGAGGGAGTGCTGCACTGTCAGAGGGGCAGTACTGAGGGAGTGCCGCACTGTCAGAGGGGTAGTACGGAGGGAGTGCTGCACTGTCAGAGGGTCAGTACTGAGAGAGTGCTGCACTGTCAGAGGGGCAGTACGGAGGAAGTGCTGCACTGTCAGAAGGGCAGTACTGAGGGAGTGCCGCAACGTCAGAGGGGCAGTACGGAGGGAGTGCTGCACTGTCAGAGGGGCAGTACGGAGGGAGTGCTGCACTGTCAGAGGGGCAGTACGGAGGGAGTGCTGCACTGTCAGAGGGGCAGTACGGAGGGAGTGCTGCACTGTCAGAGGGGCAGTACGGAGAGAGTGCTGCACTGTCAGAGGGGCAGTACGGAGGGAGTGCTGCACTGTCAGAGGGGCAGTACGGAGGGAGTGCTGCACTGTCAGAGGGGCAGTACGGAGGGAGTGCTGCACTGTCAGAGGGGCAGTACGGAGGGAGTGCTGCACTGTCAGAGGGGCAGTATGGAGGGAGTGCTGCACTGTCAGGGGGCAGTACAGAGGGAGTGCTGCACTGTCAGAGGGGCAGTACGGAGGGAGTGCTGCACTGTCAGAGGGGCAGTATGGAGGGAGTGCTGCACTGTGGGAGGAGCAATATGGAGGGAGTGCTGCGCTGTCAGAGGGGCAGTATTGAGGGAGTGCCGCAACGTCAGAGGGGCAGTACGGAGGGATTGCTGCACTGTGAGAGGGGCAATATGGAGGGAGTGCTGCGCTGTCAGAGGCGCAGGATGCAGGATGGAGGGAGTGCTGCACTGTCAGAGGTGCAGAATGGAGGGAGTGCTGCACTGTCAGAGGGGTAGTATGGAGGGAGTGCTGCACTGTCAGAGGGGTAGTATGGAGGGAGTGCTGCACTGTCAGAGGGGCAGTACGGAGGGAGTGCTGCACTGACAGAGGGGCAGTACGGAGGGAGTACAGCATGGTCAGAGGGGCAGTACGGAGGGAGTGCTGCATGGTCAGAGGGGCAGTACGGAGGGAGTGCTGCATGGTCAGAGGGGCAGTACGGAGGGAGTACAGCATGGTCAGAGGTGCTGTCTTTCAGAAGAGACGCTAAACCGATGCCCCATCTTCCCTCTCAGGTGCTATTTTGAAGAGGAAGGGGAAAGTTCTTCCCACAGTCCTGACCAATATTTATCCTTCAATGAACATCACTAAAAACACATCATCTGGTCATTGTCACATTGCTGATTGTGGGATCTTGCTGTGTGAAAATTTCCTCCGGGTGCTCCGGTTTCCTCCCACAGCCAAAAGACTTGCAGGTTGATAGGTAATTTGGCCATTATAAATTGCCCCTCGTATAGGTAGGTGGTAGGGGAATATAGGGACAGATGAGAATGTGGTAGGAATATGGGATTAGTGTCGGATTAGTATAAATGGGTGGTTAATGGTCGGCACAGACTTGGTGGGCCGAAGGGCCTGTTTCAGTGCTGTATCTCTTAAAAAAAAATGGCTGTCGTGTTTCCTACATTCGAACAGTGACTACACTTCAAAAGAAATTCATTGGCTGTAAAGCACTTTGAGACGTCCTGAAGTTTCTGGAAGATGCTGCATAATTGCAAATCTTTCTTTTATCGTTCACTTTGTTAAGTTTAGTTACAAGTAAATAAATACAAATTCTTTCTTGAGGAAGGATTGTAATGTGGTTATTGTGTTTATAGACGCACTTGCAGTGCAGGTCTGACGCACAAGGTGCAGTTGGCGTTGACATTTGATGGATTTGGAGGACGTGTGAAATCTGGTAGAGACTGGAGGCTAACAGGAGCATTAACACAAAGTGTAGAGGTTACATGCAAAGTATAACTGGGTATAATTGCTGTTAACCCAGTGGCAGTTTTATTTATTTCTTTTATTTATTTACTTAGAGATACAGCACTGAAACAGGCCCTTCAGCCCACCGAGTCTGTGCCGACCATTAACCACCCATTTATACTAATCCTACACTAATTCCATATTCCTACCACATCCCCACCTGTCCCTATATTTCCCTACCACCTACCTATACTAGGGGCAATTTATAAAGGCCAATTTACCTATCAACCTGGGAGTCACTATTCAGTTTGCTTTGCAAATTGGCACGGATGTTGTTTTAGTTTGTAATAGTGTGGAGAGGCTGTCTCTGCTGCTTCCGAGGAAGGGTCGCTGACCTGAGGCGTTGACTCTGTTTCTCTTTCCACGGATGCTGCCGGACCTGCTGAGTGGTTCCAGCGTTTCTTGTTTTTGTTTCAGATTTCCAGCATCCGCAGTATTTTGCTTTTATTATTATGTCTCTGCTGCTGTTAGCCCACACAGCCAGTTTAGACCTGTCTTAGGAGAGGCCTTGTGCTCACTGACCTACACTGGCTCCTGGTCCAGCAACATCTCGATTTTAAAATTCTCATCCTCATCTTCAAATTCTTCCATGACCGTTCCCTCTCCTGATATCTGTAATTTCCCTCAGCCCTGCAACCCTCCAAGATCTCCGGACTTCTACAATTCTCTTGAGCATCCCTGATTTTAATCGCTCCACCATCGATGGCTGCCTGGGTCCTAAACTCTGGAATGCCCTCCCTAAACCTCTCTGCCTCTCTACATCCTTAAATTTACCTCATTGACTAAGCTTTTGGTCATCTGTCCTAATATCCCCTTATGTGTTCTTTGATAACACTCCTGTGATATTCCTGGGGATGTTTTTCTACTTTAATGCTAGCTGATGTGGATGGGAACAGAAAGTGCCAGAAACACTGAGCTGAAACGTTGACTGTTTCTCTCTAGATGGATGCTGCCAGACCTGCTGAGTGTTTCCGGCACTTTCTGTTCTCATTTCAGAGTTCCAGCATCTGCAGTATTTTGTTCTTATTCTAATGTTGATGTCCATTACTGTTATTTATTGTGTAGTGATCTTTCCCAGGTAACTTGCAAAGGTGTTTTTCTTTATCCAGAGTAAAGACTGGCTCAGGTCTGCAAATGAAACCCGACCCGGCCCGAGTCCTTTCATTTTTCTCCCGTGCCCGACCCTACCCGACCACCGGAATGTTCAGTTAACCTAGCTTCCATTTTTCACTTTTTAAGCTTGTGCAGATAAGCAACAAAAACTGTAAGTGGACTTGAAAGGTTGTTTAAAAAGTAGATTGAGATTGGAGCCCCGTACTGGAGGTGGTGCCAGTGTGTGCCCAACCCGACTTCAGCCTGAATGTCGAATCCAGAAGAGCAGCCCGACCCAACCTGACACATGCCGTCGGGTCCTGTCGTGTTCGGGTAGGGTAGGGTAGCTATGCTCTAATCTGGAGCACAGTGGGGTCACTGAATGCATCCTTTAATCAGACAGTGCAGGCAATCGCCAGGAACCAGTGGGCGGGGCCTGCATTGGGCAAGCTCTACTGGTGTTGAGCAAGCTGACCAGTGGCTGTTAGAAAGACGGTGTGGGCTGCTCAGAGAGTGGCCTCAAATGTTTTGTTCCAGAGGTTCACCGCCCCCCCCCAAGGGTTTGTCCTCCCACCTTTAGTGGCCTGTCCTACAGCTCAGCCCAGAGAAGAGCTCCCAGAGCCTCCCCTCTCCCCACCCACCATCCACAGGAGCAGGTTGTGTGCACTCTCCTGAAATATTTCACCGAGACCAGAGCCACTGGTGAGGGGAGAGGAGGGGAATTGTATGGAAACTCCCCCGCCACAGTCTTCCCCAATCTGCACCCCAGGTGATCAGCCACCAGTCTGATTTAATGGGTTTAAATTTCTGCAGCTTCACACAGTGAGGGCAGGAGCAACCTCCCTGCTACAAATTCCTGAAGCTGCACTGCTCCCTAGTGACAGGCAGCAACAATCACAGTCATTCACCCTGCCCAGAGATTCCCGGGAATGACTTTCGCCCTGCCCAGAGATCCCAGACATGATAATCACCCTGCCCAGCCATTCCTGGGAATGACGTTTGCCCTGCCCAGAGATTCCCAGACATGATAATCACCCTGCCCAGAGATTCCTGGGAATGACGTTTGCCCTGCCCAGAGATTCCTGGGAATGATAATCACCCTGCCCAGAGATTCCTGGGAATGACGTTTGCCCTGCCCAGAGATTCCTGGGAATGATATTCACCCTGCCCAGAGAATCCAGAGAATGACAGTCACTCTGCCCAGACATTCCTGGGAATGACGTTTGCCCTGCCCAGAGATTCCTGGGAATGATATTCACCCTGCCCAGAAAATCCAGGGAATGACAGTCACCCTGCCCAGCCATTCCTGGGAATGATGTTTGCCCTGCCCAGAGATTCCTGGGGATGACATTCACCTTGCCCGGAGATACCTGGGAATGACATTCACCATGCCTGGAGATTCCTGGGGATGACAGTACCACAGCATTCCTGACTAGAGTAAGATCAAACTGTTTCTTCAATATCTGCTCCTCTTAACCCTCCCATACCCCGCCCCCTATCCTACCCCTCACCACTCTCGCCATACCCCTCCTCTTTACCCCTCTTTACCCTTCCCCTTCCTCTTAGTCCTCCCCCACCCCACTCCTTTCCCCCACCACTCACTCCTACCCCTACCCCCATCTCTTTCTCCCTCCCCTCATCCTTGCCATTCTCTAATCCACACCTCCCTCTCCCTACCCCTCCCCCACACTCTCCCCCGCACCAACCCCTTCCTTATGTTCCACCACCCCTCCCTCTACCCCTCTCATATCCCTGCTCTCCCATCCACACACCCCCACCTTTCTCCTTGATCCCAGAATTGAAGGGAATGATATGTAGGGAACGATTGACAATCCTGGATGTTTCCTCTCTTCAAAAGAGAAAACCAAGAGAGGATACAAAGAACAAAGAAAATTACAGCACAGGAACAGGCCCTTCGGCCCTCCAAGCCTACGCCGATCCAAATCCTCTATCTAAACCTGTCGCCTATTTTCGAAGGGTCTGTATCTCTTTACTTCCTGCCCATTCATGTATCTGTCTAGATACATCTTAAAAGACGCTATCGTGCCCGCGTCTACCACCTCCGCTGGCAACGCGTTCCATGCACCCACCACCCTCTGCGTAAAGAACTTTCCACGCATATCCCCCCTAAACTTTTCCCCTTTCACTTTGAACTCGTGTCCCCTTGTAATTGAATTCCCCACTCTGGGAAAAAGCTTCTTGCTATCCACCCTGTCTATACCTCTCATGATTTTGTACACCTCAATCAGGTCCCCCCTCAACCTCCGTCTTTCTAATGAAAATAATCCTAATCTACTCAACCTCTCTTCATAGCTAGCGCCCTCCATACCAGGCAACATCCTGGTGAACCTCCTCTGCACCCTCTCCAAAGCATCCACATCCTTTTGGTAATGTGGCGACCAGAACTGCACGCAGTATTCCAAATGTGGCCGAACCAAAGTCCTATACAACTGTAACATGACCTGCCAACTCTTGTACTCAATACCCCGTCCGATGAAGGAAAGCATGCCGTATGCCTTCTTGACCACTCTATTGATCTGCGTTGCCACCTTCAGGGAACAATGGACCTGAACACCCAAATCTCTCTGTACATGAATTTTCCCCAGGACTTTTCCATTTACTGTATAGTTCACTCTTGAATTGGATCTTCCAAAATGCATCACCTCACATTTGCCCTGATTGAACTCCATCTGCCATTTCTCTGCCCAACTCTCCAGTCTATCTATATTCTGCTGTATTCTCTGACAGTCCCCTTCACTATCTGCTACTCCACCAATCTTAGTGTCGTCTGCAAACTTGCTAATCAGACCACCTATACTTTCCTCCAAATCATTTCTGGATTTCACAAACAACAGTGGTCCCAGCACAGATCCCTGTGGAACACCACTGGTCACACGTCTCCATTTTGAGAAACTCCCTTCCACTGCTACCCTCTGTCTCCTGTTGCCCAGCCAGTTCTTTATCCATCTAGCTAGTACACCTTGGACCCCATGCGCCTTCACTTTCTCCATCAGCCTACCATGGGGAACCTTATCAAACGCCTTACTGAAGTCCATGTATATGACATCTACAGCCCTTCCCTCATCAATCAACTTTGTCACTTCCTCAAAGAATTCTATTAAGTTGGTAAGACATGACCCTCCCTGCACAAAACCATGTTGCCTATCACTGATAAGCCCATTTTCTTCCAAATGGGAATAGCTCCTATCCCTCAGTATCTTCTCCAGCAGCTTCCCTACCACTGACGTCAGGCTCACCGGTCTATAATTACCTGGATTATCCCTGCTACCCTTCTTAAACAAGGAGACAACATTAGCAATTCTCCAGTCCTCCGGGACCTCACCCGTGTTTAAGGATGTTGCAAAGATATCTGTTAAGGCCCCAACTATTTCCTCTCTCGCTTCCCTTAGTAACCTGGGATAGATCCCATCCGGACCTGGGGACTTGTCCACCTTAATGCCTTTTAGAATACCCAACACTTCCTCCCTCCTTATGCCGACTTGACCTAGAGTAATCAAACATCTGTCCCTAACCTCAACATCCGTCATGTCCCTCTCCTCGGTGAATACCGATGCAAAGTACTCGTTTAGAATCTCACCCATTTTCTCTGACTCCACGCATAAATTTCCTCCTTTGTCCCTGAGTGGGCCAATCCTTTCTCCAGTTACCCTCTTGCTCCTTATATATGAATAAAAGGCTTTGGGATTTTCCTTAACCCTGTTTGCGAAAGATATTTCATGACCCCTTTTAGCCCTCTTAACTCCTCGTTTCAGATTGCGCCTACAATCCCGATATTCTTTCAAAGCTTCGTCTTTCTTCAGCCGCCTAGACCTTATGTATGCTTCCTTTTTCCTCTTAGCTAGTCTCACAATTTCACCTGTCATCCATGGTTCCCTAATCTTGCCATTCCTACCCCTCATTTTCACAGGAACATGTCTCTCCTGCACGCTAATCAACCTCTCTTTAAAAGCCTCCCACATATCACATGTGGATTTACCTTCAAACAGCTGCTCCCAATCTACATTCCCCAGCCCCTGCCGAATTTTGGTATAGTTGGCCTTGCCCCAATTTAGCACTCTTCCTTCGGGACCACTCTCGTCTTTGTCCATGAGTATTCTAAAACTTACGGAATTATGATCACTATTCCCAAAGTAGTCCCCTACTGAAACGTCAACCACCTGGCCGGGCTCATTCCCCAACACAAGGTCCAGTATGGCCCCTTCCCGAGTTGGACTATTTACATACTGCTCTAGAAAACCCTCCTGGATACTCCTTACAAATTCTGCTCCAGAAAACCCTCCTGGATACTCCTTACAAATTCTGCTCCATCCAGACTTCTGACACTAAGTGAATCCCAGTCAATGTTGGGAAAATTAAAATCTCCTATCACCACCACCCTGTTGCTCCTACATCTTTCCATAATCTGTTTACATATTTGTACCTCTATCTCACGCTCGCTGTTGGGAGGCCTGTAGTACAGCCCCAACATTGTTACCGCACCCTTCCTACTTCTGAGTTCTGCCCATATTGCCTCACAGCTTGAGTCCTCCATAGTGCCCTCCTTCAGCACAGCTGTGATATCCTCTTTGACCAGTAATGCAACTCCTCCACCCCTTTTACCTCCCTCTCTATCCCGCCTGAAGCATCGGTATCCTGGGATATTTAGTTGCCAATCATGCCCTTCCCTTAACCAAGTCTCAGTAATAGCAATAACAGTCTCAGTAATAGCAATAATAGGATCTGATAGAAGTGGTCATAATTATGAAAGATTTGGATAAATTCGATCGAAGTAGCTTTTGTGCCATTTATAGTATTTAAGGACAAGGTGTGATGTTTACAAATTCAGGGGAAGAAACTCAGAAACTCAGCAGGAGCTGTTTTACTCAGAGGCTGGTTTGTGTGAGTAACAGATTACAGGGATGGGTGGTGGAATATAAAACCATAACCGGCTCGGAGAAGCAGCTAGACACATTCTTGTAACAAATGGGATTCATGGTTGTGAGCAATTCATCAAGGAAATAGTGTGGATAGGAGGACTAGATAGCCAATGGTCTGCTGCATGAAGCTGTTAGTAGATGGCTATGAAAGCAAAAGGCAGGAACATCATGCTGGATCCCCACAGTGTCCACATGCTGCGGAAATGTGCGCAGTTTGAGAGAAGACTGGATTGTAATCGATTATGATGTGTCCCCCATGGTTGAATATCCTGCCAGCTCTCTCCAGCTCGACTGCCCAGGATCCCAGTCTGAATTAGGGTGGGGAAAGTAATTAATCCTTGTAAAGAATCAGTTACAGACATTGATACTTTCTCTTAATAAGCATCAATGATACTGAGGCCACTCGCAAAACAACACACACCACAACATTTATAAACAGTAGTAAAAGGGTCGTAATGTAAGGAATGTTGTCGGGGGGGATGGGGAGGTTGCTGATTAGGGAATAAAAAGGAGATGATCTTATACATAAGGACAAGGAGCAGGAGTAGGCAATTCAGCCCCTCGAGCCTGCTCCACCATTCAATACGATCATGGCTGATCTCATCTCGGCCTCAACTCCACTTTCCTGCCCGTTCTCCATAACCCTTCAACCCATTACTAATTAAAAATCTGTCTATCTCCTCCTTAAATTTACTCAATGTCCCGGCATCCACCGCACTCTGGGATAGTTAATTCCATAGACTCACGACCCTTTGAGAGAAGTAATTTCTCCTCATCTCTGTTTTAAATCTGCTACCCCTTATCCTAAAACTATGACCCGTCGTTCTAGATTGCCCAACAAGAGGAAACATCCTCTCAATGTCTACTTTGTCAATCCCCTTAATCATCTTATATACCTCAATTAGATCTCCTCTCATTCTTCTAAACTCTAGAGAGTAAAGGCCTAAACTGCTCAATCTCTCTTCATAAGACAAACCCCCATCTCTGGAATCAATCTAGTGAACCTCCTCTGAACTGCCCCCAAAGCAACTACATCCCTCCTCAAATAAGGGGACCAAAACTGTACGCAATACTCCAGGTGCGGTCTCACTAATGCCTTGTACAGTTGCAGCAACACTTCTCTACTTTTATACTCTATTCCTTTAGCAATAATTGCCAAAATTCCATTTGCCTTCCTTATATCCTGCTGTACCTGCAAACTAGTTTTCTGTGATTCATTCACGAGGACACCCAGATCCCTCTGCACCGAAGCACTCTGAAGTTTCTCTCCATTTAGATAATAATTTGCCTTTCTGTTCTTCTGACCAAAATGGATAACCTCACACTTATCCACGTTAAACTCCATCTGCCAAATTTTGGCCCGTTTATCTAATCTATCCATATCCATTTGTAAATTTCTTATTTCTTTATTGCAACTTACTATCCCACCTATTTTAGTGTCATCTGCAAATTTGGCTATAGTACCTTCTATCCCTGCATCCAAGTCATTAATATAGATTGTAAATAGTTGAGGCCCGATGACTGAAACCTGTGGCACCACACCAGTTACATCTTGCCAACAAGAAAAAGATCCATTTGTCCTGACTCTCTGTTTTCTGTTGGTTAGCCAATCCTCTATCCAAATTAATAAATTGCCCCTAACCCAATGTGATCTTACCTTGTGTATTAACCTTTTGTGCAGCACCTTCTCAAATGCCTTCTGGAAGTCCAGATATACTACATCTACAGGATCCCCATTATCCACTTTGCTGGTTACAGCTTCGAAGAACTCTAGCAAATTAGTCAAACACGATTTACCTTTCATAAAACCATGCTGACTCTGATGGATTGCGTTTTACATAGAAATGTGCTGGGTGTGTAGGCAGTGTGCTGGGTGTGTAAGCAGTGTGCTGGGTGTGTAAGCAGTGTGCTGGGTGTGTAAGTAGTGTGATTGTGTGTAAGCAGTGTACTGGGTGTGTAAGTAGTGTGATTGTGTGTAAGCAGTGTGCTGGGTGGGTAAGCAGTGTGCTGAGTGTGTATGCAGTGTGCTGGATGTGTAAGCAGTGTTTTGGGTGTGTAAGTAGTGTGCTGGGTGTGTAAGTAGTGTGCTGGGTGTGTAAGCAGTGTTTTGGGTGTGTAAGTAGTGTGCTGGGTGTGTAAGCAGTGCGATGTGTGTGTAAGCAGTGTGCTGGGTGTGTAAGTAGTGTGCTGGGTGTGTAAGTAGTGTACTGGGTGTGTAAGCAGTGCGATGTGAGTGTAAGCAGGGTGCTGGGTGTGTAAGCAGGGTGCTGGGTGCGTAAGCAGTGTTTTGGGTGTGTAAGCAGTGCGCTGGGTGTGTAAGCAGTGTTTTGGGTGTGTAAGTAGTGTGCTGGGTGTGTAAGCAGTGCGATGTGTGTGTAAGCAGTGCGATGGGTCTGTAAGTAGTGTACTGGGTGTGTAAGCAGTGTGATGTGTGTATAAGCAGTGTTTTGGGTGTATAAGCAGTGTTTTGGGTGAGTAAGCAGTGTTTTGGGTGTGTAAGTAGTGTGCTGGGTGTGTAAGCAGTGCGATGTGTGTGTAAGCAGTGCGATGGGTCTGTAAGTAGTGTACTGGGTGTGTAAGCAGTGCGATGTGTGTATAAGCAGTGTTTTGGGTGTATAAGCAGTGTTTTGGGTGTGTAAGCAGTGTTTTGGGTGTGTAAGCAGTGCGATGTGTGTGTAAGCAGTGTTGTGGGTGTGTAAGCAGTGCGATGTGTGTGTAAGCAGTGCGATGTGTGTGTAAACAGTGCGATGTGTGTGCAAGCAGTGTGATGTGTGTGCAAGCAGTGTGCTGGGTGTGTAAGCAGTTTGCTGGGTGTGTAAGCAGTGCGATGTGTGTGTAAACTGTTTTGGGTGTGTAAGCAGTGTGACGGGTGTGCAAGAAGTATACTGGGAGTGTAAACAGTGTGCTGGGTGTGTAAGCAGTGCGATGTGTGTGTAAGCAGTGCGATGTGTGTGTAAGCAGTGTTTTGGGTGTGTAAGCAGTGTGCTGGGTGTGTAAACTGTCTGCTAGGTGTGTAAGCAGTGCGATGTGTGTGTAAGCAGTGTGCTGGGTGTGTAAGTAGTGTGATTGTGTGTAAGTAGTGTACTGGGTGTGTAAGCAGTGTGCTGGGTGTGTAAGCAGTTTGCTGGGTGTGTAAGTAGTGTACTAGGCGTGTAAGCAGTGCGACGTGTGTGTAAGCAGTGCGACGTGTGTGTAAGCAGTTTGCTGTGTGTGCAAGCAGTGAGCTGGGTGTGCAAGTAGTATACTGGGTGTGTAAGCAGTGTGCTGGGTGTGTATGCAGTCTGCTGGGTGTGTAAGCTGTGCGATGTGTGTGTAAGTAGTGTGATGTGTGCGTAAGCAGTGCGCTGGGTGTGTAAGCAATGTTTTGGGTGTGTAAGCAGTGTGATGGGTGTGCAAGTAGTATACTGGGTGTGTAAGCAGTGCAATGTGTGTGTAAGCAGTGCGCTGGGTGTGTAAGCAGTGCGATGTGTGTGTAAGCAATGTTTTGGGTGTGTTAGCAGTGTTTTGGGTGTGTAAGCAGTGTGCTGGGTGTGCAAGTAGTATACTGTGTGTGTAAGCAGTGCGATGTGTGTGTAAGCAGTGTGCTGGGTGTGCAAGTAGTATACTGGGTGTGTATGCAGTGGGTGTGTAAGCAGTGTTTTGGGTGTGTAAGCAGGGTGCTGGGTGTGTAAGCAGTGCGATGTGTGTGTAAGCAATGTTTTGGGTGTGTAAGCAGTGTTTTGGGTGTGTAAGCAGTGTGCTGGGTGTGCAAGTAGTATACTGGGTGTGTAAGCAGTGCGATGTGTGTGTAAGCAGTGTGCTGGGTGTGTAAGCAGTTTGCTGGGTGTGTAAGCAGTGTTTTGGGTGTGTAAGCAGTGTGCTGGGTGTGCAAGTAGTATACTGGGTGTGTAAGCAGTGGGTGTGTAAGCAGTGTTTTGGGTGTGTAAGCAGTGTGCTGGGTGTGCAAGTAGTATACTGGGTGTGTAAGCAGTGTGCTGGATGTGTAAGCAGTGTGATGGGTGTGTAAGCAGTGCGATGTGTGTGTAAGCAATGTTTTGGGTGTGTTAGCAGTGTTTTGGGTGTGTAAGCAGTGTGCTGGGTGTGTAAGCAGTGCGATGTGTGTGTAAGCAGTGCGATGTGTGTGTAAGCAATGTTTTGGGTGTGTAAGCAGTGCGATGTGTGTGTAAGCAGTGCGATGTGTGTGTAAGCAATGTTGTGGGTGTGTAAGCAGTGTGCTGGGTGTGCAAGTAGTATACTGGGTGTGTAAGCAGTGTGATGGGTGTGTAAGCAGTGTGCTGGGTGTTTAGAGGTGCTTTTCAGTGGTTGCATCAAGGAGGGCAGACGAATATCTGACTCAGCTATGGTTGCAGTAGCCGCGATGCATTCATCCTGTGCCCGTTGCCCCTCCGCTCCATCCTCCGCCCTCCAGAGGCTGGCTTTTCGGTAACAAAGTCTACCCCCCATGCTTGGCTGATGACCCCCATCTCACCACACGTGTGAAGTGGGCCTTCAAGGAGAGCCTTGGACCCACTTGTAATATCGTGGGATTGGGATTCACTCCCTGGAAACAGCAGTTCTGTTGCCTTGACCATTTGGGGTGGAGGTGGGGTTTCTCTACTACACACCAGGCAGGGTCTCCAAGTTTGTGGTATCTACTGTGTCCTGCACAACCCCATCATTATGAGGGCGCATCCATTACCTGCAGGGACCTGGAGCTATCTCGGCAGGAGGAAGAGGCAGGGAGTAGGTGTCCTCGACCACCTGTAACTGGATGGGCAGTGAGGGAGTGGATTGTGTGGATCCACCTCCTCTGAGACAGATTTCCTATCCCAATGTTCCCCACAGTTACATCCATCTGAGATACTCCAATACCAGCAGCAAAAACCTTCCGAAAACATCTTTATCCAACAACGCATCCAGTTATAGATCGAAAATGTACTATTCATCCTTGTGCATTCCCTTAGTTTCTGTCCTGTGGGTACTCTTGTCCCAAGTGCTCCTTCAAAGTGCTACTTCATTGGCTGCTGGAAGGCTGCTGACTTTCACTGGGGGAGACTGCAGATGTCTTTCCAGGACACCCTCGAGCAGCTCTGGACCTTGAGGGCCTGGATTCGGACTACACCACCTTGACACGGGTGGCAGCACTGACAGAGTGGGCGCGCTGAGAGCACAGATGCTGTCATTCTGAGAGAGGACAGCAGGTTAGTGCTCCTTGGAGCCACTACCACTGCCCCAGGGCACGCCTCAGCATTGCCAGTAATCTAAAAGCAAAATACCGCAGATGCTGGAAATCTGAAATAAAAACAAGAAACACTGGAAATGCTCAGCAGGTCCGGCAGCATTTGTCCTGAGAGAAGCAGAGTCAACATTTCAGGGCAGTGACCTTTCATCCTTGCCACGTCCAACGTCATGCCACTACCAAACGCATCTTCCCCTCTCCTCCCGTCAGCATTCCGAAGGGATTGTTCCCTCCGCAACACCCTGCTTCACTCCTCCATTACCCCCACCACCTCATCCCATTCCCACAGCACCTTCCCATGCAATCGCAGGTGGTGTAATACCTGCCCTTTTACCTCCTCTCTCCTCACGATCCAAGGCCTCAAACACTCCTTTCAGGTGAAGCAGTGATTTACTTGTACTTCTTTCAATTTAGTAAAATGCATTCTCTGCTCACAATGTGGTCTCCTCTATATTGGGGAGACCAACCGCAGACTGGGTGACTGCTTTGCGGAACATCTCCATTCAGTCCAAAACATGACCCCGAGCTTCTGGTTGCTGGCCATTTCAATACCACCACCTCCACCACCCCCAACCCTGCTCTCATGCTCACATCTCTGTCCTGGGATTGCTGCAGTGTTCCTGTGAACATCAACGCAAGCTCGAGGAACAGCATCTCATTTACCGATTAGGCACACTACAGCCTGCCGGACTGAACATTGAGTTCAATAATTTCAGAGCATGACAGGCCCCCCATTTTATTTTTAGTTATTTTTTATTTTTTCTTTATTTTGTTTTAGTTTGTTTCATCATTCATTTTTTTTTTTACCATGTGCCTGTCCACTGTTTTTTGTTCATGTTTGTGCTTTGGGCCAGGACTGTCCATTTTTCTGTCAATTCACACTCTCTCTGTTCTAACGCTTTGTCTTTCAGCACACATTAACATACCGTTTGCCTTTGCTCCATGACCTTCTGGTCAGTTATTCTCTGTGGACCCTGTCCTATCAACACCTTCCCTTTTGTTATCTCTTGCCCCACCCGTGCTTTATTTGCTTAAAACCTATTGAATTTCTAACCTTTGCCAGTTCTGATGAAAGGTCACTGACTTGAAGCATTAACTCTGCTTCTCTCACCACAGATGCTGCCAGAACTGCTGAGTATTTCCAACATTTCTTGTTTTTCTTGCCAGTAATCTACTGGAGGATAGAGTGCTGGACTGCTGTAAGAGCCTGCTAACCTCTTGAGCACTGAGATCCATAGCAATGGTAGCAGCAGTCTTAGATGGCTCTCATCACCTTAGTCTGAGCTTCCACTGCAGCACTGAGATGTTGGGTGACTTCAGCCTGTGCTGCAGTAGAAGCTGAGACAATGGTCATCAGACAAAGCACCACAGCTGGCTGCACAAGTGCTGTTGTGGAGTTGGCCACCACTTCCATGCTGGACAGCATGGACTCCAAGCTCTGTGTGTTGCCCTCTGCCATGTTGGAGTTGGACTCCTCCATGCTCCAAGACAGTGACAGCTCGCTCTCTGACAAAGCATTCTCCTGGAGGCTGACCCGTTGTTGGCCTCATCCACATCCCCTGCAGCAGAACCTGTCTGCAACCTCGAAATGTGGGGAGTTGGTGCATGAGCTGTCCATTGCCCCTGGTCTGGCTGCAGCCCACTCGTACTTACCACGTACAGATCCCGAATCTGTATTTGCCTGTAAGGTTTGCACAGTGCCAGTATCTGAGCTGCTGGCTGCAAGCATAAGATCAAGTGACAGTGGTGTGAGGTTCTCTTCCTTTTCCTCCTGGCTGTGTTGAGGCCGGCCAGGTGGCAGTTCATGGGTATCGCAAAGCATAAAAGCAGAAGGGGAGGGTTGAGGGGGGTTGGTGAGGTGGTGGGATGGAGAGGAAGGCAGGAGTTCCATGGTCACACGATCTGCAGTTTCGACTCTACGCCACATCACAGTATGAGGGTGAGGACAGAGCTGAAAAGCATAAGGCAGCCTCTTAGCACCTTTCTCAATGGCCTCAGCACCACCAGATGCCACGGACTCTATTACTGCTGGTCTCATGATTCGAAGCACCTCGAGGCGGCTCGGGATGAAGTTGTGCTGGCTCTCTCTGATGTTGCTGAACACCTTCTCCTGCAAGAGAGGGCAAAAAATCAGTGCTTGTCTGGTACTGTGTTTGAGTGATGTGCCTACAATAGCTGAAGGTATGTGGAGGCAGTGAGCAGTGGTGTGAGCCTGTCATTTTTTATTCATTCATGGGATGTGGGCGTCACTGACTAAGCCAGCATTTATTGCCCATCCCTAATTGCCCTTGAGAAGGTGGTGGTGAGCTGCCTTCTTGAACCACTGCAGTCCATGTGGGGTAGGTACACCCACAGTGCTGTTAGGAAGGGAGTTCCAGGATTTTGACCCAGCGACAGTGAAGGAACGGTGATATAGTTCCAAGTCAAGATGGTGTGCCATGATTGGAAGGGCTGTCGATCAGGTGGAGTATGTTAATGTTGGGAGTGAATCCTAAGTGGCAGGGAGTAATAGAGGTGTGTGGTGCATTGAGCAGCATGAGAGGTTGGTGGTGAAGTTTTTTTTAATTCTTTATGGGATGTGGATGTCAGTTACTCATCGCTAATTGCCCCTGACAGCTGAGTGGCTTGCCAGGCCATTTCAGAGAGCAGTTAAGAGTCAACCACATTGCTGTGGGTCTGGAGTCACATGTAGGCCAGACCAGGTAAGCTCAGCAGATTTCTTTCCCTAAAGGACATCCTCAAAGTGAACCAGATGGGTTTTTACAACAATGATAGTTTCATGGCACCATTACTGAGACTAGCTTTCAATTCCAGATTTTTATGTATCATTTAATTGAATTTATTAATTAAGTTGTACTTAAATCCCACAAACTGCTGTGGTGTGATTTGAACCCATGTGCCCAGGGCATTAGCCTAGGCTAATTCTAGTTCACTGACCTTGTCACGACGCCACCGTCACACCATGAGTATGGAATGGCCTGTGAAGATGCATGCACTGATCTCCAACACCTGCGTGATGTCATTAAACTTTTTGCAGCACTGCTGATCGTTCCTCAAGCCCAGACTCTAGGATTTCACCAGAGTTCTGATGAAGGGTCACTGACCTGACATGTTAACCCTGCTTCTCTCTCCACAGATACTGTTTGACCTGCTGAGTATTTCCAGCATTTCTTGTTTTTATTCCAGGATTTTACCACCTTGGCTAGGTTCTCCCACTCCCTTCGGAGGCTGCTGTGAGAGGGCCACCTGGCCCCTTTCTCCCCCAACCCCAGGGAAACACGCTCGACTTCCTGGACACTCTCTGAGTAGCTAGTGCCTCCAAAGCAGTACCAGAAAGTCTGCGAGCCCTTTCCCTTGCACCTTGTGCCATTTCTGTGGTTCTTCACTCTCCCAGAAACAATTACTGGCAGCCTTTTGTTTAGAGTGCAGATTTCTTTTAAAAGCTGGAGGCTAGTTTTTTTTTTACTCCATTTATGTGATGTGAGCATCGATGATAGGGCAGCATTTATTGTCATCCCGAATTGCCCTTGAGAAGCTGGTGGTGAGCTGCCTTCTTGAACCGCTGCAGTCCATGTGGGGTAGGTTAGGAAGGGAGTTCCAGGATTTTGACCCAGTGACAGTGAAGAAACAGTGATATAGTTCCAAGTCAGGATGGTGTGTGACTTGGAGGGGAATTTGCAGGTGGTGGTGTTCCCATGCATTTACTGCCCTTGTCCTTCTAGTTGGTAGAGGCCGTGGGTTTGGAAGGTGCTGTCTAAGGAGCCTTTGTGCGTTGCTGCGGTGCATCTTGTAGATGGAACACACTGCTGCCACAGTGCATCGGTGGTGGAGAGATTGAATGTTAAAGATGGTGGATGGGGTGCCAATCAAGTAGGCTGCTTTGTCCTGCATGGTGTTGAGCTTCTTGAGTGTCTTTGGAGCTGCAATTATCCAGGCAAGTGGAGAGTATTCCATTACACTCCTGACTTGTGCCTTGTAGATGGTGGACAGGCTTTGGGGAGTCAGGAGGTGAGTTACTCGCCACAGAATTCCCAACCTCTGACCTGCTGTTGTAGCCACAACATTTACGTGGCTACTCCAGTTCAGTTTCTGTTCAATAGTGACCCCCAGGAAGTTAATAGTGGGGGATTCAGCGATGGTAATGCCATTGAACATCAAGGGGAGACGGTTAGATTCTCTCTTGTTTGAGGTGGCCATTACCTGGCACTTGTGTGGTGCGATTGTTACTTGCCACTTATCCAGGTCTTGCTGCATTTCTGCACGGACTGCTTCAGTATCTGAGGAGTCACGAATGGTGCTGAACATTGTGCAATCATCAGCGAACAGCCCCACTTCTGACCTTGTGATTGAAGGAAGGTCATTGATGAAGCAGCTGAATATAGTTGGGCCTAGGACACTACCCTGAGGAACTCCTGCAGTGATGTCCTGGAGCTCAGATGATTGACCTCCAGCAACCACAATCATCTTCTTAGCGCTAGGTATGACTCCAACCAGCGGAGGGTTTTCCCCCTGATTCCCATTGACTCCAGTTTTGCTAGGGCTCCTTGATGCCATACTCGGTCAAATGCTGCCTTGATGTCAAGGGCAGTCACTCTCACCTCACCTCTTGAGTTCAGCTCTTTTGACCATGTTTGAACCAAGACCATAATGAGGTCAGGAGCTGAGTGGCCCTGGCAGAACCCAAACTGAGCGTCACTGAGCAGGTTATTGCTAAGCAAGTGCCGTCAAAAAGCACTGTTGATGACACCTTCCATCACTTTACTGATTGAGGGTAAGCTGATGGGGCGGTAATTGGCCAGGTTGGACCTTTCCTGCTTTTTGTGTACAGGACAAACCCGGGCAATTTTCCACATTGCAGGGTAGATGCCAGTGTTGTAGCTGTACTGGAACAGCTTGGCTAGGGGTGTGGCAAGTTCTGGAGCACAGGTCTTCAGTACTATTGCTGGAATATTGTCAGAGCCCATAGCCTTTGCAGTGTCCAGTGCCTTCAGTCGTTTCTTGATATCACACGGAGTGAATTGAATTGGCTGAAGTCTGGCATCTGTGATGCTGGGGACTTCAGGAGGAGGCCGATATGGATCATCAACCTGGCACTTCTGGCTTAAGATTGTTACAAATGCTTTGTCCTTATCTTGTGCACTGATGTGCTGGGCTCCCCCATCATTGAGGATGGGGATATTTGTGGAGTCACCTCCTCCAGTTAGTTGTTTAATTGTCCACCACCATTCACGGCTGAACATGTCAGGACTGCAGAGCTTAGATCTGATCTGTTGCTTATGGGATCGCTTAGCTCTGTCTGTTGCATGCTGCTTACACAGTTTGGCACGCAGATAGTCCTGTGTTGTAGCTTCATCAGGTTGACACCTCATTTTGAGGTATGCCTGGTGCTGCTCCTGGCATGCCCTCCTGCACTCTTCATTGAACCAGGGTTGGTCTCTCAGCTTGATGGTCATGGTGGAGTGGGGGATATGCTGGGCCATGAGGTTACAGATTGTGGTTGAGTACAATTCTGCTGCTGCTGATGGCCCACAGCACCTCATGGATGCCCAGATTTGCATTGCTAGATCTGTTAGAAATCTATCTGATTTTGCACGGTGGTTGTGCCACACAACACGATGGAGGGTTCATCAAATGAGGCCATATGGATTGAGCTAAGGAACAAAAAAGGGACAATCACACTACTGGGAGTGTACTATAGACCCTCAAACAGTCAGAGGGAGATAGAAGAGCAGATAAATAGGAAAATCTCTGAGAAGTGCAAGAACAATAGGGCAG
The DNA here is from genome assembly GCF_036365525.1 of Heterodontus francisci. Taxonomy (NCBI): domain Eukaryota; kingdom Metazoa; phylum Chordata; class Chondrichthyes; order Heterodontiformes; family Heterodontidae; genus Heterodontus; species Heterodontus francisci. The sequence continues at coordinate 119,538,069 of NC_090381.1, read as the reverse complement.
TAATAGGAGAGGATTTTAACTACCCCAATATTAACTGGGATAGTTTTAGTGTGAAAGGAATTGAGGGAGCAGAATTTTTGAGGTGCATTCAGGAGAACTTTTTTGCCCAGTATGTAGCAAGTCCAACAAGAGAGGGCACAGTTTTAGACTTAGTTTTAGGAAATGAAGTTGGGCAGGTGGAAGGAGTGGCAGTGGGAGAGCATTTTGGTGGTAGTGATCATAATTCGGTCAGTTTTAACATAATTATGGAAAAGGACAGAGATAGGAGTTAAACGTCTGCAAAGGAAACCCGACCGAGCCCCAATGCCGGGCCTGGTAGTGTGACCCGACCCGAACCTGACATATGTCATTGGGTCCCGTTGGGTCGGGTTGGGTAGCAGGCCTTTACATCAGTACATGGGTAAAGGCCTGCTACCCTACCCAACCCTGACGGGACCCGACGACATGTGTCAGGTTCGGGTTGGGAATTTCCCATATAAGGCTATCCAACAGGGCATTGCAGTGCTTTAAGAAGAGTTAGCGTTCTCAATTGGGGCAAGGCCAATTTTACTAAACTGAGGAATGATTTAGTGAAAGTGGATGGGAAACAGCTACATGAAGGTAAATCAGTGTCAGAGCAGTGGGAGGCATTCAAAGGGGAGATTCAAGGGGTTCAGAGTAAACATGTTCCCACAAAGAAAAAGGTGAGGCGCCTAAATCTAGAGCCCCATGGATGTCAAGGAGCCTACAGGGTAAGATGAGGCAGAAAAGGAAAGCTTACGTCCGACACTGAGAACTCAATGCTACAGAAAGCCGAGAGGAGTATAGAAAGTGGAGGGGTGAAATCAAAAAGGAAATTAGGAAAGCAAATAGGGGGCATGAAAGAATATTGGCAAGCAAAATCAAGGTGAACCCAAATATATTTTATTAATACATTAAGAGTAAGAGGATAACTAAGGAGGGAGTAGGGCCCAAAAAAGACCAAAAAAGTAACCTATGTGAAGGAGCGGAAGATATTGGTATGGTTCTTAATGAATACTTTGCGTCTGTCTTCACAGAAGAGAGGAACGATGCAGATATTGTAGTTAAGGAAGAGGGGTGTGAAGTATTGGATGTGATAAACGTAGGGAGAGAGGAAGTATTAATGGGATTAGCATCCTTGAAAGTTGATAAATCACCAGGGCCTGATGAAACATACCCTAGGCAGTTAAAAGAAGCAAGAGAGAAAATAGCAGAGGGTCTGACCATCATTTTCCAGTCCTCACTGGATACAGGTGTGGTGCCAGAGGATTGGAGAACTGCTAATGTTGTACCTCTGTTTACAAAGGGAGCGAAGCATAGACCGAATAATTACAGTCCAGTCAGTCTAACCTCAGTAATGGGAAAATTATTGGAATCAATTCTGAGAGACAGCATAATCTGTCACTTAGAAAGGCACAGGATAGTCAAGGATAATCAGCATGGATTTGTAAAGGGAAGATTTTGTTTGACCAACTTGATCAAATTTTTTGAAGAAGTAACAAGGAAGCTAGATGGGGGTAATGCAGTTGATGTGGTCTACATGGATTTTAGCAAAGCTTTTGACAAGCTCCCACATGGCAGACTGGTTAAAAAAATAAAATCCTATTGGATCCAGGGAAGTGGCAGGAAACAAAGGGTAATTGTTAACGGCTGTTTTAGTGACTGGTGAGCTGTTTCCAGTGGCATTCCGCAGGGCTCAGTACTGGGTTCCCTGCTTTTTGTGGTATATATTAACAATTTGTACGTAAATGTAGGGGGCGTGATCAAGAAGTTTGCGGATGACACGAAGATTGACCGTGTGGTAGATAGCGAGGAGGATAGCTGTAGGCTGCAGGAAGATATTGATGGTCTGGTCAGATGCGCAGAAAAGTGGAAAATGGAATTCAACCTGGAGAAGTGTGAGGTGATGCATTTGGGGAGGTCAAACAAGGCAAAGGAATACACGATTAATGGGAAAATACTGAGAAGTGTAGAGGAAGTAAGGGACCTTGGAATGAATGTCCACAGATCCCTGAAGATAGCAGGACAGGTTGATAAGGTGGTTAAGAAGGCACATGGAATTCTTTCCTTTATTAGCTGAGGGAAAGAATACAAGAGCAGGGAGGTGATGCTGGAACTGTATAAGAACAAAGAACAGTACAGCACAGGAACAGGCCATTCGGCCCTCCAAGCCTGCGCCGATCTTGATGCCTGCCGAAACTAACACCTTCTGCACTTCCGGGGCCCATATCCCTCTATTCCCTTCCTATTCATATATTTGTCAAGATGTCTCTTAAATGTCGCTATCGTATAACTCATTGGTTAGGCCACAACTTGAGTATTTCAGTGAGTGGTCAGTGTGTGGAACAGTATTTCAGTGAGTGAGTGGTCAGTGTGTGGAACAGTATTTCAGTGAGTGGTCAGTGTGTGGAACAGTATTTCAGTGAGTGGTCAGTGTGTGGAACAGTATTTAAGTGAGTGCAGTTCTGGTCACCTCATTACAGAAAGGATGTAATTGCACTAGGGAGGGTACAGAGGAGATTTACGAGGATGTTGCCAGGACTGGAAAAATGCAGCTATGAGGAAAGATTGGATAGGCTGGGGTTGCTCTCCTTGGAACAGAGAAGGCTGAGGGGAGATCTGATTGAAATGTACAAGATTTTTCTGGGGCCTGGATAGAGTGGGAAGTGAAGGGTCTATTCACCTTAGCAGAGAGGCCAGTGACGGGGGTGCATAGATTTAAAGTGATTGGTAGAAAAATTAGAGGGGTAGATGAGGAAAAACCTTTTCACCCAGAGGGTGGTGGGGGTCTGGAACTCACTGCCTGAAAGGGTAGTTGAGGCAGAAACCCTCAACTCACTCAAAAGGAGTCTGGATATGCACCTTAAGTGCCGTTAGCTGCAGGGCTACGGACCAAATACTGGAAGGTGGGATTAGAATAGGTGGATCGTTTTTCGGCAGGCACAGGCACAATGGACCAAGTGGCCTCTTGCTGTGCCTTAAACTTTCGATGATTCTAAGTCCCCCACCCAGAGTACATTTTGTGTCTTTGCCACCCTCAGTGCTTCTTCCAATTGGTGTTCAACATAGAGAAGCACTGATTCATCAGCTGAGGAGGGCGGTAGGAGGTTTCCTTGCCCATGTTTGACCTGATGCCATTAGACTTTGAGGTCCAGACTCAATGTTGAGGACTCCCAGGGCAACTCCCTCCCGACTGTATACCACTGTGCCGCCATCTCTGGTGGGTCAATCCTGCTGGTGGGACAGGACATACCTGAGGATGGTAATGGCTGTGTCTGGGACATTGTCTGCAAGGTATGATTCCGTGAGTATGACTACATCAGGCTGTTGTTTGACTCGTCTGTGGGACATTCTCCCAACTTTGGCAGAAGCTGTGTTTGCCGTTGTCGTTTCCAGTGCCTAGGTCGATGCCACGTGGTCCGTGTGGTTTCATTCCTTTTCTTAGACTTTGTAGCTGTTTGATAAAACTGAGTGACTTGCTCGGGTATTTCAGTGGACATTTAAGAGTAAGCACATTGCTGTGGGTCTGGAGTCACATGTAGGGCAGACCAGGTAAGGGCGACAGATTAAGGACAACAAGCATTGTGCTTTCAAAGAGCTAGCACAGGCACCATGGGCTTAATGGCCTCCTTCTCTGGTGTATCAATCTATGATCCCATGAACATAGCACAAATATTTACTGTCTGGGCTGGAAAAGCAATGAGATCTTGCCCAGATTGCCAAAGACTTGATTTTGAGTGTGGCCTATCCATTATTGCACATTCAACACTCTGCATCACCTCGACAATCGACCAGGCTACAGGATTTTGAAGTCAGAATGGAATGCATGAAAATTCAGCTAGTCTCGTCATTCCTTTTCCATCTTCTATATAAACAGATTTAACTCAGAAATAAAACAAGGAAGGGTTTTCGTGGGGTGAACAGTGAAAGAATGTTTCCTCTTGTTGGGGAGTCAGTGCCGAGGGGTCATCAGTTTAAAATGATCAATAACAGAGTGACGGGAGAGGTTAGGAGGGATGTCTTTGCACAGAGGTTTGTTGGAATGGAGAGTGCTCTGCCTCAGGGAGTGGTTAGCACAGAGACCATTACATCTATGAAGAGAAAATTGGATACAGACTTGAAGCTGGAGAAAATTCAGGGCTATGGGGAGAGAGTGGGGCAGTGGGATTAGTTTGGGGATTGATACAGGGCTATGGGGAGAGAGTGGGGCAATGGGATTAGTTTGGGGATTGATACAGGGCTTTGGGGAGAGAGTGGGGTAGTGGGATTAGTTTGGGGATTGATACAGGGCTATGGGGAGAGAATGGGGCTGTGGAATTAGTTTGGGGATTGATACAGGGCTATGGGGAGAGAGTGGGACAGTGGGATTAGTTTGGGGATTGATACAGGGTTATGGGGAGAGAGTGGGGCAGTGGGATTAGTTTGGGGATTGATGCGGGGCTATGGGGAGAGAGTGGGACAGTGGGATTAGTTTGGGGATTGATACAGGGCTATGGGGAGAAAGTGGGGCAGTGGGATTAGTTTGGGGATTGATACAGGGCTATGGGGAGAGAATGGGGCAGTGGGATTAGTTTGGGATTGATACAGGGCTATGGGGAGAGAGTGGGACAGTGGGATTAGTTTGGGAATTGATACAGGGCTTCGGGGAGAGAGTGGGGCAGTGAGATTAGTTTGGGATTGATACAGGGCTATGGGGAGAGAATGGGGCAGTGGGATTAGTTTGGGGATTGATACAGGGCTTCGGGGAGAGCATGGGGCAGTCGGATTAGTTTGGGGATTGATACAGGGCTATGGGGAGAGAGTGGGGCAGTGGGATTAGTTTGGGGATTGATACAGGGCTATGGGGAGAGAGTGGGGCAGTGGGATTAGTTTGGGGATTGATACAGGGCTATGGGGAGAGAATGGGGCAGTGGGATTAGTTTGGGATTGATACAGGGCTTTGGGGAGAGAGTGGGGCAGTGGGATTAGTTTGGGATTGATACAGGGCTATGGGGAGAGAGTGGGGCAGTGGAATTAGTTTGGGATTGATACAGGGCTTTGGGGAGAGAGTGGGGCAGTGGGATTAGTTTGGGATTGATACAGGGCTATGGGGAGAGAGTGGGGCAGTGGGATTAGTTTGGGATTGATACAGGGCTATGGGGAGAGAGTGGGGCAGTGGATTTAGTTTGGGATTGATACAGGGCTATGGGGAGAGAGTGGGGCAGTGGGATTAGTTTGGGATTGATACAGGGCTATGGGGAGAGAGTGGGGCAGTGGAATTAGTTTGGGATTGATACAGGGCTATGGGGAGAGAGTGGGGCAGTGGAATTAGTTTGGGGATTGATACAGGGCTTTGGGGAGAAAGTGGGGCAGTGGGATTAGTTTGGGATTGATACAGGGCTATGGGGAGAGAGTGGGGCAGTGGGATTAGTTTGGGATTGATACAGGGCTATGGGGAGAGAGTGGGGCAGTGGGATTAGTTTGGGATTGATACAGGGCTATGGGGAGAGAGTGGGGCAGTGGAATTAGTTTGGGGATTGATACAGGGCTTTGGGGAGAGAGTGGGGCAGTGGGATTAGTTTGGGATTGATACAGGGCTATGGGGAGAGAGTGGGGCAGTGGATTTAGTTTGGGATTGATACAGGGCTATGGGGAGAGAGTGGGGCAGTGGGATTAGTTTGGGGATTGATACAGTTGCCTCTTGCTGTGCTGTAAACATCTTTGTTTCTCTGGATAAGGTGCTGAGGTTGGAGCAATTCTGACATTTCGTGCCTCTTCACAAATATTGATTTGCAGTGTATCGATATGTTCTATATTTAACATGCATAAACACCCAATTTTTGTACTGACCTCTGCCTAGTTTTAGAGGCAGTTTCCGTGGTTTGTTGAGTCCGTTACTTTGTGATCTTGCTACCTGTTTATCCTGGGCCCTGTTAATACTTTAAATACCCTGTTGCACAGTGAACCTATAGTTTGTATCTGTGCCGCTATTTTGGTATGTGGTTTCATGCTAAGCGAGAGTGGCAGTATTGGCAGCCAAGACCCCTTGAGGTACAGTGTTGAAGAGAGAATTTGAATGTGGATAACATGTAACCAGGGCATTGAGGCTTGGCTTCTCCTACAGGCAATTACTAAGGAAACTATTGTATAAATGGCTCCAAGTACCCTTGGAGTCTGTGGCAGATATCGAGTGTGCAGAGGTCTGGGAGGGCAGGAAGGGGCAGGAAATCCACAGGGCCCAGAAACACTGCATCCTTCCTGATGAGGAAAGTGTGTGCAAGAGGATGTCACTAGGCTGGATTCTGCCTACAGATCCAAAATGACCCAAATCCTGGTCAAATACTGGCAACAACAGCAATAAGTTGCATCTATATAGAGCCTTTACTGTAGTGAAATCATCCCAAGGCACTGCACAAGAACGTAAATCAGACAAAATTTGACACGAGCCACATGAAATATTAGGACAGGTGCCAAGGTAGATTTCAGGCAGCAACCTAAAGGAGGAGGGTGAGGTGGAGAAGTGGAGAGGTTTTGGGAGGGAATTCCAGAGCTCAGGTCCAAGGTGGCTGAAAGCACGGCGATCAGTGAGTTGGGGATGCACAAGAGGACAGTATTGGAGGAGCACAGAGATCTCGTAGGTATGTTGGGCTGGAGGAGGTTACATGAACGGGAATCAGTTGGTCCACGGAGGTATCCAGGTGTGTAGAGTAATGACAATGGGCCTTACTGTGCTGCATTGCCCTGGGATATCCTGCAGGACACGTCTTCTTGCAAAGGTTCTGCAGTTTGTGGAATTTTCAGCCACTTGTGTGGGCCTCGCCCTGATTGGGTCTGTGGGCATCACAGCCTTCCCAATGAAGCTGCAGTACCTCCAGTACTGGACACCGGTGTTATACAGTGACAGACCTGTCCCCACCAGTACTGTACCCCAGTGTTATACAGAGACAGACCTGTACCCACCAGTACTGTACCCCAGTGTTATACAGAGACAGACCTGTCCCCACCAGTACTGTACCCCGGTGTTATACAGTGACAGAGCTGACCGCACCAGTACTGTACCCCAGTGTTATACAGAGACAGACCTGTCCCCACCAGTACTGTACCCCAGTGTTATACAGTGACAGACCTGTCCCCACCAGTACTGTACCCCATGTTATACAGTGACAGACCTGTACCCACCAGTACTGTACCCCAGTGTTATACAGTGACAGACCTGTCCCCACCAGTACTGTACCCCAGTGTTATACAGTGACAGACCTGTCCCCACCAGTACTGTACCCCAGTGTTATACAGTGACAGTCCTGTCCCCACCAGTACTGTACCACAGTGTTATACAGTGACAGACCTGTCCCCACCAGTACTGTACCCCAGTGTTATACAGAGACAGACCTGTCCCCACCAGTACTGTACCCCAGTGTTATACAGAGACAGACCTGTCCCCACCAGTACTGTACCCCAGTGTTATACAGTGACAGACCTGTCCCCACCAGTACTGTACCCCAGTGTTATACAGTGACAGACCTGTACCCACCAGTACTGTACCCCAGTGTTATACAGTGACAGACCTGTCCCCACCAGTACTGTACCCCAGTGTTATACAGTGACAGTCCTGTCCCCACCAGTACTGTACCCCAGTGTTATACAGTGACTGACCTATCCCCACCAGTACTGTACCCCAGTGTTATGCAGTGACAGACCCGTCCCTACCAGTACTGTACCCCAGTGTGAGACAGTGACAGACCTGTCCCCACCAGTACTGTACCCCAGTGTTATACAGTGACAGACCTGTCCCCACCAGTACTGTACCCCAGTGTTATACACTGACAGACCTGTCCCCACCAGTACTGTACCCCAGTGTTATACACTGACAGACCTGTCCCCACCAGTACTGTACCCCAGTGTTATACAGTGACAGACCTGTCCCCTCCAGTACTGTACCCCGGTGTTATACAGTGACAGACCTGACCGCACCAGTACTGTACCCTAGTGTTATACAGTGACAGACCTGACCGTACCAGAACTGTACCCCAGTGTTATTCAGTGACAGATCTGTCCCCACCAGTACTGCACCCCGGTATTACACAGTGAGAGACCTGTCCGCAGCAGTACTGTACCCCAGTGTTATACAGTGACAGTCCTGTCCCCACCAGTACTGTACCCCAGTGTTATACAGTGACTGACCTATCCCCACCAGTACTGTACCCCAGTGTTATGCAGTGACAGACCCGTCCCTACCAGTACTGTACCCCAGTGTTATACAGTGACAGACCTGTCCCCACCAGTACTGTACCCCAGTGTTATACAGTGACAGACCTGTCCCCACCAGTACTGTACCCCAGTGTTATTCAGTGACAGACCTGTCCCCACCACTACTGTACCCCAGTGTTATACAGTGACAGACCTGTCCCCACCAGTACTGTACCCCAGTGTTATACAGTGACAGACCTGTCCCCACCAGTACTGTACCCCAGTGTTATGCAGTGACAGACCCGTCCCTACCAGTACTGTACCCCAGTGTTATACAGTGACAGACCTGTCCCCACCAGTACTGTACCCCAGTGTTATACAGTGACAGCACTATCCCCACCAGTACTGTACCCCAGTGTTATACAGTGACAGACCTGTCCCCACCAGTACTGTACCCCATGTTATACAGTGACAGACCTGTACCCACCAGTACTGTACCCCAGTGTTATACAGTGACAGACCTGTCCCCACCAGTACTGTACCCCAGTGTTATACAGTGACAGACCTGTCCCCACCAGTACTGTACCCCAGTATTATACAGTGACAGACCTGTACCCACCAGTACTGTGCCCCAGTGTTCTACAGTGACAGATCTGTCCGCAGCAGTACTGTAACCCAGTGTTATACAGTGACAGACCTGTCCCCACCAGTACTGTACCCCAGTGTTATACAGTGACAGACCAGTCCCCACCAGTCCTGTACCCAAGTGTTATACAGTGACAGACCTGTCCCCACCAGTACTGTACCCCAGTGTTATACAGTGACAGACCCGTCCCTACCAGTACTGTAGCCCAGTGTTATACAGTGACAGACCTGTCCCCACCAGTACTGTTCCCCAGTGTTATGCAGTGACAGACCTGTCCCCACCAGTACTGTACCCCAGTGTTATACAGTGACAGACCTGTACCCACCAGTACTGTACCCCAGTGTTATACAGTGACAGACCTGTCCCCACCAGTACTGTACCCCAGTGTTATACAGTGACAGACCTGTCCCCACCAGTACTGTACCCCAGTGTTATACAGTGACAGACCTGTACCCACCAGTACTGTACCCCAGTGTTATACAGTGACAGACCTGTACCCACCAGTACTGTACCCCAGTGTTATACAGTGACAGACCTGTCCCCACCAGTACTTTACCCCAGTGTTATACAGTGACAGACCTGTCCCCACCAGTACTTTACCCCAGTGTTGTACAGTTCTAACACTCTCTCGAGGCACAACCCACATTTGAAAGTGCAGATTCTGTAATTGTACTATGTGTGTTTTCTTTGTTGAAATGAATACAATTTGAAACATTCTCACACCCACACTCTTCCTTTGACCGCTGTGTTGTGTAAACCGTCTCATTTAAAGTCTTTGTTACCAGGTGTTTTTTAATTTATTCTGAGGATGTGGGTGTCGCTAGCAAGGCTGGTATTTTCTGCCCGTCCCTTGCCCTGAGATGGTGGTGCACCATTTTGAAGAGTTGTTTGCAATTTTGAGGCAATTAAGGGCTCACTTCAGACAATGCTCAAGAGTCAACTGCTTTGGTATGGGATTGGAGTTATATATAGACCCAAACTGGGTAAGGATGGCAGATTTCATTCCCTAAGGGTATAAGTGAACCAGTTGTGTTTTTTGAAAGACATCCAACAGCTTTTTTCAAACTGCTGTGGTGGTATTTGCACTAATATTTAGTCCAGGTGTCTATGGTATAAGACAGACACTGTTCAATGTGTTCCTGCTGTTGAACTGGGGTATCTTTGTCACGGGTTTTAGTTGCTTTATTTTCCAAAGGGCATGTGATAGTTTGCATTTCAGGGAATTTTCTGTGTAAAGTCACTGTGTCGATTGCTCTCTCGGGGCAGGAATATCATTTCAAAATCACTAAAAGCACTGCTGTATTTGAACATGCCAGGAGGTGTGAAGCATAATAGTTCGATTGTGTTGTGCTGAGTTATGGAAATTCTTATCTCCCTTTATCTGAAGTTTCTTAATAAAAGTTCCCTTCATCACTGTGTTGCTGTTATGTACATATATTGCGACACCACTCTCAGTATCTGCATCCACTGTAAACTGCTGAACTCTCAAACAGCAGCAAATCTTTAATCGCAGCTTCTCAGGAAGTTTCCTACAACTTTGAATAAATTTAAATTGTTTTCTCTTTCTTCTCCAGCTGTGATCAGATTAAAACAAGCATCCAGAAAGGGTGTGTGCTATGTGGGTGCTGGGCACTGAGGTGACACGGGGTGGATCTTAGATTCGGCCAGTGGAGTGAGAGAGTGATAGAGGTGAGGGTTAACAGACACTAGCTCTTCCCCTGGTCTGAGATAACAAAGTCAACCCAGGTCCCTGCACACGCTTTCCACCTATATCTGCTGTGTGACAGTCAGGGCTGGGCTAAGCTGGGCTGCTTTCTGCTGCTGAATATCCTCTGTTTCAGCTCAGGCTAGAACGGTTATTTGGCCAATGATTGTGAGAGTGGTTCAACCCAATTGCAGGAAAACAAAGAAATTAGAACATTTAAAATAAAACTTTACCTCCAACAAGGCCTGAGATTATCTTTGTTAAAAAAAATCACAGCACCAAAGAGAACATGCTAGAACTTTATCAATCACTGGTTGGGCCTCAGCTGGAATATTGTGGATAATTCTGGCCTCCACACTTCAGGAAAGGTGGAAAGACCTTAGGAAGGGTACGGAGGAGGTTTACTAGGATGTTATCAGGGATGAGGGACTTCAGTTACGAGGAAAGGTTAGAAAAATTAGGAGTGTTCTCCTTGGAATAGAGAAGGTTAGGAGGTGACTTAATAGAGGTTTTCAGAGTGATAAGGTTTGATCGAGTAGATGGAGAGAGGCTGTTCCCTCTGGTGAGTGAATCAATAACCAGTGGTCATTAATTTAAAATCATTGGCATACGATCTCGAGGGGAGATGAGAATTTTTTTCACTGTTCGGATCTGGAACACTCGACTGGGAAAGTTGGCGGAAGCTGATTCCATAAATAATTTTTAAAGGGAGTCGGACATGTTCTTGAGAATGGGAAAATTATAGGGTCAGGGACAAAAAGCAGGGGCAAAACACGACAGTTGTTTCAAAGAGGCAGCACAAGCAAGAGGGGATGAATGGCCTCCTTCTGTGCTGTAAGTTACTATGATTCCACGGAGTCGATAGTCAGTGTGGAGGCCCCAGTTCAGGGCAGAAAGAGCAAGGTGCATTGTTATTAAGCTGTTTTTCAAACACTATTGGCATCAATTGCTGTTCATCTACCAGATGCCATAACGTAATCCTGCTTCCTTCCCGCTTTTCCAACAGCCTCTCTCTTTCTCTTGAGCCTCTTGGCTAAATTTCAGCACTGTCACTGCCAGTGCACTCTTACACCATGCTCAGCTGGTCATTATTGACACAGAAATGTTTCAGAGAAGGTGGAGAATGCCACGAAGGGGAGAACTCATTCAGTGAACCAACAAAGGGGCGATGGGCTGAATCACATACATCGTGAGTCAGAAGTTTGTGGGTTCACGTCCCATTCCATTGACTTGAGCCCAGAATCTAGGCTGAAATTCAGTCCAGCACTGAGGGAGAGCTGCACTGTCAGAGGGTCAGTACTGAGGGAGTGCTGCACTGTCGGAGGGTCAGTACTGAGAGAGTGCTGCACTGTCAGAGGATCAGTACTGAGGGAGCACTGCATTGTCGGAGGATCAGTACTGAGGGAGTGCTGCACTGTCAGAGGGTCAGTACTGAGGGAGCGCTGCGCTGTCGAAGGGTCAGCATCGAGGGAGTGCTTCATTGTCGGAGGGTCAGTACTGAGGGAGCGCCGCGCTGTCGGAGGGTCAGTATTGAGGGAATTCTGAATGTTTGGAGATTCCATTTTTCACAATGGCATTTGTGCTAGTTTAAACTCACCAAGATATTAGGTGGGGGAGAGGGTTACACCTGGGTTAAGTGACACTTTCTTCCTGTTGGCTCATCTTTAAACTCAAAACTCACAAAGATGAAATGAGCTGCAAGTGTTTCATGAGCCGAGGGGTGTTCAGGATTAGGATAGTCCTGCCAATATTGCCAGGCAGTGAGCACTATCACACAAAACACAGAGAGTGCATGACCCTTTTCAAATTAACTTCCACAGCTTGATGCTGGAATGGGGTGTGAGCGTGGAAAGCTGGTGTCGGGCGGTACCAGTCAGGTATGTGAGCATGGCCCACATTTATTGGCATTAATTGCTGGTCATTATCATGCTGTGGGTGATCAGCAACATCTATTCACCCCGTGCTCCCTGTCTTGAAGAGCAGGAACCCCTCCCGCCCTGGAGACCCTGCTATCTGCCCTCTGCACACAGACCGTCTGGGATCGGGTCTCTCCACACAGACTGTCTGGGATTGGGTCTCTCCACACAGACCGTCTGGGATCGGGTCTCTCCACACAGACTGTCTGGGATTGGGTCTCTCCACACAGACTGTCTGGGATCGGGTCTCTCCACACAGACCGTCTGGGATCGGGTCTCTCCACACAGACTGTCTGGGATTGGGTCTCTCCACACAGACCGTCTGGGATCGGGTCTCTCCACACAGACTGTCTGGGATTGGGTCTCTCCACACAGACTGTCTGGGATCGGGTCTCTCCACACAGACCGTCTGGGATCGGGTCTCTCCACACAGACTGTCTGGGATTGGGTCTCTCCACACAGACCGTCTGGGATCGGGTCTCTCCACACAGACTGTCTGGGATCGGGTCTCTCCACACAGCCCGTCTGGGATGGGGTCTCTCCACACAGCCCGTCTGGGATCAGGTCTCTCCACACAGACTGTCTGGGATGGGGTCTCTCCACACAGACTGTCTGGGATCACTTGGATGCAGAATGTTGTACAGAAACATGATTGCAAGGAGTGAGCGGGCAGACAATGTAAGGCAGGGGATAATGGGTATGGTACTGACAAGCTGGTGTTTTCAGAGACTGCAGGAGGATGTAGGTCTGAGGGAAGTAAATGTATCCAGTGTGAGGTCCTGGCACAGTTGGAGTTGGCGGAAGTGTAATTTTTAACCATGAGGATGCAGAGTTACATTGAGGCAATGCTCTGGGAACAGACCCTCGTGATGTTGATGCACTAGTTGTGTATTTCCAGTATTTGCAGTTTTGGTTTTTGGATTCCAATTGTTAATTCAGCTGCAATGTTTGAGAACTGATCAAGCTGCTCTGTCAGTTGTGGTCGGTGGGGAGCACTCACACTCCTGAGTCAAGAGGTTTTAGGTTCATGTCACACTCCAAGACCTGACCATAAAATTGGGAAGATTGTACTGGGAATATCATTGAATTAGTAATCCAGAGGCCCAGCCTAATGCCCTAGGGACACTGGTTCAAATCCTTCCATAGCAGCTGGTGGAATTTGAATTCAATTAATGAATAAAAAAAATCTGAAATTGAAAGTTAGTCTCAATAATGATGGCCATGAAACTATCATTGATTGTTTTTAAACCCCCCATCTGGTTCACTAATGTCCTTTAGGGAAAGAAATCTGCTGTCCTTACCTGGTCTGGCCGACATGTGACTCCAGACCCACAGCAATGTGGTTAACTCTTAACTGCCCTCTGAAATGGCCGAGCAAACCACCCAGTTGTCAAGGGCAATTAGAAATGGGTAACAAATTCTGGCCTTGCCGGCGACACCCACATCCCATGAAAGAATATAATATAAAGCAGTGTTGACGACTCAGTGAAAGTTGTCTGGCTGAATTCTGGGAATCTTGGAGTCTGATATCAGAACCATTCCAGTTTCAAAAGTGCATCAGTCTGGAGCCTTACAGAGCTCACCGAAACATCCTAAAACGCTACACAGAACATGAATTATAGCCCAACAAGGCGCACATGGCTGGCAGCCATTTTGTTCATAGGAAGAGCTGACAAAGAGCACTCTGATGAATAACCAAAGGTTCTGATTTATTATATAACATAATATATTCTGTTATGTTGGGTTGCTCAGTTTTATTATTGGTTGAGGAGGCAATGTGGTCAATGAGATAAACTCCTACTTTTCTTCTTTAATATTGTCTGTCAACATTCACCTGATGCAACGGAATACAAGGTGCCTCTGCCTAAAATCTCATCTTAACAGTAACAGCTCACACTTTACAGCACTCCCTCAGTACTGCCCCTCCGACAGCGCGTCGCTCCCTCAGTACTGCCCCTCCGACAGCGCGTCGCTCCCTCAGTACTAACCCTCCGACAGCGCAGCGCTCCCTCAGTACTGACCACCCGAAAGTGCAGCACCCCCTCAGTACTGACCCTCCGACAGTGCAGCGTTCCCTCGGTACTGACCCTCTGACAGTGCAGGATTCCCTTAGTACTGACCCTCCGACAGTGCAGCGTTCCCTCGGTACTGACCCTCTGACAGTGCAGGATTCCCTTAGTACTGACCCTCCGATAGTGCAGCACTCCCTCAGTACTGACCCTCCGACAGTGCAGCGCTCCCTCGGTACTGACCCTGTGACAGTGCAGCGCTCCCTCGGTACTGACCCTCTGACAGTGCAGCACTCCCTCAGTACTGACCCTCCGACAGTGCAGCGCTCCCTTCGTACTGACCCTCCGACAGTGCAGCGCTCCCTCAGTACTGACCCTCTGACAGTGCAGCACTCCCTCAGTACTGACCCTCCGACAGTGCAGCGCTCCCTCCGTACTGACCCTCCGACAGTGCAGCGCTCCCTCAGTGCTGACCCTCTGACAGTGCAGCGCTCCCTCAGTACTGACCCTCTGACAGTGCAGCATTCCCTCAGTACTGACCCTCCGACAGTGCAGCGCTCCCTCCGTGCTGACCCTCCGACAGTGCAGCGCTCCCTCGGTACTGACCCTCCGACAGTGCAGCGCTCCCTCGGTACTGACCCTCCGACAGTGCAGCGCTCCCTCCGTACTGACCCTCCGACAGTGCAGCGCTCCCTCAGTGCTGACCCTCTGACAGTGCAGTGCTCCCTCAGTACTGACTCTCTGACAGCGCGTCGCTCCCTCAGTACTGACCCTCTGACAGTGCAGCACTCCCTCAGTACTGACCCTCTGACAGTGCAGCACTCCCTCAGTACTGACCCTCCGACAGTGCAGCACTCCCTCAGTACTGACCCTCCGACAGTGCCGCGCTCCCTCAGTGCTGACCCTCTGACAGTGCAGCGCTCCCTCAGTACTGACTCTCTGACAGTGCAGCACTCCCTCAGTACTGACCGTCTGACAGTGCAGCACTCCCTCAGTACTGACCCTCCGACAGTGCAGCACTCCTCAGTACTGACCCTTTGACAGTGCAGCACTCCCTCAGTACTGACTCTCTGACAGTGCAGCACTCCCTCAGTACTGACCCTCCGACAGTGCAGCTCTCCCTCAGTACTGACCCTCCGACAGTGCAGCTCTCCCTCAGTACTGCCCCTCTGACAGTGCAGTTCTCCCTCAGTACTGACCCTCTGACAGTGCAGCGCTCCCTCAGTACTGACTCTCCGACAGTGCAGCTCTCCCTCAGTACTGACCCTCTGACAGTGCAGCGCTCCCTCAGTACTGACTCTCCGACAGTGCAGCTCTCCCTCAGTACTGACCCTCCGACAGTGCAGCGCTCCCTCAGTACTGACCCTCTGACAGTGCAGCGCTCCCTCAGTACTGACTCTCCGACAGTGCAGCTCTCCCTCAGTACTGACTCTCTGACAGTGCAGCACTCCCTCAGTACTGACCCTCTGACAGTGCAGCGCTCCCTCAGTACTGACTCTCCGACAGTGCAGCTCTCCCTCAGTACTGCTAATTATTTGCTCAAATCCCTTGGTGCTGTTTGAACCCACAACATTATGACTCAGAAGTAGAGTGCAACCCACTGTGCCAAGCTGACACTGTACAGCACACACACTGATGGATAACAACGTGAAACAGATAATATATCTAATTAAAACAAATAAGGTTCACAGTTATTGCTTTCCAGCATAAGCAGTATTTTGTGGAATTTTACCAAGAGCAGTTATTGGAATCCTGAGTACTAGTCTTGAACAGAGAGCAGATTGGAGACAGATGGAGAAATTCCTTTGGAGAAATGTGTAGATTATTAAACCAAATAAGGAGGATTCAGAAATGTAGGGAAATGTGAAATTTATTGTTGTTTAGAATTGCATTGACAGTATTTTTGATTTCATTGTGTTTCTACCACACGAGTACAGAATAACTCTTGTTTCAAGTTCAGGCAGTTCAACGAAATAATGGGATATATTACCCCTTATAGACCTGGCCTTGTCATAGTGTGAACTGCACAATGTATTGTTGCCATTATGTTTTAATATTGCGTCAGACTGTTATTGTACTCTATACTAAGTTCAACATAGAATCACAAATCATCCAGCTGGGAGTTTTATTCATTTATTTTCAAAAATACAACTTTTCTGTGTATTTATGCTCATCAATGTTAGGAATTAAACATTTCCCATTTCACTGTCCCCATCAAACACTCCCAGGGCAGGTACAGCACAGATATACTGCTGCCTGATTGAGTACGAGAGTAAAAAAGAAAAAAGAACAGGTTAGATACAGAGTAAAGCTCCTCTCATGTTAATTCCTTGTCCCACAAGCACTGATGGTAAAATCCATAAAGTGATAATTCAAATATCATTCATGACGTTTCGTAAATGAAGTATAGGACTGAGACATATCTGAGGTAGGTGGCATGTGAAATTTATATTGTTTCACGGTTAAGGTCAGTCGCAATTTGTCATTTATTCAGGTCTGGTTTAACAAACCATCACATGGCCCTTTCTCTATATTACTGTGGGTGTGTGATGGTCAGTCCTTGATTGAGGTAGTTGAGCATGTACTGTGGGAGGAGCAGGTTAGGTAGGCTCAATAGCCTTTTATCATTCTTGTGTCTTATGCAGTATTTCCGAAGAAGTGACCAACTCCATGGATTTTCCATATTTGTTCATGGGATTTGGTCATCGCTGGTTGAGCCAGTATTTATTTCCCATCCCTAATTGCCCTTGAGAAGGTGGTGGTGAGCTGCTTTCCTGAACCACTGCAGTCCATGTGGGGTAGGTACACCCACAGTGCTGTGAGGGAGGGAGTTCCAGGATTTTGACCCAGTGACGAATGATGGAGGGAATATGATAGATGTGTATATTTAAAACATTCAGTAAAATGTTGCATAACAAGAGATCAGTTATGGGAGTGATGGATTCTTACAGGGTATGACAGGGTAGATGTGGATAGGATGTTTCCTCTGGCTGTTGGGTCTAGAACCAGGGGACACAGTCTCAGAATAAGAGGCAGGCCACTTATGACTGAGATGAGGAGCAATTTCTTCACTCAGAGGGTGGCGATTCGGTGGAATTCTCTACCCAGAGGGCTGTGGAAGCTCAATCATTGAGCATGTTCAATACAGAAATTGATAGATATCTGAATATTAATGACATCAAGGGATATGGGGAAAGGGGGGAAAAATGGCTTGGAGGTGGATGATCAGCCATGATCTGTTTGAATGGCAGAGCAGGCTCGACAGTCTGAATGACCTACTCCTGCGATCCTATAATGTGGAGAAGCGTGAACTAAGATTTTGGCAGGAAAACAAATCCTGAGAGTGTATTCTTAATGGAAAAGCACTGAAGGGTGTGGATGAGCAGGAAGACCTGGGGATTAAAGGGCGGCGCAGTGGTTAGCACCGCAGCCTCACAGCTCCAGGGACCCGAGTTCAATTCTGGGTACTGCCTGTGCGGAGTTTGCAAGTTCTCCTTGTGACCGCGTGGATTTTCCCCGGGTGCTCCGGTTTCCTCCCACAGCCAAAGACTTGCAGGTGATGGGTAAATTGGCCATTGTAAATTGCCCTTAGTGTAGGTAGGTGGTAGGAGAATATAGGATTCCTGTAGGGTTAGTATAAATGGGTGGTTCATGGCCGGCACAGACTCGGTGGGCCGAAGGTCCTGTTTCAGTGCTGTATCTCTAAATAAAATAAAATTAAATTTTGGATTGATAGAGTTGTGGGGAGAGAGCGGGGCAGTGGGATTATTTTGGGATTGTTACAGGGCTATAGGTAGAGGGCGGGGCGTGGGATTAGTTTGGGATTAGTTTGGGATTGATGCAGGGCTATGGGGAGAGAGTGGGGCAGTGGGATTAGTTTGGGATTGATACATGGCACTGGGGAGAGAGCGGGGCAGTGAGATTAGTTTGGGATTGATACAGGGCTATGGGGAGAGAGTGGGGCAGTGGGATTAGTTTGGGATTGAAACAGGGCTATGGGGAGAGAGTGGGGCAGTGGGATTAGTTTGGGATTGATACAGGGCTATGGGGAGAGAGTGGGGCAGTGGGATTAGTTTGGGATTGATACAGGGCTATGGGGAGAGAGTGGGGCAGTGGGATTAGTTTGGGATTGATACAGGGCTATGGGGAGCGAGTGGGGCAGTGGGATTAGTTTGGGATTGATACAGGGCTATGGGGAGAGGGAGTGGGGTAGTGGGATTAGTTTTCACTGGCTGTAGCATAGATCTGGTACTGACTTGGTGGTTGGAATGGCTTCTCTCTCTGGTTTGAAACGATAGTTCTGTGTATGATTAATAATAAGTCAAATTCTCCCTATTATCTTCTGGAAATGGTGGATGATGGTGAGTAATTTCAGGTTGCATCTTTGATTCATTGAATAAAGACAATTGCTCTTGTCACCCTTTATTGTTTTGTGAGCCACTGTGTGAACTGTTACTCCTGGTTTGCTGATGAACCCTTTAACCCAGTGATTTTATGTAATCTCTGGCACGAGACTATAACTGCTGCCAGATGTTTTATGGAAATTCTTCAGCATAGTTGAACATTTTACATCATCTGGAACTCACTGTGAACTACTGTAATTGCCTTGCTGGCTCGGAAAATATCCAGCAGAGATTTGCAATCTAATGTGCCAAATGCAGTGGTTTTTAAAAAGTGATCTTTCCATCACAACGCTGTTTCATTTTAACAGCTCTTACTCTTTTACAGTTCTCCTGAACTGCTGATTCCAATTAGTTTGGATGCTCTGGGGCTAATTTTTTTTTTATTAGTAACTTATTAAGTTCCTTATTTGGTTTAGCTGTGTAATTTAGATTTAGAACTTGTGGAATGTAGGGAGCATTTTTTAGCTGCTTGTATAGAATTCTGCCCCTGTGTGATGATATTCACAATCTTCCACCTTTCAATACTGATTCATTCTCTACCTTGTACTGAATATAGGTCCTTGCCCTTTTCTTTTTGCGGTGGCTGTCATAAAGCATTATTTTAAGGGCACAGACTGTTTAGGAAAGAAAGAACTTGCATTGATATAGCGATTTCCACAACCTCAGAATGTCCAAACACATTTTACACCAATAAAGTACTCCTGAAATGTAGTACCTATTGTAATGTATGAAGCATGGCAGCCAAGTTATGTACAGTTAGATCCCACAAACAATGTGATAACAACCAGATCATCTGTTTATTGAGATGTTGATTGAGGTGTAAATATTGGGCAACAAACTGGGGTAAACTTTCCTGTTCTTCTTCAAATAGTGTCTGTGGAATCACATTCACCTGAGAGGGCCGTTTAACGTCTCATCCAAAAGACTGCTGTCAGTACTGACCCTCCGACAGTGCCGCACTCCCTCAGTACAGACCTTCTGACAGTGCAGCACTCCCTCAATACTGACCCTCTGACAGTGCAGCACTCCCTCAGTACTGACCCTCTGACAGTGCAGCACTCCCTCAGTACTGACCCTCTGACAGTGCAGCACTCCCTCTCTCTCTCCTTAGTTATCCTCTTACTCAGTGTATTGATACAACATCTTTGAGCTCACCTTCATTTTGCTTGCCAATATTCTTTCATGCCCTCTCTTTGCTCTCTCATTTCACCCCTCCACTTTCTATACTCCTCTCGACTTTTCTGTAGTATTGAGTTCTCTGTGTTGGACATAAGCTTTCCTTTGCTGCCTTACCTTACCTTACCCTGCCTTACCTTACCTTACCTTACCCTTCCTTACCTTACCTTACCCTGCCTTACCTTACCCTTCCTTACCTTACCTTACCTTACCCTGCCTTACCTTACCCTTCCTTACCTTACCTTACCCTTCCTTACCTTACCTTACCCTGCCTTATCTTACCTTACCCTTCCTTACCCTTCCTTACCTTACCCTTCCTTACCTTACCTTACCCTGCCTTACCTTACCCTTCCTTACCTTACCTTTCCTTACCTTACCCTACCTTACCCTTCCTTACCTTACCCTTCCTTACCTTACCCTTCCTTACCTTACCTTACCCTGCCTTACCTTACCTTACCCTTCCTTACCTTACCCTTCCTTACCTTACCTTACCCTACCTTACCCTTCCTTACCTTACCTTACCCTTCCTTACCTTACCCTTCCTTACCTTACCTTACCTTACCCTACCTTACCCTTCCTTACCTTACCTTTCCTTACCTTACGTTTCCTTACCCTTCCTTACCTTACCTTACCCTTCCTTACCTTATCCTTCCTTACCTTACCCTTCCTTACCTTACCTTACCCTTCCTTACCTTACCTTACCCTTCCTTACCTTACCCTTCCTTACCTTACCCTTCCTTACCTTACCTTACCCTGTCGGCTCCTGGCCATCCATGGGGCTCTCGATCTGGCCGTCTCACCATTTTTCTTTGTGGGAAAATGTTTACTTTGAACCCCTTGAATCTCTCCTTTGAATGCCTCCCACTGTTCTGATGAAAGGTCACAGACCTGAAACGTTAACCTTGCTTCTCTCTCCACAGATGTTGCCTGGCCTGCTGAGTATTTCCAGCACTTTTTGTTTTGTTTCAGATTTCCAGCATCTGCAGTATTTTGCTTTTACTTTAACTAATCCTGTCTCATTACACATTATCAGCAAAAGTGGACTGGAAACAGCTACTTAAAAGGTAAATCAGTGTCCCAAAAAGAACGATTATCCACATAACATTCATCCTATCTTCAGGATGTGCCTTGTTCAGAACTTCACCCAAAATATTTGACAAATAGAACCCCACGTCCACAAGACCCAGTGTTTCCGCATTGAATTTCCTCAAACTTTTATACAGTCTGTTAAAGTCCATCATATATTCCTCCATTGAATAACCATCTGTTTTCCGAAATCTATCAAAGTCTGACCATGTCTCATACACATTCAGTAGGTCATTTTTCTTGTAAATTTCATCCAAGAATTCTAACAGAAGATCCAACCCTTCATCAGTATTCAACTGATGAGCATCCAGTTCACAAAATGGTAGGAAGTGACAACGCCAAGGCCATACCTTGTTTCCTCTTCGGTAGAGATACAGTGGGCGGCACAGTGGCACGTGGGCGGCGCAGTGGTTAGCACCACAGCCTCACAGCTCCAGCAACCCGGGTTCAGTTCTGCGTACTGCCTGTGCGGAGTTTGCAAGTTCTCCCCATGACCGCGTGGGTTTCCTCCGTGTGCTCCGGTTTCCTCCCACAGCCAAAGAATTGCAGGGTTGATAGGTAAATTGGCCATTGTAAATTGCCCCTAGTGTAGGAAGGTGTTAGGAGAATTGAGGGAAGGTGGGGATGTGGTAGGGAATATGGGATTAATGTAGGATTAGTATAAATGGGTGGTTGTTGGTCGGCACGGTGGCGACGTCTCAATTCATTCCATCTTCGCTGCCTCCGGAGAATCCTTGGCATCAGGTGGCAGGACCGTATCCCAACACAGAAGTCCTCGAGGCGGCCAACATCCCCAGCTTATACGCCCTACTGAGTCAGCGGCGCTTGAGATGGCTTGGCCATGTGAGCCACATGGAAGATGGCAGGATCCCCAAGGACGCATTGTACAGCGAGCTCGCCACTGGTATCAGACCCACCGGCCGTCCACGTCTCCGCTTTAAAGATGTCTGCAAACGCGACATGAAGTCCTGTGACATTGATCACAATTCGTGGGAGTCAGTTGCCAGCGATCGCCAGAGCTGGCGGGCAGCCATAAAGGCGGGGCTAAAGTGTGGCGAGTCGAAGAGACTTAGCAGTTGGCAGGAAAAAAGACAGAAGCGCAAGGGGAGAGCCAACTGTGCAACAGCCCCGACAACCAATTTTATCTGCAGCACCTGTGGAAGAGTCTGTCACTCTAGTATTGGCCTTTATAGCCACTCCAGGCGTTGCTCCACAAACCACTGACCAGCTCCAGGCGCTTACCCATTGTCTCCCGAGACAAGGAGGCCAAAGAAGAAGAAGTAGTATAAATGGGTGGTTGTTGGTCGGCATGGACTCGGTGGGCTGAAGGGCCTGTTTCGGTGCTGTATCTCTCTATGACTCCATGAGATGTAACCCATGTTCACATATCCACTTCATTTTACCACTGGTCATATGGTTCAGACTCTGCAAACACCGGAGGGTAATCATACCTTGACAGTTTGCACTTGCTTCTACCATATTTTTCAATGGTCCTTGAGTCGAGTTTTCTATCCAAAAAATATTTGCTATTTTCCAACTAACAGATTTAGGCCACCATCCTCTGCTACTACTTTAAACCCAGAAAGCTTGTTATGGAAGGATAATGCTGGAGGCTATATTTATTCAGTTTCACATTTATTGAGAAAAAGGATTACAAATATGTAGCTCCTCACACAAATCCCTCTCCCAGTCCCAGTGAGTGTCTGCTTTTAAGTGCTCAACTAAAACCCCAATTAACTCCCTTCACCTGCATATAATCAAACCATTGACACACAATTACCAGTTGGGCCTAGGACACTACCCTGAGGAACTCCTGCAATGATGTCCTGGGGCTGAGATGATTGACCTCCAACAACCACAACCATCTCCCTTTGCGCTAAGTATGACTCTAACCAGCGGAGGATTTTCACCGATTCCGATTGACTCCAGTTTTGCTGGGGACCCTTGATGCTACACTCGGACAAATGCTGCCTTGATGTCAAGGGCAGTCACTCTCACTTCACCCCTTGAGTTCAGCTCTTTTGTCCATGTTTGAACTAGAGTGGCCCTCGTGGAACCCAAACTGAGCGTCACTGAGCTGTTTATTGCTAAGCAAGTGCTGCTTGATAGCACTGTTGATGACACCTTCCATCACTTTACTGATGATTGGGAGTAGACTGATGGGGTGCTAATTGGCCGGGTTGAACTTGTCCTGATTGTTGTGCACAGGACATACCTAGGCAATTTTCCACATTGCTGGGTAGCTGCCATTGTAGCTCCACTGGAACAGCTTGGCTAGGGGCGTGGCTAATTCCAAAGCACAAGTCTTCAGTACTCGTGCTGGAATATTGTCAGGACCCATAGTCTTTGCAGTATCCAGTGCCTTCAGTCATTTCTTGATAACACGTGGAGTGAATCGAATTGGCTGAAGACTGGCATCTGTGATGCTGGGGACTTCAGGAGGAGGCCGAGCTGGATCATCCACTCGGATTGTTGTAAATGCTTCGGCCTGATCTTTCGCACTGATGTGCTGGGCTCCCCCATCATTGAGGATGGGGGTATTTGTGGAGTTGTTTAATTGTCCACCATCATTCACTACTGGATGTGGCAGGACTGCAGAGCTTAGATCAGATCTGTTGGTTATGGGATCACTTAGCTCTGTTTATTGCATGCTGCTTACGCTTTTTGGCACACTGATAGTCCTGTGTTGTAGCTTCACCAGGTTGACAATTCATTTTGAGGTATGTCTGGTGCTGCTCCTGGCATGCCCTCCTGCAATCTTCATTGAACCAGGTTTGATCCCCGGATTGACGGTAAATGGTATAGTGGGGGATTGTGGTTGAGTACAATTCTGCTGCTGCCAATGCCCAGTTTTGAGTTGCGAGATCTGTTCGAAATATCTCCCATTTAGCACAGTGATAGTGCCACACAACATGATGGACGGTATCTTCAGTGTGAAGACAGAACTTCGTCTCCACAAGGACTGTGCGGTGGTCACTCCTACCAATACTGTCATGAATAGTTGCATTTGTGGCAGGCAGATTGGTGAGGATGAGGTCAAGTATATTTTTCCCTCTTGTCTGTTCCCTCACCACCTGCCACATACCAGTCTAGCAGCTATGTCCTTTAGGACGCGGCCAGCTCGGTCAGTAATGATGCTACTGAGCCACTCTTGGTGATGGACATTGAAGTCCCCCACCCAGAATACATTCTGCACCCTTGCCACCCTCAGTGCTTCTTCCAATTGGTGTTCAACATGGTGGAGTACTGATTCATCAGCTGAGGGAGGGGGGTAGGTGGTAATCAGAAGGAGGTTTCCTTGCCCATGTTTTACCTGACCCGATGAAACTTTATGGGGTTCAGAGTCGATGCTGAGGCCTCCCAGGGCAACTCCCTCCCTACTGTATACCACTGTGCCGCCACCTCTGGTGGGTCTGTCCTGCCAGTGGGGCAGGTCATACCCGGGGATGGTGATGGCGGTGTCTGGGACATTTTCCGTGAGGTATGATTCCGTGAGTATGACTGTATCAGGCTAGTCTGTGGGACAGCTCTCCCAACTTTGGCACAACCCCCAGGTGTTAGTAAGGAGGACTTTGAAGGGTCCGGTTTGCCATTGTCGTTTCCTGTGCCTAGGTGAATGCCAGGTGGTCCATCCGGTTTCGTTCCTTATTGACGTTGTAGTGGTTTAATGCAACTGAGTGGCTTGCTAGGCCATTTCAGAGTCAACCACATTGTTGTGGGTCTGGAGTCACATGTAGGCCAGACCAAGAATGGGCAGCAGATTTCCTTAGAGACAGAGAAACATGGAAAAAATTGGAGCAGGAGTAGGTCATTCAGCCCTTTGAGCCTGCTCCGCCATTCAATACGATCATGGCTGATCATCCAAACTCAGTAACCTGTTCCTGTTTTCTCCCCATATCCCTTGATCCCATTAGCCCTAAGAACTATATCTAACTCTTCCTTGAATACATTTAATGCTTTGGCCTCAACTGCTTTCCATGATAGAGAATTCCACAGGTTCACCACTCTCTGGGTGAAGAAATCTCTCCTCATCTCTGTCGTAAATGGCTTACCCCTTATCCTTAGACTGTGACCCCTGGTCCTGGAGTCCCCCACTATCGGGAATATCCTTCCTGCATCTAGTCTGTCCAGTCCTGTTCGAACTTTGTAGGTTTCTATGAGATCCCCTCTCATTCATCTAAACTCCAGCGAATACAAAGAACAAAGAACAAAGAAAATTACAGCACAGGAACAGGCCCTTCAGCCCTCCAAGCCTGCGCCGATCCAGATCCTCTATCTAAACATGTCGCCTATTTTCTAAGGGTCTCTATCTCTTTGCTTCCTGCCCATTCATGTATCTGTCTAGATACATCTTAAAAGACGCTATCGTGCCCGTGTCTACCACCTCCACTGGCAGCGCGTTCCAGGCACCCACCACCCTCTGCGTAAAGAACTTTCCACGCATATCCCCCCTAAACTTTTCTCCTCTCACTTTGAACTCGTGACCCCTAGTAATTGAATCCCCCACTCTGGGAAAAAGCTTCTTGCTATCCACCCTGTCTATACCTCTCATGATTTTGTACACCTCAATCAGGTCTCCCCTCAACCTCCGTCTTTCTAATGAAAATAATCTTAATCTACTCAACCTCTCTTCATAGCTAGCGCCCTCCATACCAGGCAACATCCTGGTGAACCTCCTCTGCACCCTCTCCAAAGCATCTAAATCCTTTTGGTAATGTGGCGACCAGAACTGCACGCAGTGTTCCAAATGTGGCCGAACCAAAGTCTTATACAACTGTAACATGACCTGCCAACCCTTGTACTCAATACCCCATCCGATGAAGGAAAGCATGCCGTATGCCTTCTTGACCACTCTATTGACCTGCGTTGCCACCTTCAGGGAACAATGGACCTGAACATCCAAATCTCTCTGTACATCAATTTTCCCCAGGACTTTTCCATTTACTGTATAGTTCACTCTTGAATTGGATCTTCCAAAATGTATCACCTCGCATTTGCCCTGATTGAACTCCATCTGCCATTTCTCTGCCCAACTCTCCAGTCTATCTATATTCTGCTGTATTCTTTGACAGTTCCCTTCACTATCTGCTACTCCACCAATCTTAGTATCGTCTGCAAACTTGCTAATCAGACCACCTATACTTTCCTCCAAATCATTTATGTATATCACAAACAACAGTGGTCCCAGCACGGATCCCTGTGGAACACCATTGGTCACACGTCTCCATTTTGAGAAACTCCCGTCCACTGCTACTCTCTGTCTCCTGTTGCCCAGCCAGTTCTTTATCCATCTAGCTAGTACACCTTGGACCCCATGT
Organism: Heterodontus francisci; assembly: GCF_036365525.1. Classification (NCBI taxonomy): domain Eukaryota; kingdom Metazoa; phylum Chordata; class Chondrichthyes; order Heterodontiformes; family Heterodontidae; genus Heterodontus; species Heterodontus francisci. The sequence continues at coordinate 119,511,644 of NC_090381.1, read as the reverse complement.
GCCTCCACTTTCTCCATCATCCTATCCCTCAGTATCTTCTCCAGCAGCTTCCCTACCACTGACGTCAGGCTCACCGGTCTATAATTACCTGGATTATCCCTGCTACCCTTCTTAAACAAGGGGACAACATTAGCAATTCTCCAGTCCTCCGGGACCACACCCGTGTTTAAGGATGCTGCAAAGATATCTGTTAAGGCCCCAGCTATTTCCTCTCTCGCTTCCCTCTAACCTGGGATAGATCCCAACCGGACCTGGGGACTTGTCCACCTTAATGCCTTTTAGAATACCCAACACTTCCTCCCTCCTTATGCTGACTTGACCTAGAGTAATCAAACATCTGTCCCTAACCTCAACATCCGTCATGTCCCTCTCCTCGGTAAATACCGATGCAAAGTACTCGTTTAGAATCTCACCCATTTTCTCTGACTCCACGCATAACTTTCCTCCTTTGTCCTTGAGTGGGCCAATCCTTGCTCTAGTTACCCTCTTGCTCCTTATATATGAATAAAAGGCTTTGGGATTTTCCTTAACCCTGTTTGCTAAAGATATTTCATGACCCCTTTTAGCCCTCTTAACTCCTCGTTTCAGATTGGTCCTACATTCCCGATATTCTTTCAAAGCTTCGTCTTTCTTCAGCCTCCTAGACCTTATGTATGCTTCCTTTTTCCTCTTAGCTAGTCTCACAATTTCACCTGTCATCCATGGTTCCCTAATCTTTCCATTTCTATCCCTCATTTTCACAGGAACATGTCTCTCCTGCACGCTAATCAACCTCTCTTTAAAAGCCTCCCACATATCAAATGTGGATTTACCTTCAAACAGCTGCTCCCAATCTACATTTCCCAGCTCCTGCCGAATTTTGGTATAGTTGGCCTTCCCCCAATTTAGCACTCTTCCTTTAGGACCACTCTCGTCTTTGTGCATGAGTATTCTAAAACTTACGGAATTGTGATCACTATTCCCAAAGTAGTCCCCTAGTGAAACTTCAACCACCTGGCCGGGTTCATTCCCCAACACCAGGTCCAGTATGGCCCCTTCCCGAGTTGGACTATTTACATACTGCTCCAGAAAACCCTCCTGGATGTTCCTTACAAATTCTGCTCCATCTAGACCTCTAACACTAAGCGAATCCCAGTCAATGTTGGGAAAATTAAAATCTCCTATCACCACCACCCTGTTGCTCCTACATCTTTCCATAATCTGTTTACATATTTGTACCTCTATCTCACGCTCGCTGTTGGGAGGCCTGTAGTACAGCCCCAACATTGTTACAAGCCTAATCGACCAATCTCTCTCCATACGTCAGTCATGCCATCCCAGGAATCAGTTTGGTGAACCTTCTGCTGCACCTGCGTGTTTACTTTCAGAAACTGGTGCACAAGGACACCCAGGTCTCGCTGCACCTCCCCCTTTCCCAATCTATCAATGTTCAGATAATAAGCTGCCTTTCTTTTTTTGCCACTGTGGTACAGTGGCGCAATGGTTAGCACCGCAGCCTCACAGCTCCAGCGACCCGGGTTCAATTCTGGGTACTGCCTGTGTGGAGTTTGCAAGTTCTCCCTGTGTCTGCGTGCGTTTCCTCCGGGTGCTCTGGTTTCCTTCCACAGCCAAAAGACTTGCAGGTTGATAGGTAAATTGGTCATTATAAATTGCCCCTAGTTTAGGTAGGTGGTAGGGGAATATAGGGACAGGTGAGGATGTGGTAGGAATATGGGATTAGTGTAGGATTAGTATAAATGGGTGGTTGCAGGACTATATCTCCAACACAGAAGTCCTTGAAGCGGCCAACATCCCCAGCTTATACACACTACTGAGTCAGCGGCGCTTGAGATGGCTTGGCCATGTGAGCCGCATGGAAGATGGCAGGATCCCCAAAGACACATTGTACAGCGAGCTCGCCACTGGTATCAGACCCACCGGCCGTCCATGTCTCCGTTATAAAGACGTCTGCAAACGCGACATGAAATCGTGTGACATTGATCACAAGTCGTGGGAGTCAGTTGCCAGCATTCGCCAGAGCTGGCGGGCAGCCATAAAGACAGGGCTAAATTGTGGCGAGTCGAAGAGACTTAGTAGTTGGCAGGAAAAAAGACAGAGGCGCAAGGGGAGAGCCAACTGTGCAACAGCCCCAACAAACAAATTTCTCTGCAGCACCTGTGGAAGAGCCTGTTACTCCAGAATTGGCCTTTATAGCCACTCCAGGCGCTGCTTCACAAACCACTGACCACCTCCAGGCGCGTATCCATTGTCTCTCGAGATAAGGAGGCCCAAAAGAAAAGAAGAAGTATAAATGGGTGGTTAATGGTCGGCACAGACTCGGTGGGCCGAAGGGCCTGTTTCAGTGCTGTATTTCGAAACCAAAAAAAAAATCGAAAAATGCTTCCATTTTCTTGCAGTTCAGTTCAACAGTTGACTTTTATTTCATAATACCTCCATTTCATTGTTTATTTCATCACGGCTCCTTCCGAGCATGACAATTTTATTGAATTACTAGTTTCAGATCCGTCAATTCGGCTCTAATTTAATTTGCATAATGCAGTGAGAGACCTGTATTAATAAGGCAAGTTACCTGGAAGGGCAGTGATTGTCAACACAGCAGCTATATTGCACAAGCAAGATTACACAAAGAACAGTGTGGCGAAGAGCCTGTTAATCTGCCCTGAGATTGGTTCCAGGTGGAATGTTGACCAAGACACCAGGATATCACCCTGCTTTTCCCTGCATCGTGCCATGGGATCTTTCAGGCTGTGTGTTCAAGTGCAGAGTTCAGCACAAAATTCCAAGCTGATACTCTCGAGCAGTACTGAGGGAGTGCTGCACTGTTGGAGGGTCAGTACTGAGGGAGTGCTGCATTGTCGGAGGGGCAGTACTGAGGGAGTGCTGAACTATCAGAGGAGCAGTACTGAGGGAGTGCTGCATTGTCAGAGGGGCAGTACTGAGGGAGTGCTGCACTGTCGGAGGGTCAGTACTGAGGGAGTGCTGAACTATCAGAGGAGCGGTACTGAGGGAGTTCAGCACTGTCGGAGGGTCAGTACTGAGGGAGTGCTGAACTATCAGAGGAGCAGTACTGAGGGAGTGCTGCACTGTCGGAGGAGCAGTACTGAGGGAGTGCTGCACTGTCGGAGGGTCAGTACTGAGGGAGTGCTGAACTATCAGAGGAGCAGTACTGAGGGAGTGCTGCACTGTCGGAGGAGCAGTACTGAGGGAGTGCTGCACTGTCGGAGGGTCAGTACTGAGGGAGTGCTGAACTATCAGAGGAGCAGTACTGAGGGAGTTCAGCACTGTCGGAGGGTCAGTACTGAGGGAGTGCTGAACTATCAGAGGAGCAGTACTGAAGGAGTGCTGCACTGTCGGAGGAGCAGTACTGAGGGAGTGCTGCACTGTCGGAGGAGCAGTACTGAGGGAGTGCTGAACTATCAGAGGGGCAGTACTGAGGGAGTGCTGCACTGTCGGAGGAGCAGTACTGAGGGAGTGCTGTATTGTCAGAGGGACAGTACTGAGGGAGTGCTGCACTGTCGGAGGGCAGTACTTAGGGGTGCTGCACTGTCGGCAGTGCCATTTTTCAGATGAGACATTAAACCAATGCCACATCTGCCCTGTGGGTGGATGTAAATGATCCCATGACACTATTTGAAGAGGAGCAGCGTAGTTTTCTTGGTTTTCCTGGGCCAATATTTATCCCTCAGCCAACATCTCTAAAACAAATGATCTGGTCATTTTATCACATTGTTGTCCGTGGGATCTTGCTTTGTACAAGGCAATTGTGCCTTGCTTCCTGCATTGCAACAACGATTCCATTTGAAGAGTATTTCATTAGCTGTGAAGAGTTTTGGGTTGTCCTTAGGTTGTAAAAAGTGCTATAGAAATGCAAGTCTTTTCACATCAAATGGGGCTTCGGATTAACATCTGGTCTGAAGCATAGTTCACCTGACATTGTAACATCCACTCAGTATGGGACTAGAATCCTGGCCTTGTGGCTTGAGCCCACGACGTTCTGACACCGAGGTGGGACTGAATGTCCTGTATTCATGTGGCGCCTTTAGCAGACAAAGTTGGCCAGCACACGTTGGTCAGAAAGCACGTGTTTGGCCCTCAACAGGACTGGGTGCAACTCCATGCCACCTACACAGCTATACCATGTGTGTTTGCGACAGACCTGCTGTGTGAATCTGCTGACTGCTGGGACTTGTGTGGATTGGGCTGACTGTGGTTAAAAGAGAGGATTTGATCATTCTTGGAGCTGCCATGACTGATTAGTAAACAGAGCTGTACTGCTGGTCTATATTAATTGATGGATACTGGCACTGGAAGCAAGGTTTGTAACTGCAATGAGGCGTAAATAGATTGAAAGTAGAACTATGAAGGGAATGATAGAGCAATAGACCATTGTGAAATCCTGGACTCTGATATTGTTTGGCATTTAATGGTTAGCAGACCATCATGTTTAAAGGATGCAGTGTTTAACATTGTCCAATACTTCAGTCAGGCCAGACATGGAATAGTACATCCAGTTCTGGCCTCTGTACTTTCAAAAGATGTTGATGGGTTAGCAGAAAAATAACAGTTGACAATCCCAGGCCACAGACACTCACATTGTTCAGATAGCTCAGGGAGAACTTGTTGTTCCTGCAGGAGAGAAAATGGTTTCAAGACATCTAACATAACAAGGGCATGGGTCCAGTGGGAGTTAAAGGCTTCAATTGGGCTGAGAATTAATCAGAATGCATTCAGCCCTCATGCAATGAAGCAAGGAAATATTGTGAAATTTCATTTGAATGATTGGAGTCTGCCAATGAGACGCACAAATACAAACCAGTGATACATACACACCAGTGAGATACATATTTTAGTGAAAGCACAGCCCTCACCTTTAGTAGGCATCTCCAGTGCACTGCTTTACTAATAATCGCAGAAATGATTTTTTTATTGTAATTCTTGGGATGTGAATATTGCTGACAAAGCCAGCATTTATTGCCCATCTCTAATTGCCTTTGAGAAGGTGGTGATGAGCCGTCTTTTTATATTGTATATTTTTTTTATATTTAGAGATACAGCACTGAAACAGGCCCTTCGGTCCACCGAGTCTGTGCTGACCAACAACCATCCATTTATACTAACCCTAGCCCAATCCACTGCTATGTCCAGACTGGCCAAGAGAGTGTGGGAAAATGGCGCACTGACACGGAACACAAAAGTCCGAGTGTATCAGGCCTGTGTCCTCAGTACCTTGCTCTACGGCAGCGAGGCCTGGACAACGTATGCCAGCCAAGAGCGACGTCTCAATTCATTCCATCTTCGCTGCCTTCGGAGAATACTTGGCATCAGGTGGCAGGACTATATCTCCAACACAGAAGTCCTTGAAGCGGCCAACACCCCCAGCTTATACACACTACTGAGTCAGCGGCGCTTGAGATGGCTTGGCCATGTGAGCCGCATGGAAGATGGCAGGATCCCCAAAGACACATTGTACAGCGAGCTCGCCACTGGTATCAGACCCACCGGCCGTCCATGTCTCCGTTATAAAGACGTCTGCAAACGCGACATGAAATCGTGTGACATTGATCACAAGTCGTGGGAGTCAGTTGCCAGCATTCGCCAGAGCTGGCGGGCAGCCATAAAGACAGGGCTAAATTGTGGCGAGTCGAAGAGACTTAGTAGTTGGCAGGAAAAAAGACAGAGGCGCAAGGGGAGAGCCAACTGTGCAACAGCCCCAACAAACAAATTTCTCTGCAGCACCTGTGGAAGAGCCTGTCACTCCAGAATTGGCCTTTATAGCCACTCCAGGCGCTGCTTCACAAACCACTGACCACCTCCAGGCGCGTATCCATTGTCTCTCGAGATAAGGAGGCCCAAAAGAACATTAATCCCATATTCCTACCACATCCCCACCATTCTCCTACCACCTACCTACACTAGGGGCAATTTATAATGGCCAATTTACCTATCAACCGGCAAGTCTTTGCCTGTGGGAGGAAACCGGAGCACCCGGCGAAAACCCACGCGGTCACAGGGAGAACTTGCAAACTCCACACAGGCAGTACCGAGAATCGAACCCGGGTCCCTGGAGCTGTGCGGCTGCGGTGCTAACCACTGCACCACTGTGCCGCCTTCTTGAACCACTGTAGTCCATGTGGTGTAGGTACACGCACAGTGCTGTCAGGGAGGGAGTTTCAGGATTTTGACCCAGCGACACTGTCTCCAGTACCAGGCCTGCTGGGCTACTGCACCCTCTGGCCCAGAAACCTCAAACTGGCCAAACCAATCGCTCAGAGAATAAATGCAATTGGGGTTGAATTGCTTGGACTCATTGCGCTAAAGATTTAGCATCACATTTGATTTGGACTCTCCAAAGCTTCATGTGTTTCAGCTTCCTCTGTAATATTTATGATTAACAGGAGATTTCTTGCCTGCAGCAGCTTGGGAGGGTTTGTGTTTCATTCCTTCTTCTTCTTTGGCCTCCTTATCTCGAGAGACAATGGGTAAGCGCCTGGAGGTGGTCAGTGGTGTGTGGAGCAGCGCCTGGAGTGGCTAAAAAGGCCAATTCTAGAGTGACAGGCTCTTCCACAGGTGCTGCAGAAAAATTTGTTTGTCGGGGCTGTTACACAGTTGGCTCTCCCCTTGCGCTTCTGTCTTTTTTCCTGCCAACTACTAAGTCTCTTCGACTCGCGACACTTTAGCCCCGCCTTTATGGCTGTCCGCCAGCTCTGGCGATCGCTGGCAACTGACTCCCACGACTTGTGGTCAGTGTCACAGGATTTCATGTCGTGTTTGCAGACGTCTTTAAAGCGGAGACATGGACGGCCGGTGGGTCTGATACCAGTGGCGAGCTCGCAGTACAATGTGTCTTTGGGGATCCTGCCATCTTCCATGCGGCTCACATGGCCAAGCCATCTCAAGCACCGCTGACTCAGTAGGGTGTATATGCTGGGGATGTTGGCCGCCTTGAGGACTTCTGCGTTGGAGATACGGTCCTGCCACCTGATGCCAAGGATTCTCCGGAGGCAGCGAAGAAGGAATGAATTGAGACGTCGCTCTTGGCTGACATACGTTGTCCAGGCCTCGCTGCCATAGAGCAAGGTACTGAGGACACAGGCTTGATACACTCGGACTTTCGTGTTCCGTGTCAGTGCGCCATTTTCCCACACTCTCTTGGCCAGTCTGGACATAGCAGTGGAAGCCTTTCCCATGAGCTTGTTGAGTTCTGCATCTAGAGACAGGTTACTGGTGATAGTTGAGCCTAGGTAGGTGAACTCTTGAACCACTTCCAGAGTGTGGTCGCCAATATTGATGGATGGAGCATTTCTGACGTTCTGCCCCATGATGTTCGTTTTCTTGAGGCTGATGGTTAGGCCAAATTCATTGCAGGCAGCCGCAAACCTGTCGATGAGACTCTGCAGGCATTCTTCAGTGTGAGATGTTAAAGCAGCATCGTCAGCAAAGAGGAGTTCTCTGATGAGGACTTTCCGTACTTTGGACTTCGCTCTTAGACGGGCAAGGTTGAACAACCTGCCCCCTGATCTTGTGTGGAGGAAAATTCCTTCTTCAGAAGACTTGAACGCATGTGAAAGCAGCAGGGAGAAGAAAATCCCAAAACGTGTGGGTGCGAGAACACAGCCCTGTTTCACACCACTCAGGATAGGAAAGGGGTCTGATGAGGAGCTGCCATGTTGAATTGTGCCTTTCATATTGTCATGGAATGAGGTGATGATACTTAGTAGCTTTGGTGGACATCCGATCTTTTCTAGTAGTCTGAAGAGACCACGTCTGCTGACGAGGTCAAAGGCTTTGGTGAGATCAATGAAAGCAATGTAGAGGGGCATCTGTTGTTCGCGGCATTTCTCCTGTATCTGACGAAGGGAGAACAGCATGTCAATGGTCGATCTCTCTGCACGAAAGCCACACTGTGCCTCAGGGTAGACGCGCTCGGCCAGCTTCTGGAGCCTGTTTAGAGCGACTCGAGCAAAGACTTTCCCCACTCTGCTGAGCAGGGAGATTCCACGGTAGTTGTTGCAGTCACCGCGGTCACCTTTGTTTTTATGGAGGGTGATGATATTGGCATTGCGCATGTCCTGAGGTACTGCTCCCTCGTCCCATTGAGTATTTAATTACTACACTCTATATTTAAACACAGGGAAAAAACTCTTTCAAAATGTCCAGCCATTATACAGCCATAAACCACACCAAGACCAACTTGCCTTTCCATAGCGTCATTAACATAGATAAACGCCCTGAACCACTTCACAGAGGCGTAATTAGAAATAAAAATGGATACTCTAACAGAGAAAGAGGTGTCATTACTGATAAAGGTTGAAACATTGGAACAAGGCAGCTTGCACAAATTTGGTTTGTATTCCCTGGAGTTCAGAAGGTTGGAAAGATGATCTAATCGAGATGTTTAACACAAGAATTAGGAGCAGTAGTAGGCCATTCGACCTTCAAGCCTGCACTGCCATTTGATACGCTCATGGCTAATCTGATTGTGCCCTCAACTTCACTTTCCTGTCTGCCCCATAACACTTGACTCCCTTGTCAGTCAGAAATCTATCCAACTAAGCCTTGAATATATTCAATGGCCTAACCTCCACTGCTATCTGGGGAAGAGAATTCCACAGACTCACGGCCCTCTGAGAGAAAAAGTTCTCCTCATCTCTGTCTTAAATGGGAGACCCCTAATCCTCTCAGCATCCACCCTGTCAAGTCCCCTCAGGATCTTATATGTTTCAATAAATATGGTATCAGGTATAAATATGAGAATCATTCAGTGTAGGTCGATTGTGCTCAGAATTTCTGATAGAAATGCACATATCACTGAAAGGCCTGGTGTTTGCTATTTACTATCCCATCCTTGCAACTATTGTGATTCCAGGTAAAATATTTTAAAAAAGGGCGGCGCAGTGGTTAGCACCGCAGCCTCACAGCTCCAGCGACCTGGGTTCAGTTCTGGGTACTGCCTGTACTGAGTTTGCAAATTCTCCCTGTGACCCTGTGGGTTTCCGCCGGGTGCTCTGGTTTCCTCCCACAGCCAAAGACTTGCAGATTTATAGGTTAATTGGCCATTGTAAATTGCTCCTAGTATAGGTAGGTGGTAGGAGAATTGAGGGAAGATGGGGATGTGGTAGGGAATATAGGATTAATGTAGGATTAGTATGGGTGGGTGGTTGAAGGTCGGCATGGACTGGATGGGCCGAAGGGCCTGTTTCAGTGCTGTATCTCTCTATGATTCTAATAAGATCACCTCTCATTCTTCTAAACTCCAATGAGTATAGGCTCAACCTTTCCTCATAAGATAACCCCTTCATCCCAAGAATCAGTCAAGTGAACCTTCTCTGAACTGCTTCGAATGCAATTATATCCTTTCTTAAGTAAGGAGACCAAAATTGTACACAGTATTCCAGATGCGGTCTTAACATCGGCCCTGTACAACTTTTCTTTTATACTCGATTCCCTCTGCAATAAACAGCAACATTCTATTTGCCTTCCGAATCACTTGGTGTACCTGCATACTAACTTTTTGTGATTCATGTATCAGGACACCCAGATCCCTCTGTACCATAGAGTTGTGCAGTCTCCCTCCATTCAAATAATATACTGCTTTTCTATTCCTCCTTGCAAAGTGGACAAGTTCACATTTTCCCACATTATGCTCCATCTGCCACATTTTTGCCCACTCACTTCACCTATCTCAATCCCTTTGTAAAATCTTTATGGCCTCTTGACAACTTATTTTCCTACTTATCTTTGTGGCATCAGCAAATTTAGCAACCGTACATTCAGACCCTTCATCCAAGTCATTTATATAGATTCCCCAGCACTGATCCCTGTGGCACTCCAGTAGTTACAGATTGCCAACCCAAAAATGACCCATTTATCCCTACTCTCTGCTTCCTGTTAGCTATGCAATCCTCTATCCATGCTAATATGTTACCCCCTACAGCATGAGCTCTTCTTTTGTGTAGTAACCTTTGATGTGGCACCTTATTGAATGCCTTTTGGAAATCCAAGTACACCACATCTACAGTTTCCCCCTTATCCACTGTTGCGACTGTCTTTTCTAGTTCCACTTCTTCACAAGTCACAATATATATTTTAATGTTTACCCAATTACCGATACAGCCAATCATACACTCTATTTTTGTATCCCAGAACAAAATACACCAACCAGGTTTCTTTAATAAACAACAAAATTATCAGTTTATTATGAAACAAGACTTAGCCAGTAACGAAGCAAAGCATTGACACACAGATTGAAATAAGAAAGTTTCCTTTTTAAAAAGCCCCCAACTACACTCATACACACACTGGAAAAAATACAGAAATTCACTCTGCAGAGGTCTGTTAGGAAAAAAAAGACAAAAAATTACATTGGCCAAATACTTGCCAATTCTTGACGAAAAAAGAAAGAAGATATGGAAGGAAGTCAGTTGTCCCTTTTTTGGTCTGGCATCCGGGTATACGGAGACAGGTCACTGGGATCATTTCAGAAGTAGTCCGCATTAGCCTTTGTGGAAAAATTCAAAAACCGGAATGCCAGACTATTCCGATGGAGTTCACTATTAGAACCTTATTACTTAAAGATTATCCACATTGGGGGAAAAAATAATGTAATTGCAGATGCTTTGTCTGGAATCTAACTTTGCTTTGAGTTATCTGAGTGCAAAGATGGTATGAAGCTGAACTGTATTAGCTACAGGTAAAGAGTGACTGAGAATGAGAATTATTCTAATCAGCTTTCGAGGAGAAATGTGGCATCAAGGTTTTTCCGTCAGCACACAGTTGAACCACAGGATTTTTGTTTCAGCTCCTCAGGAGCTATACGGCCCCAGGGAGTTTTTTTCCCACGTTGGACCTTGGCAGGATTTCTTCAAAAAGGTAGAGAAGGTGGTGAACTTCTTTTCTCCTTGGCAGGAAAACACCGACTGCCTTCGAACAGTTCACCACCACAGCTAAAACTGCAAACAATGTTCAAACCCCAACAGTGAGTCGACCTCCTGACCTACATAAACCTTGACATGTGACTTCCCTATCACCGTTTTTCCCCAAGTCACCAAGGGCTCTGCTGTTTTCTGAGCCCAAATCACAGGTGGCCTCCAAACACTATCTTGTCCTGTTGGTGAATTTGGTAAAAAAAACACATTCATGGAATCTTTTCAGTTTTAACACAAGTCCTCAAAAAAAATAAAAGTATTAAAAATAATGGAAGCACTTTAGTAATACTACCTTGCTTGTTATTTCCTCAAAGAACTCTAATAAATTAGTCAAACAGAATTTCCCTTTCACAAAACCATGTTGACTCAGCCTGATTCCGTTGAGATTTTGTAAATATCCTGCTATCACCTCCTTAATAATAGATTCTAGCATTTTCCCAATGACATGTTAGGCTAAATGGCCTACAGTTTCCTGCTTTCTGTCTCCCTCCTTTCTTGGATAAATGTGTTATATTTGCGATTTTCCAATTCGCTGGGACCTTTCCAGAATCTAAGGAATTTTGGAAGATCAAAACCAATGCATCCACTATCTCTGCAGCCACTTCATTTATGACCCTAGGATGCCGGCCATCGGGTCCTGGGACTTATCAGCCTTCAGTTCTGTTAGTTTTCCCAGTACCTTTTTCCGAGTGATTGTGGTTGTTTAAGTTCTTCCGTCCCTTTTACCTCTTGATTTTCAAGTATTCTTGGGATTTTTTTATGTCTTCGACAGTAAAGACAAACACAAATTCAACGCTTCTGCCATTTCCTTGTTTCTCTTTATTAATTCTCCAGTCTCACCCTGTAAGGGACCAGCACTCACTTTCCCTTTTCAAATACTTGTAGAAACTCGAAGTATCTGTTATTAGATTTCTAGCTAGCTTTCTCTCATACTCTAATGTCACCCTCCTTCATTTTTCAGTCGTCCTTTGCTGGTTTCTAAAATCTGTCCCATCTTCTGACCTACCACTAATCTTTGCAGTATTGTACGCTTTTTCTTTCAATTTGATACTATCCTTAACTTCCTTAGTTAGCCACGGATAGTGCATCCTTCTCATAGGGATTTTCTTTCTTAATGAACATATCTTTGCTGAGAGTTATGAACTATCTCCTTAAGTGTCTGCTTCTCCTTCTCTACTGTCTTACCTTTTAAACTATTTTCCCAGTTCACTTTAGCCAACTCTGTACTGATACCCTTGTAATTGCCTTTAAGTTTAAGACACTAGTCTTAGACCCACACTTCTCACCCTCAAACTGAATGTGAAATTCTATCATGTTATGATCACTGTTGTCTAGAGGCTCCATACGAATTACGAGCAGAAGTAGGCCATTCGGTCCCTCGAGCCTGCTCTGCCATTCAATAAGATCATGGCTGATCTGTTTCTGTCTCGAATTCCACACTCCCGTCTACCCTGATAATCTTTGATTCCCTTGCCTAACAAAGAATCTATCTACCTCTGCCTTAAAAATATGATATGACCATACAAATTAGGAGCAAAAGTAGGCCATTCGGCCCCTCGAGCCTGCTCTGCCATTCAATACCATTACTATGAGGTCATTAATTAGTTGACACCAGCACGTACTCGAAGAAATTGTCCTCAATACGCTCTGTGAACTCATCTTCCAGGCTACATTTGTCACTCTGATTTGTCCAATCTATATGAAGATTAAAATCACCCATGATTATTGCAGTACCTTTCTTACCCCCATTATTTCTTCCTGTATACTCTGTCATCTTAAAAATCATTTAAAAATGATTGAATAGTCTAGATACAGAGAAACTAATGCCATCTGCAAACTTAGATGTGCAACTCTTTATTCCTTCAGCCAAGTCACCAATATATATGGTGAAAAGCTGAGGCCTCAGTATAGATCCCTGGGGAACTTCACTTCACACATGTCAATCAGTGAATGTTCCCAATGTCCTCACTCTCACCTCTACCTCCCAAACAATTAGTGACTCAGCTTTTCAAAAGAAATGTCACACTGTCTGGGAAATTGCGCTATTTACTATCATTCTTTAATCTCAGAGCAAGTGTTATGTTTTTCTGAAATTAGTGGGATGACAGGGAGCGTCTTCCTTCTTGTGCTTATGCTCTGAGCACTTGTGGCAGGTGGTAGATTGGGACGGGCTGATGGTGAGGGAGAAGGTGGGGGGGGGGGGGGGGGGGGCGGGGGCAAGTTAATGTTGGTCCAGAAAGCTGGAACAGTTAATGCCATGAGATTCGCAGGACCTGCCTGCCTGTTTGCTGGTTTCAGTTAGATCCCGTGACACTAATTGAAGAGGAACAGAGTGTTCTCCCAGTGTCCTGGCCAACATTCCTTTCTCAACCAACACCAACAAAAATTCTCGATAAGCAAGGGGGTGAAAGGTTATCGGGGGCAGTTGGAAATGTGGAGTAATCAGTTCAGCCATGAACTTATTGAATTGGGGAGCAGGCTCGAGGGGCTGAGTGGCCTACTCCTGCTCCTAATTCATATGTGTGTATGTACAACTAACTGGCCATTCATCTCATTGTTATTTCTCGGATATGGATGTGCAGAAAGTTCCTTCACCATTAGCCTACGTAATAACAGTCATTGGGCTTGAAAGTAATTCAAAATATATGCAGTGGGTTGATAGGATTCTGAGAGAATTGGTGAGGTGTTGTATAAATATAAGTCTGTTTGTTTCTCTGAACGTGCAGGTGACTAGAGCTTTGGAAACTTCACTTCCTATTTTTAGGTTTTCAGATTGAATGTTGGGAGATATTTTAATTCTGGATACCTGAAGCATTTTATTTATGCTCATTTTGAAACACAGCGCACAGAGGACAAGAAAAGGAGTCCTGTCTGTCTGTGTAACACAGGTAGTTTTATTATGTGATGGAAAACAGACAAGACCGTTCTTTTCACCCTGGGTTCCTGTGTTTAGAGCCTCCCCAACTCCCTCACTGACAGAGGGCCAAGTCTCTCCTCCTTCCTTCTCACTGACACAGAGCCAAGTCTCTCCTTCCTTCTCACTGACAGAGGGCCAAGTCTCTCCTTCCTTCCTTCTCACTGACACAGGGCCAAGTCTCTCCTTCCTTCTCACTGACAGAGGGCCAAGTCTCTCCTTCCTTCCTTCTCACTGACACAGGGCCAAGTCTCTCCTTCCTTCTCACTGACACAGGGCCAAGTCTCTCCTTCCTTCTCACTGACAGAGGGCCAAGTCTCTCCTCCTTCCTTCTCACTGACACAGGGCCAAGTCTCTCCTCCTTCCTTCTCACTGACACAGGGCCAAGTCTCTCCTCCTTCCTTCTCACTGACACAGGGCCAAGTCTCTCCTTCCTTCTCACTGACAGAGGGCCAAGTCTCTCCTTCCTTCCTTCTCACTGACACAGGGCCAAGTCTCTCCTTCCTTCTCACTGACAGAGGGCCAAGTCTCTCCTTCCTTCCTTCTCACTGACAGAGGGCCAAGTCTCCCCTTCCTTCCTTCTCACTGACACAGGGCCAAGTCTCTCCTTCCTACTCACTGACACAGGGCCAAGTCTCTCCTTCCTTCTCACTGACAGAGGGCCAAGTCTCTCCTCCTTCCTTCTCACTGACACAGGGCCAAGTCTCTCCTCCTTCCTTCTCACTGACACAGGGCCAAGTCTCTCCTCCTTCCTTCTCACTGACACAGGGCCAAGTCTCTCCTTCCTTCTCACTGACACAGGGCCAAGTCTCTCCTCCTTCCTTCTCACTGACACAGGGCCAAGTCTCTCCTCCTTCCTTCTCACTGACACAGGGCCAAGTCTCTCCTTCCTTCCTTCTCACTGACACAGGGCCAAGTCTCTCCTCCTTCTCACTGACACAGGGCCAAGTTTCTCCTCCTTCCTTCTCACTGACACAGGGCCAAGTCTCTCCTCCTTCCTTCTCACTGACACAGGGCCAAGTCTCTCCTCCTTCTCACTGACACAGGGCCAAGTCTCTCCTTCCTTCCTTCTCACTGACACAGGGCCAAGTCTCTCCTCCTTCCTTCTCACTGACACAGGGCCAAGTCTCTCCTTCCTTCTCACTGACAGAGGGCCAAGTCTCTCCTTCCTTCCTTCTCACTGACACAGGGCCAAGTCTCTCCTTCCTTCTCACTGACACAGGGCCAAGTCTCTCCTCCTTCCTTCTCACTGACACAGGGCCAGGTCTCTCCTTCCTTCTCACTGACAGAGGGCCAAGTCTCTCCTCCTTCCTTCTCACTGACACAGGGCCAAGTCTCTCCTCCTTCCTTCTCACTGACACAGGGCCAAGTCTCTCCTTCCTTCTCACTGACAGAGGGCCAAGTCTCTCCTTCCTTCCTTCTCACTGACACAGGGCCAAGTCTCTCCTTCCTTCTCACTGACACAGGG
Source organism: Heterodontus francisci (assembly GCF_036365525.1). Taxonomy (NCBI): domain Eukaryota; kingdom Metazoa; phylum Chordata; class Chondrichthyes; order Heterodontiformes; family Heterodontidae; genus Heterodontus; species Heterodontus francisci. Next base: position 119,496,337 of record NC_090381.1, on the reverse strand, counting down.
CCAAGTCTCTCCTCCTTCCTTCTCACTGACACAGGGCCAAGTCTCTCCTTCCTTCTCACTGACAGAGGGCCAAGTCTCTCCTTCCTTCCTTCTCACTGACAGAGGGCCAAGTCTCTCCTTCCTTCCTTCTCACTGACACATGGCCAAGTCTCTCCTCCTTCTCACTGACACAGGGCCAAGTCTCTCCTCCTTCCTTCTCACTGACACAGGGCCAAGTCTCTCCTCCTTCTCACTGACACAGGGCCAAGTCTCTCCTTCCTTCCTTCTCACTGACACAGGGGCAAGTCTCTCCTTCCTTCTCACTGACAGAGGGCCAAGTCTCTCCTTCCTTCCTTCTCACTGACACAGGGCCAAGTCTCTCCTTCCTTCTCACTGACAGAGGGCCAAGTCTCTCCTTCCTTCCTTCTCACTGACACAGGGCCAAGTCTCTCCTCCTTCTCACTGACACAGGGCCAAGTCTCTCCTCCTTCCTTCTCACTGACACAGGGCCAAGTCTCTCCTTCCTTCTCACTGACACAGGGCCAAGTCTCTCCTTCCTTCTCACTGACACAGGGCCAAGTCTCTCCTCCTTCCTTCTCACTGACACAGGGCCAAGTCTCTCCTCCTTCTCACTGACACAGGGCCAAGTCTCTCCTCCTTCCTTCTCACTGACACAGGGCCAAGTCTCTCCTTCCTTCTCACTGACAGAGGGCCAAGTCTCTCCTCCTTCTCACTGACACAGGGCCAAGTCTCTCCTCCTTCCTTCTCACTGACACAGGGCCAAGTCTCTCCTCCTTCTCACTGACACAGGGCCAAGTCTCTCCTCCTTCCTTCTCACTGACACAGGGCCAAGTCTCTCCTCCTTCCTTCTCACTGACACAGGGCCAAGTCTCTCCTTCCTTCTCACTGACAGAGGGCCAAGTCTCTCCTCCTTCTCACTGACACAGGGCCATGTCTCTCCTCCTTCCTTCTCACTGACAGAGGGCCAAGTCTCTCCTCCTTCCTTCTCACTGACACAGGGCCAAGTCTCTCCTCCTTCCTTCTCACTGACACAGGGCCAAGTCTCTCCTTCCTTCTCACTGACACAGGGCCAAGTCTCTCCTTCCTTCTCACTGACAGAGGGCCAAGTCTCTCCTTCCTTCCTTCTCACTGACACAGGGCCAAGTCTCTCCTCCTTCCTTCTCACTGACACAGGGCCAAGTCTCTCCTCCTTCTCACTGACACAGGGCCAAGTCTCTCCTCCTTCCTTCTCACTGACACAGGGCCAAGTCTCTCCTTCCTTCTCACTGACAGAGGGCCAGGTCTCTCCTCCTTCCTTCTCACTGACACAGGGCCAAGTCTCTCCTCCTTCTCACTGACAGAGGGCCAAGTCTCTCCTTCCTTCCTTCTCACTGACACAGGGCCAAGTCTCTCCTTCCTTCCTTCTCACTGACAGAGGGCCAAGTCTCTCCTCCTTCCTTCTCACTGACACAGGGCCAAGTCTCTCCTTCCTTCTCACTGTCACAGGGCCAAGTCTCTCCTTCCTTCCTTCTCACTGACACAGGGCCAAGTCTCTCCTTCCTTCCTTCTCACTGACACAGGGCCAAGTCTCTCCTTCCTTCTCACTGTCACAGGGCCAAGTCTCTCCTTCCTTCCTTCTCACTGACACAGGGCCAAGTCTCTCCTTCCTTCTCACTGTCACAGGGCCAAGTCTCTCCTTCCTTCCTTCTCACTGACACAGGGCCAAGTCTCTCCTTCCTTCCTTCTCACTGACACAGGGCCAAGTCTCTCCTTCCTTCCTTCTCACTGACACAGGGCCAAGTCTCTCCTTCCTTCTCACTGACACAGGGCCAAGTCTCTCCTCCTTCCTTCTCACTGACACAGGGCCAAGTCTCTCCTTCCTTCTCACTGACAGAGGGCCAAGTCTCTCCTTCCTTCCTTCTCACTGACAGAGGGCCAAGTCTCTCCTTCCTTCCTTCTCACTGACACATGGCCAAGTCTCTCCTCCTTCTCACTGACACAGGGCCAAGTCTCTCCTCCTTCCTTCTCACTGACACAGGGCCAAGTCTCTCCTCCTTCTCACTGACACAGGGCCAAGTCTCTCCTTCCTTCCTTCTCACTGACACAGGGCCAAGTCTCTCCTTCCTTCTCACTGACAGAGGGCCAAGTCTCTCCTTCCTTCCTTCTCACTGACACAGGGCCAAGTCTCTCCTTCCTTCTCACTGACAGAGGGCCAAGTCTCTCCTTCCTTCCTTCTCACTGACACAGGGCCAAGTCTCTCCTCCTTCTCACTGACACAGGGCCAAGTCTCTCCTCCTTCCTTCTCACTGACACAGGGCCAAGTCTCTCCTTCCTTCTCACTGACACAGGGCCAAGTCTCTCCTTCCTTCTCACTGACACAGGGCCAAGTCTCTCCTCCTTCCTTCTCACTGACACAGGGCCAAGTCTCTCCTCCTTCTCACTGACACAGGGCCAGGTCTCTCCTCCTTCCTTCTCACTGACACAGGGCCAAGTCTCTCCTTCCTTCTCACTGACAGAGGGCCAAGTCTCTCCTTCCTTCCTTCTCACTGACACAGGGCCAAGTCTCTCCTTCCTTCTCACTGACAGAGGGCCAAGTCTCTCCTTCCTTCCTTCTCACTGACACAGGGCCAAGTCTCTCCTTCCTTCTCACTGACACAGGGCCAAGTCTCTCCTTCCTTCTCACTGACAGAGGGCCAAGTCTCTCCTCCTTCCTTCTCACTGACACAGGGCCAAGTCTCTCCTCCTTCCTTCTCACTGACACAGGGCCAAGTCTCTCCTCCTTCCTTCTCACTGACACAGGGCCAAGTCTCTCCTTCCTTCTCACTGACAGAGGGCCAAGTCTCTCCTTCCTTCCTTCTCACTGACACAGGGCCAAGTCTCTCCTTCCTTCTCACTGACAGAGGGCCAAGTCTCTCCTTCCTTCCTTCTCACTGACAGAGGGCCAAGTCTCTCCTTCCTTCCTTCTCACTGACACAGGGCCAAGTCTCTCCTTCCTACTCACTGACACAGGGCCAAGTCTCTCCTTCCTTCTCACTGACAGAGGGCCAAGTCTCTCCTCCTTCCTTCTCACTGACACAGGGCCAAGTCTCTCCTCCTTCCTTCTCACTGACACAGGGCCAAGTCTCTCCTCCTTCCTTCTCACTGACACAGGGCCAAGTCTCTCCTTCCTTCTCACTGACACAGGGCCAAGTCTCTCCTCCTTCCTTCTCACTGACACAGGGCCAAGTCTCTCCTCCTTCCTTCTCACTGACACAGGGCCAAGTCTCTCCTTCCTTCCTTCTCACTGACACAGGGCCAAGTCTCTCCTCCTTCTCACTGACACAGGGCCAAGTTTCTCCTCCTTCCTTCTCACTGACACAGGGCCAAGTCTCTCCTCCTTCCTTCTCACTGACACAGGGCCAAGTCTCTCCTCCTTCTCACTGACACAGGGCCAAGTCTCTCCTTCCTTCCTTCTCACTGACACAGGGCCAAGTCTCTCCTCCTTCCTTCTCACTGACACAGGGCCAAGTCTCTCCTTCCTTCTCACTGACAGAGGGCCAAGTCTCTCCTTCCTTCCTTCTCACTGACACAGGGCCAAGTCTCTCCTTCCTTCTCACTGACGCAGGGCCAAGTCTCTCCTCCTTCCTTCTCACTGACACAGGGCCAGGTCTCTCCTTCCTTCTCACTGACAGAGGGCCAAGTCTCTCCTCCTTCCTTCTCACTGACACAGGGCCAAGTCTCTCCTCCTTCCTTCTCACTGACACAGGGCCAAGTCTCTCCTTCCTTCTCACTGACAGAGGGCCAAGTCTCTCCTTCCTTCCTTCTCACTGACACAGGGCCAAGTCTCTCCTTCCTTCTCACTGACACAGGGCCAAGTCTCTCCTCCTTCCTTCTCACTGACACAGGGCCAAGTCTCTCCTTCCTTCTCACTGACAGAGGGCCAAGTCTCTCCTTCCTTCCTTCTCACTGACAGAGGGCCAAGTCTCTCCTTCCTTCCTTCTCACTGACACATGGCCAAGTCTCTCCTCCTTCTCACTGACACAGGGCCAAGTCTCTCCTCCTTCCTTCTCACTGACACAGGGCCAAGTCTCTCCTCCTTCTCACTGACACAGGGCCAAGTCTCTCCTTCCTTCCTTCTCACTGACACAGGGGCAAGTCTCTCCTTCCTTCTCACTGACAGAGGGCCAAGTCTCTCCTTCCTTCCTTCTCACTGACACAGGGCCAAGTCTCTCCTTCCTTCTCACTGACAGAGGGCCAAGTCTCTCCTTCCTTCCTTCTCACTGACACAGGGCCAAGTCTCTCCTTCCTTCTCACTGACAGAGGGCCAAGTCTCTCCTTCCTTCCTTCTCACTGACACAGGGCCAAGTCTCTCCTTCCTTCTCACTGACACAGGGCCAAGTCTCTCCTTCCTTCTCACTGACAGAGGGCCAAGTCTCTCCTCCTTCCTTCTCACTGACACAGGGCCAAGTCTCTCCTCCTTCCTTCTCACTGACACAGGGCCAAGTCTCTCCTCCTTCCTTCTCACTGACACAGGGCCAAGTCTCTCCTTCCTTCTCACTGACAGAGGGCCAAGTCTCTCCTTCCTTCCTTCTCACTGACACAGGGCCAAGTCTCTCCTTCCTTCTCACTGACAGAGGGCCAAGTCTCTCCTTCCTTCCTTCTCACTGACAGAGGGCCAAGTCTCTCCTTCCTTCCTTCTCACTGACACAGGGCCAAGTCTCTCCTTCCTACTCACTGACACAGGGCCAAGTCTCTCCTTCCTTCTCACTGACAGAGGGCCAAGTCTCTCCTCCTTCCTTCTCACTGACACAGGGCCAAGTCTCTCCTCCTTCCTTCTCACTGACACAGGGCCAAGTCTCTCCTCCTTCCTTCTCACTGACACAGGGCCAAGTCTCTCCTTCCTTCTCACTGACACAGGGCCAAGTCTCTCCTCCTTCCTTCTCACTGACACAGGGCCAAGTCTCTCCTCCTTCCTTCTCACTGACACAGGGCCAAGTCTCTCCTTCCTTCCTTCTCACTGACACAGGGCCAAGTCTCTCCTCCTTCTCACTGACACAGGGCCAAGTTTCTCCTCCTTCCTTCTCACTGACACAGGGCCAAGTCTCTCCTCCTTCCTTCTCACTGACACAGGGCCAAGTCTCTCCTCCTTCTCACTGACACAGGGCCAAGTCTCTCCTTCCTTCCTTCTCACTGACACAGGGCCAAGTCTCTCCTCCTTCCTTCTCACTGACACAGGGCCAAGTCTCTCCTTCCTTCTCACTGACAGAGGGCCAAGTCTCTCCTTCCTTCCTTCTCACTGACACAGGGCCAAGTCTCTCCTTCCTTCTCACTGACGCAGGGCCAAGTCTCTCCTCCTTCCTTCTCACTGACACAGGGCCAGGTCTCTCCTTCCTTCTCACTGACAGAGGGCCAAGTCTCTCCTCCTTCCTTCTCACTGACACAGGGCCAAGTCTCTCCTCCTTCCTTCTCACTGACACAGGGCCAAGTCTCTCCTTCCTTCTCACTGACAGAGGGCCAAGTCTCTCCTTCCTTCCTTCTCACTGACACAGGGCCAAGTCTCTCCTTCCTTCTCACTGACACAGGGCCAAGTCTCTCCTCCTTCCTTCTCACTGACACAGGGCCAAGTCTCTCCTTCCTTCTCACTGACAGAGGGCCAAGTCTCTCCTTCCTTCCTTCTCACTGACAGAGGGCCAAGTCTCTCCTTCCTTCCTTCTCACTGACACATGGCCAAGTCTCTCCTCCTTCTCACTGACACAGGGCCAAGTCTCTCCTCCTTCCTTCTCACTGACACAGGGCCAAGTCTCTCCTCCTTCTCACTGACACAGGGCCAAGTCTCTCCTTCCTTCCTTCTCACTGACACAGGGGCAAGTCTCTCCTTCCTTCTCACTGACAGAGGGCCAAGTCTCTCCTTCCTTCCTTCTCACTGACACAGGGCCAAGTCTCTCCTTCCTTCTCACTGACAGAGGGCCAAGTCTCTCCTTCCTTCCTTCTCACTGACACAGGGCCAAGTCTCTCCTCCTTCTCACTGACACAGGGCCAAGTCTCTCCTCCTTCCTTCTCACTGACACAGGGCCAAGTCTCTCCTTCCTTCTCACTGACACAGGGCCAAGTCTCTCCTTCCTTCTCACTGACACAGGGCCAAGTCTCTCCTCCTTCCTTCTCACTGACACAGGGCCAAGTCTCTCCTCCTTCTCACTGACACAGGGCCAAGTCTCTCCTCCTTCCTTCTCACTGACACAGGGCCAAGTCTCTCCTCCTTCCTTCTCACTGACAGAGGGCCAAGTCTCTCCTCCTTCTCACTGACACAGGGCCAAGTCTCTCCTCCTTCCTTCTCACTGACACAGGGCCAAGTCTCTCCTCCTTCTCACTGACACAGGGCCAAGTCTCTCCTCCTTCCTTCTCACTGACACAGGGCCAAGTCTCTCCTCCTTCCTTCTCACTGACACAGGGCCAAGTCTCTCCTTCCTTCTCACTGACAGAGGGCCAAGTCTCTCCTCCTTCTCACTGACACAGGGCCATGTCTCTCCTCCTTCCTTCTCACTGACAGAGGGCCAAGTCTCTCCTCCTTCCTTCTCACTGACACAGGGCCAAGTCTCTCCTCCTTCCTTCTCACTGACACAGGGCCAAGTCTCTCCTTCCTTCTCACTGACACAGGGCCAAGTCTCTCCTTCCTTCTCACTGACAGAGGGCCAAGTCTCTCCTTCCTTCCTTCTCACTGACACAGGGCCAAGTCTCTCCTCCTTCCTTCTCACTGACACAGGGCCAAGTCTCTCCTCCTTCTCACTGACACAGGGCCAAGTCTCTCCTCCTTCCTTCTCACTGACACAGGGCCAAGTCTCTCCTTCCTTCTCACTGACAGAGGGCCAGGTCTCTCCTCCTTCCTTCTCACTGACACAGGGCCAAGTCTCTCCTCCTTCTCACTGACAGAGGGCCAAGTCTCTCCTTCCTTCCTTCTCACTGACACAGGGCCAAGTCTCTCCTTCCTTCCTTCTCACTGACAGAGGGCCAAGTCTCTCCTCCTTCCTTCTCACTGACACAGGGCCAAGTCTCTCCTTCCTTCTCACTGTCACAGGGCCAAGTCTCTCCTTCCTTCCTTCTCACTGACACAGGGCCAAGTCTCTCCTTCCTTCCTTCTCACTGACACAGGGCCAAGTCTCTCCTTCCTTCTCACTGTCACAGGGCCAAGTCTCTCCTTCCTTCCTTCTCACTGACACAGGGCCAAGTCTCTCCTTCCTTCTCACTGTCACAGGGCCAAGTCTCTCCTTCCTTCCTTCTCACTGACACAGGGCCAAGTCTCTCCTTCCTTCCTTCTCACTGACACAGGGCCAAGTCTCTCCTTCCTTCCTTCTCACTGACACAGGGCCAAGTCTCTCCTTCCTTCTCACTGACACAGGGCCAAGTCTCTCCTCCTTCCTTCTCACTGACACAGGGCCAAGTCTCTCCTTCCTTCTCACTGACAGAGGGCCAAGTCTCTCCTTCCTTCCTTCTCACTGACAGAGGGCCAAGTCTCTCCTTCCTTCCTTCTCACTGACACATGGCCAAGTCTCTCCTCCTTCTCACTGACACAGGGCCAAGTCTCTCCTCCTTCCTTCTCACTGACACAGGGCCAAGTCTCTCCTCCTTCTCACTGACACAGGGCCAAGTCTCTCCTTCCTTCCTTCTCACTGACACAGGGCCAAGTCTCTCCTTCCTTCTCACTGACAGAGGGCCAAGTCTCTCCTTCCTTCCTTCTCACTGACACAGGGCCAAGTCTCTCCTTCCTTCTCACTGACAGAGGGCCAAGTCTCTCCTTCCTTCCTTCTCACTGACACAGGGCCAAGTCTCTCCTCCTTCTCACTGACACAGGGCCAAGTCTCTCCTCCTTCCTTCTCACTGACACAGGGCCAAGTCTCTCCTTCCTTCTCACTGACACAGGGCCAAGTCTCTCCTTCCTTCTCACTGACACAGGGCCAAGTCTCTCCTCCTTCCTTCTCACTGACACAGGGCCAAGTCTCTCCTCCTTCTCACTGACACAGGGCCAAGTCTCTCCTCCTTCCTTCTCACTGACACAGGGCCAAGTCTCTCCTTCCTTCTCACTGACAGAGGGCCAAGTCTCTCCTCCTTCTCACTGACACAGGGCCACGTCTCTCCTCCTTCCTTCTCACTGACACAGGGCCAAGTCTCTCCTCCTTCTCACTGACACAGGGCCAAGTCTCTCCTCCTTCCTTCTCACTGACACAGGGCCAAGTCTCTCCTCCTTCCTTCTCACTGACACAGGGCCAAGTCTCTCCTTCCTTCTCACTGACACAGGGCCAAGTCTCTCCTTCCTTCTCACTGACACAGGGCCAAGTCTCTCCTTCCTTCCTTCTCACTGACACAGGGCCAAGTGTCTCCTCCTTCCTTCTCACTGACACAGGGCCAAGTCTCTCCTCCTTCTCACTGACACAGAGCCAAGTCTCTCCTCCTTCCTTCTCACTGACACAGGGCCAAGTCTCTCCTTCCTTCTCACTGACAGAGGGCCAGGTCTCTCCTCCTTCCTTCTCACTGACACAGGGCCAAGTCTCTCCTCCTTCTCACTGACAGAGGGCCAAGTCTCTCCTTCCTTCCTTCTCACTGACACAGGGCCAAGTCTCTCCTTCCTTCCTTCTCACTGACAGAGGGCCAAGTCTCTCCTCCTTCCTTCTCACTGACACAGGGCCAAGTCTCTCCTTCCTTCTCACTGTCACAGGGCCAAGTCTCTCCTTCCTTCCTTCTCACTGACACAGGGCCAAGTCTCTCCTTCCTTCCTTCTCACTGACACAGGGCCAAGTCTCTCCTTCCTTCTCACTGTCACAGGGCCAATTCTCTCCTTCCTTCCTTCTCACTGACACAGGGCCAAGTCTCTCCTTCCTTCTCACTGTCACAGGGCCAAGTCTCTCCTTCCTTCCTTCTCACTGACACAGGGCCAAGTCTCTCCTTCCTTCCTTCTCACTGACACAGGGCCAAGTCTCTCCTTCCTTCCTTCTCACTGACACAGGGCCAAGTCTCTCCTTCCTTCCTTCTCACTGACACAGGGCCAAGTCTCTCCTTCCTTCCTTCTCAGTGATACAGGGCCAAGTCTCTCCTTCCTTCCTTCTCACTGACACAGGGCCAAGTCTCTCCTCCTTCCTTCTCACTGACACAGGGCCAAGTCTCTCCTTCCTTCTCACTGACAGAGGGCCAGGTCTCTCCTCCTTCCTTCTCACTGACACAGGGCCAAGTCTCTCCTCCTTCTCACTGACAGAGGGCCAAGTCTCTCCTCCTTCCTTCTCACTGACACAGGGCCAAGTCTCTCCTCCTTCTCACTGACACAGGGCCAAGTCTCTCCTCCTTCCTTCTCACTGACACAGGGCCAAGTCTCTCCTTCCTTCTCACTGACACAGGGCCAAGTCTCTCCTTCCTTCTCACTGACGGAGGGCCAAGTCTCTCCTTCCTTCCTTCTCACTGACACAGGGCCAAGTCTCTCCTCCTTCCTTCTCACTGACACAGGGCCAAGTCTCTCCTCCTTCTCACTGACACAGGGCCAAGTCTCTCCTCCTTCCTTCTCACTGACACAGGGCCAAGTCTCTCCTTCCTTCTCACTGACAGAGGGCCAGGTCTCTCCTCCTTCCTTCTCACTGACACAGGGCCAAGTCTCTCCTCCTTCTCACTGACTGAGGGCCAAGTCTCTCCTTCCTTCCTTCTCACTGACACAGGGCCAAGTCTCTCCTTCCTTCCTTCTCACTGACAGAGGGCCAAGTCTCTCCTCCTTCCTTCTCACTGACACAGTGCCAAGTCTCTCCTTCCTTCTCACTGTCACAGGGCCAAGTCTCTCCTTCCTTCCTTCTCACTGACACAGGGCCAAGTCTCTCCTTCCTTCTTTCTCACTGACACAGGGCCAAGTCTCTCCTTCCTTCTCACTGTCACAGGGCCAAGTCTCTCCTTCCTTCCTTCTCACTGACACAGGGCCAAGTCTCTCCTTCCTTCTCACTGTCACAGGGCCAAGTCTCTCCTTCCTTCCTTCTCACTGACACAGGGCCAAGTCTCTCCTTCCTTCCTTCTCACTGACAGAGGGCCAAGTCTCTCCTTCCTTCCTTCTCACTGACACAGGGCCAAGTCTCTCCTTCCTTCTCACTGTCACAGGGCCAAGTCTCTCCTCCTTCCTTCTCACTGACACAGGGCCAAGTCTCTCCTCCTTCTCACTGACACAGGGCCAAGTCTCTCCTTCCTTCCTTCTCACTGACACAGGGCCAAGTCTCTCCTTCCTTCTCACTGACAGAGGGCCAAGTCTCTCCTTCCTTCCTTCTCACTGACACAGGGCCAAGTCTCTCCTTCCTTCTCACTGACAGAGGGCCAAGTCTCTCCTTCCTTCCTTCTCACTGACACAGGGCCAAGTCTCTCCTCCTTCTCACTGACACAGGGCCAAGTCTCTCCTCCTTCCTTCTCACTGACACAGGGCCAAGTCTCTCCTTCCTTCTCACTGACACAGGGCCAAGTCTCTCCTCCTTCCTTCTCACTGACACAGGGCCAAGTCTCTCCTCCTTCTCACTGACACAGGGCCAAGTCTCTCCTCCTTCCTTCTCACTGACACAGGGCCAAGTCTCTCCTTCCTTCTCACTGACAGAGGGCCAAGTCTCTCCTCCTTCTCACTGACACAGGGCCAAGTCTCTCCTCCTTCCTTCTCACTGACACAGGGCCAAGTCTCTCCTCCTTCTCACTGACACAGGGCCAAGTCTCTCCTCCTTCCTTCTCACTGACACAGGGCCAAGTCTCTCCTCCTTCCTTCTCACTGACACAGGGCCAAGTCTCTCCTTCCTTCTCACTGACACAGGGCCAAGTCTCTCCTTCCTTCTCACTGACAGAGGGCCAAGTCTCTCCTTCCTTCCTTCTCACTGACACAGGGCCAAGTCTCTCCTCCTTCCTTCTCACTGACACAGGGCCAAGTCTCTCCTCCTTCTCACTGACACAGAGCCAAGTCTCTCCTCCTTCCTTCTCACTGACACAGGGCCAAGTCTCTCCTTCCTTCTCACTGACAGAGGGCCAGGTCTCTCCTCCTTCCTTCTCACTGACACAGGGCCAAGTCTCTCCTCCTTCTCACTGACAGAGGGCCAAGTCTCTCCTTCCTTCCTTCTCACTGACACAGGGCCAAGTCTCTCCTTCCTTCCTTCTCACTGACAGAGGGCCAAGTCTCTCCTCCTTCCTTCTCACTGACACAGGGCCAAGTCTCTCCTTCCTTCTCACTGTCACAGGGCCAAGTCTCTCCTTCCTTCCTTCTCACTGACACAGGGCCAAGTCTCTCCTTCCTTCCTTCTCACTGACACAGGGCCAAGTCTCTCCTTCCTTCTCACTGTCACAGGGCCAAGTCTCTCCTTCCTTCCTTCTCACTGACACAGGGCCAAGTCTCTCCTTCCTTCTCACTGTCACAGGGCCAAGTCTCTCCTTCCTTCCTTCTCACTGACACAGGGCCAAGTCTCTCCTTCCTTCCTTCTCACTGACACAGGGCCAAGTCTCTCCTTCCTTCCTTCTCACTGACACAGGGCCAAGTCTCTCCTTCCTTCCTTCTCACTGACACAGGGCCAAGTCTCTCCTTCCTTCCTTCTCAGTGATACAGGGCCAAGTCTCTCCTTCCTTCCTTCTCACTGACACAGGGCCAAGTCTCTCCTCCTTCCTTCTCACTGACACAGGGCCAAGTCTCTCCTTCCTTCTCACTGACAGAGGGCCAGGTCTCTCCTCCTTCCTTCTCACTGACACAGGGCCAAGTCTCTCCTCCTTCTCACTGACAGAGGGCCAAGTCTCTCCTTCCTTCCTTCTCACTGACACAGGGCCAAGTCTCTCCTTCCTTCCTTCTCACTGACAGAGGGCCAAGTCTCTCCTCCTTCCTTCTCACTGACACAGGGCCAAGTCTCTCCTTCCTTCTCACTGTCACAGGGCCAAGTCTCTCCTTCCTTCCTTCTCACTGACACAGGGCCAAGTCTCTCCTTCCTTCCTTCTCACTGACACAGGGCCAAGTCTCTCCTTCCTTCTCACTGTCACAGGGCCAAGTCTCTCCTTCCTTCCTTCTCACTGACACAGGGCCAAGTCTCTCCTTCCTTCTCACTGTCACAGGGCCAAGTCTCTCCTTCCTTCCTTCTCACTGACACAGGGCCAAGTCTCTCCTTCCTTCCTTCTCACTGACACAGGGCCAAGTCTCTCCTTCCTTCCTTCTCACTGACACAGGGCCAAGTCTCTCCTTCCTTCCTTCTCACTGACACAGGGCCAAGTCTCTCCTTCCTTCCTTCTCACTGACAGAGGGCCAAGTCTCTCCTTCCTTCCTTCTCACTGACACAGGGCCAAGTCTCTCCTTCCTTCCTTCTCACTGACACAGGGCCAAGTCTCTCCTTCCTTCTCAGTGACACAGGGCCAAGTCTCTCCTTCCTTCCTTCTCACTGACACAGGGCCAAGTCTCTCCTTCCTTCCTTCTCACTGACACAGGGCCAAGTCTCTCCTTCCTTCCTTCTCACTGACACAGGGCCAAGTCTCTCCTTCCTTCCTTCTCACTGACACAGGGCCAAGTCTCTCCTTCCTTCCTTCTCACTGACACAGGGCCAAGTCTCTCCTTCCTTCTCACTGACACAGGGCCAAGTCTCTCCTTCCTTCCTTCTCAGTGACACAGGGCCAAGTCTCTCCTTCCTTCCTTCTCACTGACACAGGGCCAAGTCTCTCCTTCCTTCCTTCTCACTGACACAGGGCCAAGTCTCTCCTTCCTTCCTTCTCACTGACACAGGGCCAAGTCTCTCCTTCCTTCCTTCTCACTGACACAGGGCCAAGTCTCTCCTTCCTTCTCAGTGACACAGGGCCAAGTCTCTCCTTCCTTCCTTCTCACTGACACAGGGCCAAGTCTCTCCTTCCTTCCTTCTCACTGACACAGGGCCAAGTCTCTCCTGGTTTGGGATACAATGCAACGCTCTCAGTACTGCCCCTCCAATAGTGCAGTTCTTCCTTAGTACTGATCCTCTGATGGTGCAGCACTCCCTCAGTACTGACCCATTGACAGTGCAGCACTCCGTCAGTACTACCCCTCCGATTGGGCAGCACTCCCTCAGTACTGACCGTCGGACAGTGCAGCACTCCCTCCATACTGACTCTCCAACAGTGCAGCACTCCCTCAGTACTACCCCTCCGATTGGGCAGCACTCCCTCAGTACTGACCGTCGGACAGTGCAGCACTCCCTCCATACTGACTCTCCGACAGTGCAGTACTCCGTCAGTACTACCCCTACGATAGGGCAGCACTCCCTCAGTACTGCATTGGAAGTGTTGGCCTGTATTATGGGTTCAAGCCTCTGAAGTGGGGTTCGCACCCAGTGTAAAGCAAAAGAAAATTACAGAGATGTGGAAAGGAACATGAGGTCAGTGAGCCGTGGGAGCAGCAGCAGAAGAGTACATTCTCTTTCTGAAACCCTGCTTGTTTGCTGATCATTTGGATCAAAGAGGTGTTTTCTCTGCAGTGTCTGATTGATGTATTGGGTAAATAGCTTCTGCATTACATTCTGTTTGTCCCCCTAACCGTATTAGCCAATTGAATTTTAAGATTACTGACGTTTGAATTTCCCTGTTTTGTCTTTAGGTGAATTTCCTCCACCTCCTCCATCTGTGGAAGGATTGAGTCAGGCATCGACACTCCCTGGAGGATTCCCACCTCCACCGACCTTGCTTTCTGATCATTATGTAACAAGTGCAACTTTAGGTGTCCAGGTGAGAAGATTAGTCTTGATTTTCTGACCAACAACTTGAATTTGTATAGCACCTTTAATGTAGTCCTAATGCACCTCACAAGAATGTTATCAAATAGAATTTGACTCGAGGAGATAGTACGAACATACGAATTACGAGCGGGAGTAGGCCACTCAGCCCGTTGACCCTGCTCCATCATTCAAGAAGATAATGGCTGATCTGATTGTAACCGCAACTCCATATTCCTGCCTACCCCTAATAGGACAGCTGACCAAAAACCTGGTCAAAAAGGTAGGTTTTAAGGAGTGTCTGAAAGCAGGAAAGAGAGATACAGTCGGTGAGGTTTAGGGAGGGAATTCCAGAGCTGAGGGGACACATCTTAGCATCAGTACAACAAGAGAACTTGTGCCTGTGAAGTACCTTTAACACTTACCCCGAGACCGTCTTGAAAATCATGAGCTGGGAATGTAAGCTGTGAGGAGGACAGCAGAAGACTGCAAAGAGATATAGATAGGTTAAGTGAGTGGACAACAAGGTGGCAGATGGAGTATTATTCACTTTGGTCGTAAGAATAGAAAAGCAGAATATCTGTTAAAAGGAATGTCACTGTTAAATGTTGATGGTCAGAGAGACTTGGCTGTACTTGTACAAGGAACACAAAAAGTTTGCATATAAGTACAGCAAGCAATTAGGGAGTCAAATGACACGTTGACCTCTATTGCAAGGGGTTTGCTCCAGTATAGGAAGGTAAAGGGATTTCGTGCAGCCACATCTGGAGAATTTTTTTTATTCATTCAAAAAATGTGGGTATCATTGGCCAGGCCAGCATTTATTGCCCAACCCTAATTGCCCTTGAGATGGTGCTTGTGAGCTGCCTTCTTGAACTGCTGCAGTCCATGTGGGGTAGGTACACCCACAGTGCTGTTAGGAAGGGAGTTCCGAGATCTTGACCCAGCGACAATGAAGGAACAGCGATATAGTTCCAAGTCAGGATAGTGTGCGGCTTGGAGGGCAACTTGAAGATGGTGGTGTTCCCATGCATCTGCTGCCCTTCTTCGAGGTGGCAGAGGTTGCGGGTTTGGAAGGTGCTGTCTTGGTGAGTTGCTGCAGTGCATCTTGCAGATGGTACACACTGCTGCCACTGTTCATCAGTGGTGAAGGGAGTGAATGTTGAAGGTGATGTATGGGGTGACAGTTAAGTGGGCTGCTTTGTCCTGGATGGTGTTGAGCTTCTTGAGTGTTGTTGGAGCTGCACCCAGGCAAGTGGAGAGTATTCCATCACACTCCTGACTTGTGCCTTGTAGATGGTGCAATGACGTTGGAGAGTCAGGAGGTGAGTTACTCGCCGCAGTATTCCCAGCCTCTACCAGCTCTTGTAGCCACAGTATTTATGTGCCTGGTCCAGTTCAGTTTCTTGTCAATGGTAGCCCCTATGATCTTGATAGTGGGGGATTCAGTGATGGTAATGCCATTGAACATCAAGGGGAGATGGTTAAATTCTCTTTGATAGGGTCATTGCCTGACATTTGCGTGGCGCGAATGTTACTTGCCACTTATCAGTCCAAGCCTGAATGTTATCTAGGTCTTGTTGCATCTGGACACGGGCTGCTTCAGTATCTGAGGAGTCACGAATGGTGCTGAGCATTGTGCAATCATCAGCGAACATCCCCACTTTTGACATTATGATGGAGGGAAGGTCATTGATGAAGCAGCTGAAGATGGTTGGGCCTAGGACACTAACCTGAGGAACTCCTGCAGTGATGTCCTGGAGCCGAGATGATTGATCTCCAACAACCACAGCCATCTTCCTTTGTGCTAGGTATGACTCCAACCAGTGGAGAGTTTTCCCCCTGAATCCTATTGACTCCAGTTTTGCTCGGGTTCCTTGTTGCCATACTCGGTCAAATGCTGCCTTGATGTCAAGGGCAGTTACTCTCACCTCACTACTGGAGTTCAGCTCTTTTGTCCATGTTTGGAGAAAGACTGTAATGAGGTCAGGAGCTGAGTGGCCCTGGCAGAACCCAAACTGAGTGTCGGTGAGCAGGTTATTGCTGAGAAAGTGCCACTTGATAGCACTGTCAACGTCTCCTTCTGTCGCTTTACGGATGATTGAGAGTAGACTGATGGGGCGGTAATTGGCCGGGTTGGACTTGTCCTGCTTTTTATGTACAGGTCATACTTTGGCAATTTTCCACATTACCGGGTAGATGCAAGTGTTGTAGTTGTACTGGAACAGCTTGGCTAGGGGCGCGGCTAGTTTTGGAGTACAGGTCTTCAGTGCTGTTGCCGGAATGTTGTCAGGGCCCATAGCTTTTGCAGTGTCAAGTGCCTTCAACCATTTCCTGATATCACCTGGAGCGAATCGGATTGGCTGGAGATTGACATCTGTGATGCTGGGAACCTCAGGAGGAGGCCGAGATGGATCATCCACTCGGCACTTCTGACTGAAGATAGATGGAAATGCTTCAGCCTTATCTTTCACACTGATGTGCTGGGCTCCCCCATCACTGAGGATGGGGATATTTGTGGAGCCTTCTCCTCCAGTTAGTTGTTGAATTGTCCACCACCATTCATGGCTGGTTGTGGCAGGACTGCAGAGTTTAGATCTGATCTGTTGGTTGTGTGCAGTTTTGTTCTCCATATGTAAGAAAGGATATACTTGCCTTGGAGGCAGTACAGAGAAGTTTCACCAGTTTGGTTTCTGGGATGAGGGGGTTGTCCTATGACAAGAGGCTGAGTAAATTGTGTGTAGACCTCCAGTATGCAAACTCCAAGTGTCACTACGTGCTGAGGTTCTATCTGTCCCCGGTGTTGTGAAGGATGGGCCTGGTCACATTGCCGCGGAACGCTCCATGCGGTTGGGCGGTGCCGTACCACCTATCCTTCGTGGAGCAGTTTCTGCGGGAAAACACATTTGACCACCGGTCCATCAGGCAGTGGTCTGCACAGAATGTCCTCAAGGCCCTACGGGAAAAGGAGACGGTGGATCCTGTCGGATGGTTCCCCGAGCAGACCGTCAAAGTCATTTGGCAGAATGCCTCATCACCAGAACTTTCAAACAAGCACCAAGACGTAGCTTGGCTGGTGGTGAGAAGGGCCCTCCCCGTCAGATCCTTCATGCACACCCGAAGTCTCGCCCCCTCCGCACAATGCCCCCACTGTGGCTGTGGTGGGGAAGAGACAGTTGCCCACCTCCTCCTGGAATGTGTCTTTGCAAAGCAGGTGTGGAAAGAGATGCAGTGGTTTTTGTCGAGGTTCATCCCAAGCAGCTCTGTAACACAGGAGTCTGTGCTCTACGGGCTGTTCCCAGGGACGCACACTGAGACAAACATCAACTGCTGCTGGAGGACTATCAATTCGGTGAAAGACGCCCTTTGGTCTGCCCGAAACTTGCTGGTCTTCCAGCGCAAAGAGTTGTCCACGACCGAGTGTTGCAGACTGGCACATTCCAAGATCCAGGACTACGTGCTGAGGGACGCACTAAAGCTTGGGGCAGCCGCAGCAAAGGCTCAATGGGGAAAGACCACAGTGTAAGGTCCCCCCACCAAGCTGAACTGAGGGGCTGGATCCATGGGAAACCCCTCGCACTGTATCGTTAATATTTTCATTTGCTGTAAATGTAAAACTGTAATTGACATGACAATAGTGAAATGGAAGGGTTGTGAAGAAACTCATGATAGTATTGAAGGAAACTGATCTCCCTTGCAATGTTTGTATTTTTTGGTGCTGTTTGAAACTGTTTGGCAATGTAATTTTTACAGATTTTTATGAATAAAGTATATTTTGGAAATAAAAAAAAATCTTTTAGGACTGAGATGAGGAGAATTTTCTTTACTCAGAGGGTTGTAAATCTTTGGTATTCTCTGCCTCAGAGGATTGAGGATGCTCCATCATTGAATATAGTCAAAACTGAGATAGACAGATTTTTGATCTCTCAGGGAATCGAGGGATATGGGGAGCGGGTGGGAAAGTGGAGTTGAGGCAGAAGATCAGCCATGATCATATTGAATGCAGAGAAGGCTCGACGGGGTGTATGGTCTACTCCTATTTCTTATGTTAGTGCAATGGGAGACAACGTTTAACTTTAATATTTTATTGGTTTGAAGTTTAATTCCAGTTTATTTCTGGTTGAATGATTCAGAATTACACAAAGATTTCCTTGTCTGTTCTGGAGATCACTAGATCGTCAGATGCACTTTATCAACCCACAAGATTGCAGTTAATAGAAATATTGCTGTATTAAGCCTGATAGCTGAATGTTTGAATTGATGTTTATCATTGAACAATGCAGGAAACCATAGGTTGTATCTCAATCCTTGTTCAGGCCAATTAAGATGCTCTCAGTCATTGGCTCCATACCTCCAAAATTTCCTGTAAGATCTTGTTGCCAAGGGTTAGAGGTTACAATGGACTGTCAGATAGACATCTTGAGATCATTGCATGGAGATGCAGATTGTATTTTCCATTCTACTTCCAGTGATTACCACTTACAGCTGCCAGAACCTGTTGTGCCAATACCTAAAACCAGAACAGATGGGGTTCGCAGTAGCCTGGTTGTTGGTTTTACTTCATTCACATGTGCTTCATAGATTATGATTTCTGTTCACTTTCCTCGCTGAAGTCCCACACTACATAGAAAACATTTACCAGCACAATGAGGAAAGGATTTCACATTTAGTGAATCAATAGTGTGAGAGTCAACAGTCTGGGGTTCAAATGTTATCATCCAGTTATACAATCGGGGTGAAATTAACCATGGTGGTGGGGGGCACAAAACTGATAGTGAATCAGCCCCTCCCTCCGTCTTACATATAATTAGCTTCTGCACAAGCCTCCTCCCATCCTACTCAATCAATATATCCTCTATTCCTCCCTCATGTGTTTATCCAGCTTCCCCTTAAATGTTCTTTCTTTTCTTTTTCTTTTGGGCCTCCTTATCTCGAGAGACAATGGATACGCGCCTGGAGGTGGTCAGTGGTTTGTGAAGCAGCGCCTGGAGTGGCTATAAAGGCCAATTCTGGAGTGACAGGCTCTTCCACAGGTGCTGCAGAGAAATTTGTTTGTTGGGGCTGTTGCACAGTTGGCTCTCCCCTTGCGCCTCTGTCTTTTTTCCTGCCAACTACTAAGTCTCTTCGACTCGCCACAATTTAGCCCTGTCTTTATGGCTGCCCGCCAGCTCTGGCGAATGCTGGCAACTGACTCCCACGACTTGTGATCAATGTCACACGATTTCATGTCGCGTTTGCAGACGTCTTTATAACGGAGACATGGACGGCCGGTGGGTCTGATACCAGTGGCGAGCTCGCTGTACAATGTGTCTTTGGGGATCCTGCCATCTTCCATGCGGCTCACATGGCCAAGCCATCTCAAGCGCCGCTGACTCAGTAGTGTGTATAAGCTGGGGATGTTGGCCGCTTCAAGGACTTCTGTGTTGGAGATATAGTCCTGCCACCTGATGCCAAGTATTCTCCGAAGGCAGCGAAGATGGAATGAATTGAGACGTCGCTCTTGGCTGGCATACGTTGTCCAGGCCTCGCTGCCGTAGAGCAAGGTACTGAGGACACAGGCCTGATACACTCGGACTTTTGTGTTCCGTGTCAGTGCGCCATTTTCCCACACTCTCTTGGCCAGTCTGAACATAGCAGTGGAAGCCTTACCCATGCGCTTGTTGATTTCTGCATCTAGAGACAGGTTACTGGTGATAGTTGAGCCTAGGTAGGTGAACTCTTGAACCACTTCCAGAGCGTGGTCGCCAATATTGATGGATGGAGCATTTCTGACATCCTGCCCCATGATGTTCGTTTTCTTGAGGCTGATGGTTAGGCCAAATTCATTGCAGGCAGACGCAAACCTGTCGATGAGACTCTGCAGGCATTCTTCAGTGTGAGATGTTAAAGCAGCATCGTCAGCAAAGAGGAGTTCTCTGATGAGGACTTTCCGTACTTTGGACTTCGCTCTTAGACGGGCAAGGTTGAACAACCTGCCCCCTGATCTTGTGTGGAGGAAAATTCCTTCTTCAGAGGATTTGAACGCATGTGAAAGCAGCAGGGAGAAGAAAATCCCAAAAAGTGTGGGTGCGAGAACACAGCCCTGTTTCACACCACTCAGGATAGGAAAGGGCTCTGATGAGGAGCCACCATGTTGAATTGTGCCTTTCATATTGTCATGGAATGAGGTGATGATACTTAGTAGCTTTGGTGGACATCCGATCTTTTCTAGTAGTCTGAAGAGACCACGTCTGCTGACGAGGTCAAAGGCTTTGGTGAGATCAATGAAAGCAATGTAGAGGGGCATCTGTTGTTCACGGCATTTCTCCTGTATCTGACGAAGGGAGAACAGCATGTCAATAGTCGATCTCTCTGCACGAAAGCCACACTGTGCCTCAGGGTAGACGCGCTCGGCCAGCTTCTGGAGCCTGTTCAGAGCGACTCGAGCAAAGACTTTCCCCACTATGCTGAGCAGGGAGATTCCACGGTAGTTGTTGCAGTCACCGCGGTCACCTTTGTTTTTATAGAGGGTGATGATGTTGGCATCGCGCATGTCCTGGGGTACTGCTCCCTCGTCCCAGCACAGGCATAGCAGTTCATGTAGTGCTGAGAGTATAGCAGGCTTGGCACTCTTGATTATTTCAGGGGTAATGCTGTCCTTCCCAGGGGCTTTTCCGCTGGCTAGGGAATCAATGGCATCACTGAGTTCCGATTTGGTTGGCTGTATGTCCAGCTCATCCATGACTGGTAGAGGCTGGGCTGCATTGAGGGCAGTCTCAGTGACAGCATTCTCCCTGGAGTACAGTTCTAGGTAGTGCTCAACCCAGCGGTCCATCTGTTTGCGTTGGTCAGTGATTATGTCCCCCGATTTAGATTTGAGGGGGGTGATCTTCTTGATGGTTGGCCCAAGAGCTCTCTTCATGCCATCATACATTCCTCTGATGTTTCCGGTGTCTGAGGCCAGCTGAATATGGCTGCATAGGTGTTGCCAGTAGTCGTTTGCGCAACGCCTAGCTGTTCTTTGTGCAGTACTTCTGGCTGCTTTAAGTGCTGCGGATGTTAAATCGCTGGGGGCTTTCTTGTAGTTCAAAAGTGCAATGCGCTTAGCGGCTATGACAGGTTCCAGCTCTTCATTATGAGATTGAAACCAGTCTGCATTTCTCTTCGCACTTTTGCCTTAAATGTATCTGTACTATATTACCTCAACCACTCCGAGGTAACAAGTTCCACATTCTAACCACTCTCTGAATTCTCTATTGGATTTTTTGGTGACTATCTTGTTCTTTATGGCTTTTAGCCTGGACTCATCAGCAAGTGGAAACATTTTCTCCACACCTGCCCTATCAAACAATTCCATAATTTTTTTTATTCATTCATGGGATGTGGGCGTTGCTGGCTAGGCCAGCATTTATTGCCCATCCCTAATTGCCCTTGAGAAGGTGGTGGTGAGCTGCCTTCTTGAACCGCTGCAGTCCTTGTGAGGTAGGTACATCCACAGTGCTGTTAGGAAGGGAGTTCCAGGATTTTGACCCAGCGACAGTGAAGGAACGGTGATATAGTTCCAAGTCAGGATGGCGTGTGACTTGGAGGGGAACTTGCAGGTGGTGGTGTTCTCATGTATCTGCTGCCCTTGTTCATATCAGGCTACTGCCTAGTCTTCTATGCTGTGGGAAAAAGTGCCCCAGCTGGTTCAGCCTGTTTGATTTTCTTTTCAGTTGACTTCATTTGGGTGTCGGGGTGCAGGGGCAGGATGGGGTTTATAAAACGTGTTTGCTGATTCGCCATCATCCATTTCACACCCCCAGGATCAATTTCACCCTTTCATGTTGCTACTGCCTCTAATGTTTGACGAATCGGGAATCATAACCAAGAGATCCAGTGAAATGTTCCAGAAAAATGCCACTCCAATGTCATCCATAATTTATTCTTTTTAAAATTAAACATAGGTGCGCTCTCTGAAAGTGGACTGGATGTTCCAGTGGGTTCGCAGGCAGATCTTTCATCTCTGGCCCCTGATAGGATGAAAATGTTCTCCATCTGCTGAAAGCTATCTTCTATGTTGTGAAGGTTTGGCCATACTCAGTTCCTAGTGGGCTGGGCCACAGCAGAAATCTGCCTGAGTTTAGCATTAAATATAGTGATCTCACTCAGAGATGCCAGATGTGTGAGGTGGCCGGTTTGGGAGGTGAAACATGTCACATGGGTACAGTAGGGGTGTCTTTTCAGGTGCTTCCATCCTTCAGATGTGTCATTAAACCAAAACCCCTTCTTGCACCTTTGAGATAGAGAGAGAGAGAGAGAGATACAGCACTGAAACAGGCCCTTCGGCCCACCGAGTCTGTGCCGACCAACAACCACCCATTTATACTAATCCTATATTAATCCCTTATTCACTATCACATCCCCACCTTCCCTCAATTTTCCTCCCACCTACCTACACTAGGGGCAATTTACCATGGCCAATTAACCTATCAACCTGCAAGACTTTGGCTGTGGGAGGAAACCGGAGCACCCAGCGGAAACCCACGCGGTCACTGGGAGAACTTGCAAACTCCACACAGGCAGTACCCAGAACCGAACCCGGGTCGCTGGAGTTGTGAAGCTGCGGTGCTAACCACTGTGCCACCCAAAGACATTAAAGCAAGAACTGTCTTTGATTCTTCAACTGGGCCATTGCAATGAGGTCCTGTTTCCTTCACTGTAGCAGGCTCACATTGCCCTGGATCCTCTCTACAGATCAAACAATGATTTTTAAGGGTTTCTTGGATAGTGGTTTCAGCAAGACTCAGAACATGGAGAGGCTCGACCTTTCAAGCCCCTCACCAGCAGGCAAAGGTCAAGAACGCTAACTTCTCTGTGAGGTATTTTTTGGGGAGGGGGCAGGTTGATCTGGGCTTGACTTGTAATCGCTAAGGCTCTTGGGAGTTCTATTTTATTTCCTCAAAAGTAAAATAGCAGAGAAGAGCAGTTAGGGTTGGCAAGAGATCAATAATGCAGCTCACCCTCAGACACTGAAGCATACCTAGGTTCAGAAAAACACCCTTTCAAGCTGAGAAGAGCAACATAATGAGATTGAACTCTTGAGTTTGCCAAAGTTGCAAAGTCTTGGATGTGCACAGGGGCTGTTTTGTTTGGCATTTCAAAGGTAATATGGCCTGAAATAATTTGAACAGTCGTATTTTGACTGCTCTGTTTATACACCTGGTTTTCTTTTGTGAATGTATCTGATGTTTTATGGTGACTCTTCACAGAATGTTACATCTCAGAACAAGACCATTCTGCCACTGTACCTGTGCCAGCTCTTCGAAAGAGTCACCCATTTAGTTCATTCCCTTGCTCTTTCCCCTTAGTCCTGCAAGTTTTTCCTTTTCAAGTATTTATCCAGTTCCCTTTTGAAAGTTATTATTGAATCTGCTTTCACGGCCCTTTCAGGCAGCACATTCCAGATCACAACAACTCACTGTGTAAAAAAGAAATTCTCAGTCCCAGCAGTGGCCATTGAGGAGCTGCTGGCCCCCTGATTGGCTGGCAGCTCCTGGAGGCAGGACTTCCTGCCTCAGAGGGTCGGAAGTCCTGCCTGAGGCCAATTAATGGCCTGGATCACGTAAAATCTCTGTGTGGCTCCCAGGCCTGGTGGAGGCGGGCTCCCCCGATGTAAAATCCCCGCCTAAATCTCCCCTTAACCTTGTCTGCTCTAAGGAGAACATGGGGTAGATTGGCATAGTGGTTATATTATGAGACTAGTAATCCAGACATCTGGAGTAATGATCTGGAGATATAAATTCCAATCCTACCACAGCAGCCAGGGAATTTAAATTCAATTAATTGAATAAATCTTGAAGAAAAACTATCCATGGCTCAGTTGATAACACTCTCACTTCTGAGTCACAGGATTGTGGGTTCCCACTCCAGGAGTTGAGCACAAAAATCTAGAATGACACTGCAGTGCAGTACTGAGGGAGTGCTTCACCATCAGAGGGGCTGTCTGTCTTTTAGATCAGATGTTAAACTGAGGCCCCATCTGCTCTCTCAAGTGGTGTAAGAGATCCCGTGGTAAAGGCCTGCTCCCTGACCCAATCCTGATGGGACCCGATGACGTGTCGGGTTCGGGTCAGGTCGCATTTCCGGGTCCGGCATTCGGGCTCAGGTCGGCTCGGGCCAGATCGGACACGTCTATCACATCTCAGGGAAGTGACTCGAATGTTAATTTACTTTTTGGATTTTAAGGGTGATTTTGCGACAGTTACTTTAAGCTTGTGCAGGTAAGGAACAAAGTGAAAAACGGAAGGTAAGTTAACTGATGGTCAGGTCAGGCGTGGGAAAAAATGGAAGGACTCGAGCCGGGTTGGGCTCGGGGTCGGATGGGGTTTCATTTGCAGCTCGGGTCAGGTTTCATTTGCAGACCCAAGCAGGCCTTTATCCCATGGGCACTATTTTGAAGACGAGCAGGGTTGTTATCACGAGTGTCCTGGGCAATATTTATGCCTCAATTAACATCACAAATATAAAGTATCTGGTCATTATCACTTTGCTGTTTGTGGGAGTTTGCTGTGTGCAAATTGGCTGATGTATTCCCTGACAAAAGTAACTACACTTCAAAAGTACTTAATTGGCTTTAAAATGCTTTGGGACCTCCAAAGATTGTGAAAGGCGCTATATAAATGGAAATCTTTCTTTTTTCATGAAACAACAGATTTGTTGTAAAAACCCCTTCATGTTCACTAAAGGGAAGGAAATCTGCTGCCCTCAATGCAGCCCAGTCTCTGCCAGTCATGGATGAGCTGGACGTACAGCCAACCAAATCAGAACTCGGTGATGCCATTGATTCTCTAGCCAGTGGAAAAGCCCCTTGGAAGGACGGCATTACCGCTGAAATCATCAAGAGTGCCAAGCCTGCTATACTCTCAGCGCTCCATGAACTGCTTTGCCTGTGCTGGGATGAGGGAGCAGTACCTCAGGACATGCGCGATGCCAATATCATCACCCTCTATAAGAACAAAGGTGACCGCGGTGATTGCAACAACTACCGTGGAATCTCCCTGCTCAGCACAGTGGGGAAAGGCTTCGCTCGAGTCGCTTTAAACAGACTCCAGAAGCTGGCTGAGTGTGTCTACCCTGAGGCACAGTGTGGCTTTCGAGCACAGAGATCCACCATTGACATGCTGTTCTCCCTTCGCCAGCTACAGGAGAAATGCTGCGAGCAACAGATGCCCCTCTACGTTGCTTTCATTGATCTCACCAAAGCCTTTGACCTCGTCAGCAGACGTGGTCTCTTCAGACTACTAGAAAAGATCGGATGTCCACCAAAGCTACTAAGTATCATCACCTCATTCCATGACAATATGAAAGGCACAATTCAATATAGCGGTGCCTCATCAGACCCCTGTCCTATCCTGAGTGGTGTGAAACAGGGCTGTGTTCTCGCACCTACACTGGGATTTTCTTCTCCCTGCTGCTCTCACATGTGTTCAAGTCTTCAGAAGAAGAATTTTCCTCCACACAAGATCAGGTGGCAGGTTGTTCAACCTTGCCCGTCTAAGAGTGAAGACCAAAATATGGAAAATCCTCATCAGGGAACTCCTCTTTGCTGACGATGCTGCATTAACATCTCACACTGAAGGGTGTCTGCAGAGACTCATCGACAGGTTTGCAGCTGCCTGCAATGAATTTGGCCTAACCATCAGCCTCAAGAAAATGAATATCCTGGGACAGGACGTCAGAAATGCTCCATCCATCAATATCGGCGACCACGCTCTGGAAGTGGTTCAAGAGTTCACCTATCTGGGCTCAACTATCACCAGTAACCTGTCTCTTGATGCATAAATCACCTAGCGCATGGGAAAGGCTTCCACTGCTATGTCCAGACTGGCTAAGAGAGTGTGGGAAAATGGTGCACTGACACAGAACACAAAAGTCCGAGTGTATCAAGCCTGTGTCCTCAGTACCTTGCTCTATGGCAGCGAGGCCTGGATAATGTATGTCAGCCAAGAGCGACGTCTCAATTCATTTCATCTTCGCTGCCTCCGGAGAATCCTTGACATCAGGTGGCAGGACCATATCTCCAACACAGAAGTCCTCAAGGCGGCCAACATCCCCAGCATATACACTCTACTGAGCCAACAGCGCTTGAGATGGCTTGGCCATGTGAGCCGCATGGAAGATGGCAGGATCCCCAAGGACACATTGTACAGCGAGCTCGCCACTGGTATCAGACCCACCGGCCGTCCATGTCTCCGCTTTAAAGACGTCTGCAAACGTGACATGAAGTCCTGTGACATTGATCACAAGCCGTGGGTGTCAGTTGCCAGTGATCGCCAGAGCTGGCGGGCAGCCATAAAGGCAGGGCTAAAGTGTGGTGAGTCGAAGAGACTTAGCAGTTGGCAAGAATAAAGACAGAAGCGCAAGGGGAGAGCCAACTGTGTAACAGCCCCAACAACCAATTTTATCTGCAGCACCTGTGGAAGAGCCTGTCACTCTAGAATTGGTCTTTATAGCCACTCCAGGCGCTGCTTCACAAACCACTGACCACCTCCAGGCGCTTATCCATTGTGTCCAGAGACAGGGAGGCCAAAGAAGAACCAGTTTGGCTTGTATGTGACACCAGATCCACAGTAATGTGATTGACTCTTAACTGCCAGCAAGCCACTCGGTTGTATACAAGAAGGCAGCTTCTACCAACTCTCATGGGAAATTACGGATGGGCAACAGTGACACATACATCCCAAGCATGAATAACAACCCAAGCTTCTCCAGTCTCTCCACGTCACTGAAGTCTCTCATCCCTGGTACCATTCTGGAAAATCTCTTCTGCCCAGAATTACACATACTATTCCATCTGAGGCCTAGCCAAAGTTTTATTAAGGTTTTGCATAACTTTCTGCTGTGGTGCTCTATTCTTCTGTTAATAAAGCCAAGGATCCTATGTGCCTTTTTAACAATCTTTATTTTCTGTATTTGAAAAGCAAAGGAGGCTGAGTTTGAAGGTCGCTGATCTGAAGCAGACCCACCCTGAGTCGGAACCTTGTGACATGCTCTGTTTCAGGCTTGGAAAGCAGAAATTGCAATTTTGCAAAACTCCTCTGATGTATTGTTGCTGTCTTGGGATTTCTCGATGTGAGGAGAGAACTGGAATCAGACACCATCATTCTTTGTTTTAAATTCCTCAAATGTTTGGAACCTTAGGAGAGGGTTTGGGGAATTTTTGTGAATTCTAAAAATAGTTATTTTGAGAAATCTCTGGGACATTGAGTGTAGACTTACTACAGACTAGGCAAGCATGTTTAACTGCACTTTGCATCCCTGTGAAGCAACTGCTCTGTCATCGAATGGTTACAGCACAGAAGCAGTCCATTCGGGCCTGTCCTGTCTGTGCTGGACACTGTGACTAACCTGGAAGAGTTTGTCATTCTGTGCAGTGAGTTACAGTTTGTTTATAAAATGCATTCATGTATCTCAAAAGTGAGGTGAGCTGAATGAATGCAGTTAAATTTGAGCCTGGTCAATTTGCCTCTTCATTCTGTTATAAGTATAGACTAATCGATTATATATCTGGAATATTGAGTGGTTTAAGGATTCCAAATATATTGCACATTTGGGTGGCTTGGTCAACTTGGCATTATGTGACTGACTGACCACATGGGACAGTATCTAATGTTAGGTGACAGCTCCAACTAGAATATTATGGCGGAGAAGGAGGTCATTTGGCCCATCGAGTCGATGCTGGCTCTTTGAAAGAGCTATTCATTTATTCTCAACACCCCCTGCTCTTACTCCATAAGCTGACAAATTTTTCCTTTTGGGGATAACTGCACTAAATCCCCAGGTTAGTTATTTAAACAAAATGATCTTGTGCTGTGCCAGGAAACTGTGAAAAACACATAGACCTAAGAGGTAAGGATTAATCAGCCTTCACGTTGGCAGCAGTATATAGATGGTGAAGGAGAGTCCTGTCCTTTAGTCTCTGGCTGGACGCACTCAGAGTGTTTGCTTAGTTGAGCACTGCCAGAACGTAGAATCAAGTCCGGCATCAATGACAAAAAACACAGAATCTTGAAGAAAGTCTTCAACATACTAAAGTGGAAAAGGATAAACCTGCAGTTTATCATCACAGCCCCCACTGAGCACAAATCACTTACTGACTTGAGGGCAGAGGCCACCCCTACCCAACCCTGGGTACCCACTGCTCCACCCACCCAACTCCCCACCCACAGCTCCACCCACCCAACTCCCCACCTACTGCTCCACCCACCCACAGCTCCACCCACCAACTCCCCACCCACTGCTCCACCCACCCAACTCCCCACCCACTGCTCCACCCACCAACTCCCCACCCACTACTCCACCCAGCAACTCCCCACCGACTGCTCCACCCACCCACAGCTCCACCCACCCAACTCCCCACCCACTGCTCCACCCACCCAACTCCCCACCCACTGCTCCACCCACCCAACTCCCCACCCACTGCTCCACCCACCCAACTCCCCACCTACTGCTCCACCCACCCACAGCTCCACCCACCCAATTCCCCACCCACTGCTCCACCCACCAACTCCCCACCTGCTGCTCCACCCACCCACTGCTCCACCCACCCAACTCCCCACCCACTGCTCCACCCACCCAACTCCCCACCCACTGCTCCACCCACCCAGCTCCCCACCCACTGCTCCACCCACCCAACTCCCCACCCACTGCTCCACCCACCCAACTCCCCACCCACTGCTCCACACACCAACTCCCCACCTGCTGCTCCACCCACCCACTGCTCCACCCACCCAACTCCCCACCCACTGCTCCACCCACCAACTCCCCACCTACTGCTCCACCCACCCAACGCTCCACCCACCAACTCCCCACCCACTGCTCCACCCACCAACTCCCCACCTACTGCTCCACCCACCCAACGCTCCAACCACCAACTCCCCACCCACTGCTCCACCCACCAACTCCCCACCTACTGCTCCACCCACCAACTCCCCACCTACTGCTCCACCCACCCAACGCTCCACCCACCAACTCCCCACCCACCAACTCCCCACCTACTGCTCCACACACCAACTCTCCACCCACCCAACTCCCCACCCACTGCTTCACCCACCCAACTCCGCACCCACTGCTCCTCCCACCCAACTCCCCACCCACTGCTCCACCCAGCCAACTCCCCACCCACTGCTCCACCCACCCACAGCTCCACCCACCCAACTCCCCATCCACAGCTCCACCCACCCAACTCCCCACCCACTGCTCCACCCACCCACAGCTCCACCCACCCAACTCCCCACCCACTGCTCCACCCACCCACAGCTCCACCCACCCAACTCCCCACCCACAGCTCCACCCACCCAACTCCCCACCCACTGCTCCACCCACCCAACTCCCCACCCACCCACTGCTCCACTCATCCAACTCCCCACCCACCCCCAGCTCCATCCACCTACTGCTGCACCCACCCAACTCCCCACCCACTGCTCCACCCACCCACTCCCCCACCCACGTCTCCACGCACACCCATTGCTCCATCCCCAGGAAATCTTCCCAATATCAAGTAAGAGAATGAACACACACATTGCGAGCACGGATTCAGAGACTGAGCGCCCGAACCCAGGCGCAGAATGGGAAAAGAAAGCAAGCAAAACTAGCTAAGCTCACCTCAATGAGGAAGTATATTACCCTCCCTCCTCATCCTCTCTTGTGCAGAAACAACAGTCCAAGGACAAGTAAATTGACACTGAGCAACCTAAGGTGAAATGAGATCAGATGACAAAAGCTTGGTGAAAGAGGTGGGTTATAAGAAGCATCTTAAAGGAGAAAAGAGAGGCGGAGCAGTTTACGGAGGGAATTCAAGAGCAAAAGGCCCAGACAACTGAAGGCATGGCTGCCAATGGTGTAGCAATTAAAATTATGGATGCTCAAGGGGACAAAGTTGGATGAGTGCAGAGGTCTTGGAGGGTTGTAGGACTGGAGAAAATTACAGGATGGAGAGGGGCGAGGCCATGGAAGGATTTGAACACGAGGATGAGAATATTAAGTTCAAAGTCTTGTCAGGAGCCAGTGCAGGGGTGATGGATGAACAGAACTTGGTGCGAGATAGGATATAACGGCAGAGTTTTGGATGACCTTGAGTTTATGAAGTACTTTTCAAGTGCAGTCACTGTTGGAATATAGGAAATGTGGCAGCCACTTTGTGCACAGCAAGATCCACAAACAGCAATGTGATAATGGATAGATAATCTGCTTTAGTAATGTTGGTTTAGGATAAATATTGGGGAGAACTCCCCAGCACTTATTCAAATACAGCCGTGGGATCTTTTACATCCACCTGAATGGGCAGATGGTTGGGGGGAGGTGCGGGGGGTGTTTAATGTCTCATCTGAAAGAGGGAACCTTGGACAGCACTGCCTTTGTATTGCACTGGGAGTATCCGAGGTGAAGTCTCTCTAGATGGGGCTTGAACCCAAAACCTTCTGACTTTGAGGTGAGAGTGTTACTCAGTGAGCCCCAGTTGACAACTAGATATAAGATGCAATGGAAGTCATCCGAATGGTTTGCTCATTGCCCTGCTCAGAGCTGCAGTCCTATACCCTACCATGTGCATGAGGATTGGGATTATAGTACAGAATGTTTGAATGAGTCTTCAACGCATGTAAATTCAGCAAAGATTACAGACTCTCAGGAATCAACAGCACCTTCTGCAATTTCCATCTATTACCTCATGGCTAATGTTTAATGTTGTGATCACCAAAATGCAGACTGCACCAGGAGACTGGCAAAAGAACACTCTTTTTAGTAAGAGTGTCTATCGAGCAGGCGAATAATTGTTCAAAAACAATAACCTCCAGAGTTGTGCGATTAAAAATAATCTAATATTTGGCTCACAATCAATGCCCTTATCAAGTTACAATATGTTTGCAGTCTGAAAAAGATCACTTTGATTTTACTGCACGTGGTTCAGAGGGTTGATTAGAAAAGCTAAATCACTGAACGGTCACAGAGCCAATGTGGGGACACAACAGATGCAGTTCAATTGGAAATTTCAAAACTTCTGAAAATTCTGAATCAAAAATGTGAATGGATGTTTCAGTCCCACATGTTACCTTATGCCCACATATCTGCAGAACACCTCAACTTTAGACAGGTTTCTCTGTAAAACCAGCTGCAGATTCATTTGACTTTAACAATCAACATTATCGTTGATGAGGGAACCCTTAAATTGTGCCAGATTGAATAGTATTTCTTCCCCTTAGATCTGAAAAAACAATCATAGAAGGCTTTGGTACAGAAACAAGCCATATCTAATCTCACTCTCCCCTTCACTCCCCAAACCCTTTAATATCCCACCCAGTCTAATCCCACTCTCCCCCTCACTCCCCACACCCTTTAATATCCCACCCAGTCTAATCTCACTCTCCCCCCTCACTCCCCACACCCTTTAATATCCCACCCAGTCGAATCCCACTCTCCCCCTCACTCCCCACACCCTTTAATATCCCACCCAGTCTAATCTCACTCTCCCCCTCACTCCCCAAACCCTTTCATATCCCACCCAGTCTAATCCCACTCACTCCCCAAACCCTTTAATATCCCACCCAGCCTAATCCCACTCTCCCCCTCACTCCCCACACCCTTTAATATCCCACCCAGTCTAATCTCACTCTCCCCCCTCACTCCCCACACCCTTTAATATCCCACCCAGCCTAATCCCACTCTCCCCCTCACTCCCCAAACCCTTTAATATCCCACCCAGCCTAATCCCACTCTCCCCCTCACTCCCTGTATCCTTTAATATCACACCCAGTCGAATCCCACTCTCTCCCTCACTCCCCAAACCCTTTAATATCCCACCCAGCCTAATCCCACTCTCCCCCTCACTCCCTGTATCCTTTAATATCACACCCAATCAAATCCCACTCTCCCCCTCACTCCCCACACCCTTTAATATCACACCCAGTCTAATCCCACTCTCCCCCTCACTCCTCCCCTCACTCCTCGTACCATTTAATATCCCACCCAGTCTAATCCCACTCTCCCCCTCAAACCTGGGCCAGCTCTCTGCAATTTAGCTACTCCCATTTCCCCCATACTTTCTCCATAGCCCTGCAAATATTTTCTCTTCAGGTGTTTATCCAGTTCCCTTTTGAAAGCCCCGATTGAACCTGCCTCCACCACACTCTCAGGCAGAGCATTCCAGATCCTAAACAATCGCTGTTTAAAAAAGCTTTTCCTCATGTCACCTTTGGATCTTTTGCCAATCACTTTAAATTGGTGTCCTTTGGTTCTCGACACAAAAGGAACAGCTTCTCTTTATCTACTCTGACTAGACCTCTCCTGATTTGGATCACGAGATGGTTTTTGAGAATTGCCTTGTGATCTGCCTCAGGTAACCCGCTGTGATCAGAGTGCACCTGGCCACCTGGAAACAGGTCACACAATCACTGAGTGATCAGTGCTCTCCTCCTGTCACGGCTGCAATTGTTACCTGTTCAACTACCTGCCAGTCTCTCCATGGAGCTTTCCGAGGAGCGTCTGGGAGAAGGTGCTGGATAAACCGCCCCACTCCCCTCGCCTCACTCCCTCGTCTCACTCCTCCCATCCCACTCCCCCTGCTTAACTCCTCCACTCCTCCCACCCCACTCCCCCGCCCCACTCCTCCACTCCTCCCGCCCCACTCCCCCCACCTCACTCCCTCGCCTCACTCCCCCCACCTCACTCCCTAGCCTCACTCCTCCCATCCCACTCCCCCTGCTTAACTCCTCCACTCCTCCTGCCCCACTCCCCCTGCTTAACTCCTCCACTCCTCCCGCCCCACTCCTCCCGCCCCACTCCTCCCGCCCCACTCCTCCCGCCCCACTCCCCCCGCCCCACTCTCCCCGCCCCACTCTCCCCGCCCCACTCTCCCCGCCCCACTCTCCCCGCCCCACTCCCCCAGCCTCACTCCCCCAGCCCCACTTCCCCCACCTCCCGCCCCACTCCCCCAGCCTCACTCCTCCTGCCCCACTCAGCCACTCCCCCGCCCCACACCCCCACTCCCCCACTCCCCCGCCCCACACCCCCACTCCCCCATTCCCGCACTCCCCCATTCCCGCACTCCCCCATTCCCGCACTCCCCCATTCTCCCCTCCTCCCTCCTCCCTCCCCCACTCCCCCATCCCCCCTCCCCCACTCCCCCATCCCCACTCCCCCATCCCCACTCCCCCATCCCCACTCCCCCCATCCCCACTCCCCCACCCCCATTCCCCCATCCCCCACTCCCCCATCCCCACTCCCCCATCGACTGCTCCACTCCCCCACTCCCACTCCCCCCGCCCCACTCACCCCTCCCCGCCCACCCTACTCCCCCGCCCACCCTACACCCCCACTCCCCGCCACCGTCCTCCGCCCCACTCCCCACTCCCCCTACCCCACTCTCCCACCGCACCACTCCCCACTCCCCCCCTCTCCCCACTCCCCCCACTCCCCCTCTCCCCACACTCCCCCTCTCCCCACTCCCCCCATCGCCCCCGTCCCCCATCCCCCCATCCCCCTGCCCCACTCCCCCATCCCCCTGCCCCCTGCCCCACTCCCCCATCCCCCTGCCCCCTGCCCCACTCCCCCATCCCCCTGCCCCCTTGCCCCACTCCCCCACTCCCCCTTGCCCCACTCCCCAATCTCCCCGCCCCGCTCCCCCACCCCACCCCTCCCACCCTGCACCCCCACCCTGCCCCACTCCCTCGCCCCTGCCCTCTGCCCCACTCCCCTGCCCTCCGCCCCACTCCCCTGCCCTCTGCCCCACTCCCCACTCCCCACTCCCCTGCCCTCCGCCCCACTCCCCTGCCCTCCTCCCCACTCCCCCACCCCATTCCCCTCTCCCCTGCCCCACACCCGCCATCAATTGGGTTTTTACAACAATCCGACAGCTTCCCTTGTCACTTTTTACTGAAACCAGCTTTTTATTGAAGACTTTCTAAGCTTTTCTGCTCATAATCACATTGGGGAAATGTTTACTTGAATCTTTTCTGCCGCCTTCTTCCAATTGCACGTGTCACAGTACCTCACCTCGGGAGCTGCCCTTTGTGTGTGAGTCTAGACAGGGAGTGCAGTTTGGTGAAGATGGCGGGACTGGGGCAGGGCGATTGAAGCTGAGTGGTTCTGGCCTCACCCATCACATCAATCCGCTACCAGGCCTCAGGAGTGGGAGCCACAGTTGACTTTTGTTCTGTCCCAATAGCTCAGAGTTTCTGAGCCCACTTGTCTCGTGAAGCCGAGTCATTGTAGAGTGGGAATTGGCACTGCAGTCTTCTTGCTCTGTATGACTCAGTACCACAATGGTTGTTGGGTCATTAATTCAGTCAGTCATCAGGAGAACTCCTCTTCAATCTTACTGTGTGAATGTCTACAAGCTCCTCTAACCATTCAGTACATTTCACCTGTTGCTGGTTTTGGGTGAATCATAAAAGGCAATGCTTCCCACTGTTAATATGACAGAGAAAATCATCGCAGTCGATGTAAGTCTGTCTGTTACTTAAAATAGCGATTCGAAGTTTATTACTCAATCTGTCAGATTTCGTAAAAATCCGCCATCTTTAAAGGAGAAAGTGCAAGGAATCCAGATTAAAAACTTCATCCAGTGACTGGCTGGTGACCATACTGTGTGAGGGGAAATCACTGTCAGATTCCCGACGAAACACAGGAACAAAATGCATTAAGTTCTGACTCATCGCAGCTGAGTAACTGTAACGTGCAACACCGTGCCAGGGAATCAGTAATTGGATAACTAACCAGGGAACTCAGGCTGCTTCTAAGTAGCTGGTGCAGCTTCTTAAAACAGATTCAGAGACATTAATTTAAAGCTCCTGGGTGCCAATTAGAGTCCAGTAAAAATCTTATGCAGACAGAGGGGATAAATGATTCCCAACTTTCCCTTCTCCTAAATTTGGCCACATACCATCTTGCTTCCCCGACACTATGTCTCAAGTACAAGTAACATCCCAGTATTAGCTGTAAGTCAGGAAATGGAAGGAAGGGAGGAACCCAGGAAAATTACAATCACCTGGGAAGTGGTACTGAGAAAATTGTTGGAGCTGCGGGCTGACAAGATTCCTGGTCCTGATGAACTTCATCCGAGGGTGTTAAAAGAAGTGACGAGTGAGATAGTTGATGCATTGGATTTAATTTTCCAAAATTCCGTAGATTCAGGGAAGGTTCCATTAGATTGGACAATAGCCAATGTGACTCCTTTATTCAAAAAGGGAGGGAAACAGAAAGCAAGAAACCACAGGCCAGTTAGCTTAATATCTGTCTTCGAGAAGATGTTAGAAACTATTATTAAAAAAGTTGTAGCAGGGCACTTATAAAAATTCAAGGGAATCAGGCAGAGTCAACATGGTTTTGTGAAAGGGAAATCTTGTTTAACCATGTTATTGGAGTTCTTTGAGAGTCATAGAGTCGTACAGCATAGAAACAGGCCCTTCGGCCCACCGCGTCTATGCTGACCATAATGCCTATCTATACTAATCCCACCTGCCTGCATTAATTCCATATCCCTCTATGCCTTGCTCATTCAAGTACCTGTCCAGATGCCTCTTAAATGTTGTTACTGTTCCTGCCTCCACCACCTCCTCTGGCAGCTCATTCCAGATACCCACTATTCTTTGTGTGAAAAATGTACCCCTTTGATTCCCTTTAAACCTCCTCCCTCTCACCTTAAATGCCCTCTAGTTTTAGTCAACCCTACCATGGGAAACAGACTCTGGCAATCTACCCTATTTATGCCTCTCATAATTTTATATACCTCTATCATGTCCCCTCTCAGCCTCCTTCGTTCCAGGGAAAACAGACCCAGCCTATTCAATCTCTCTTTATAACTCAAGCCCTCCAAACCAGGCAACATCCTTGTGAATCTTTTCTGCACCCTCTCTAGCTTAATCACATCTTTCCTGTAGTGCAGCGACCAGAACTGCACACACTACTCCAAATGCGGCCTAACCAACGTCATGTACAACTGTAACATGACGTCCCAACACTTGTACTCAGTGCCTCAGCCGATGAAGGCAAGCATGCCATACGCCTTCTTCACCACCCTGTCTACCTGTGTTGCCACTTTCAGGGAACTATGTACTTGCACCCCAAGGTCTCTCTGCTCAACAACACCCCCCAGGGCCCTGCCATTCACTTTATATGTCCTGTCCTGGTTTAACTTCCCAAAATGCACCACTTCACACTTGTCTGCGTTAAGTTCCATTTGCCAATCCCTTGCTCACTTTCCCAGTTGATCTATATCCTGTTGTAACCTTAGACAACCTTCTTCACTGTCCACTATACCACCAATTTTGGTGTCATCTGCAAACTTACTAATCATGCCCCCTACATTCACATCCCAGTTACATGCGCTGTAGATAAAGGGGAGCCGGTGGATGTACTGTACTTAGATTTCCAGAAGGCATTTCATAAGGTGCCACATCAAAGGTTATTGTGGAAAATAAAAGCTCATTGTGTAGGGGGTAACATATTTGCATGGATAGAAGATTGGCTAGCTAACAGGAAACAGAGAGTAGGCATAAATGGGTCATTTTATGGTTGTCAAAATATAACGAGTGGTGTGCCACAGGGATCAATGCTGGGGCCTCAACATTTTACAATTTATATAAATGACTTGGATGAAGGGACCAAAGGTATGGTTGTTAAATTTGCTGATAGGTAGGAAAGTAAGTTGTGAAGAGGATATAAGGAGGCTACAAATGGATATAGATAGGTTAAGTGAGTGGGTAAAGATCTGGCAAATGTAGGATAATGTGGGAAAATATGAAATTGTCTATTTTGGCAGTAAGAATAAAAAAGCAATCTAAATGGTGAGAGATTGCAGAGCTCTGAGATGCAGAGGGATCTGGGTGTCCTAGTGCATGAATTGCAAAAGGTTAGTATGCAGGTACAGCAAGTAATTAGAAAAAACTCATAGAATGTTATCATTTATTGCGAGGGGAATTGAATACAAAAGTAGGGAGGTTATGCTTCAGCTATACAGGGCATTGGTGAGACCACATCTGGAGTACTGTGTTTAATATTCGTCTCCTTATTTAAGGAAGGATGTAACGGCATTGGAAGCAGTTCAGAGAAGGTTTACTAGACTAATACCTGGAATGAGCGGGTTGTCTTATGAGGAAAGGTTGGACTGGCTAGGCTTGTATCCACTGGAGTTTGGAAGAGTAAGAGGTGACTTGATTGAAAATTATAAGATCCTGAGGGGTCTTGACAGGGTGGATGTGGAAAGGATGTTTCCTCTTGTGGGAGAATCTGGAACTAGGGGTCACTATTTAAAAATAAGGGGTCGCCCATTTAAGACGGAGATGAGGAGAAATTTTTACTCTCAGAGGGTCGTGACATTTTGGAACTCTTTTCCCCAAAAGGCAGTGGAAGCAGAGTCTTTGAATATTTTTAAGGCAGAGGTAGATAGATTCTTGATAAGAAGGGGTGAAAGGTTATCGGGGGTAGGCGGGAAAGTGGAGTAATCAGTTCAGTCCTGAACTTAGTGAATGGTGGAGCAGGATCGAGGAGCCGAGTGACCAGCCCCTGCTCCTAATTCGTATGTTCTTTCTATCCATCCAACCCCACTCCATATCCACCCTTCCCCCCCCTCCCCCCCCCCCTCCCCAGTACCAATATAGGAACAGGAGGAGGCCATTTAGCCCTTCAACCTGTTCCTCCATTCATTGAGATCATGGCTGATCTGTGACCTGACTCTATATATCAGCTTTTGCTCCATATCCCTTAATACCTTTGGTTAAAAAAAATCCATTGATATCAGTTTCAAAATTAACAGTTGATCTAACATCGGTCACCATTTGCAGAAGAGAGTTCCAAACTTCTACCATCGCTTGCATGAAGAAGTGTTTCCTAATTTCATTCCTGAGGGGTCTGGCTCTAATATTTAGACTGTGCCCCAACTCCTAGTGGAAACTCTTTCCACCTACCCTTCTACCCTGTCTGCTCCTTTCTCTTTCCTCCTGTCAACTGCACCTCGTACCAAAACAAAGTATTCCCCAGCCGATGGTGCAGGAATCAACCTCCTCCACAGGCCTCTGCTAATGCTACCCCTAACTTAATAGGAGGTATAGAGGGAGCTCTATTCTGTATCTAACCCCCTGCTGTACCTGTCCTGGAAGTGTTTGATGGACAGTGTAGAGGGAGCCCATCGAACCTGCCCCGCCGTTCAATACGATCATGGCTGATCATCCACTTCAATGCCTTTTTCCCACACTATCCCCATATCCCTTTATTTCATTGGTATTTAGAAATCTGTCAATCTCCACTTTAAACATACTCAATGACTGAGCTTCCACCGCCCTCGAGTAGAGAATTCCAAAGATTCACAACCCTCTGAGTGAAGAATATCTCCTCATGTCAGTGCTAAGTCGCTTCCCCCTTATTTTGAAATTGTGTCCCCTGGCTTTAGACTCCCCAACCAGGGGAAACATCTGACCTGCATCTACCCTGTCTATCCCTTTAAGTATTTGAGGGTTTCAATGAGATCATCTCTCATTCTTCGAAATCTAGAGAATACAGGCCCAGTTTCCCCAATCTCTCTTCATAGGACAGCCCTGCCATCCTGGGAACAAGTCTGGTGAACCTTCGTTGCACTCCTTCTATGGCAATAATATCCTTCCTAAGGTAAGGGGCCACATTCTTGCCCACTCACTAAGTCTTTCCAAATTGCCTTGAAGCCGCTTTGCATCTTCCTCACAACACACAGTCCCACCTAGTTTTGTGTCATCCGTGAACTTGGAAATATTACATTTGGTCTCACATCCAAATCATTGATATATATTGTGAACAGCTGTGGCCCAAGCACTGATCCCTGCGGTACCCCGCTAGTCACAGCCTGCCAATGCAGGAATGGCCCGTTTATTCCTACTCTCTGCTTTCTGCCTGTTAACCAATCCTTAATCCATGCCAGTATATTACCTCCTGTCCCATGTGCTTTAATTTTGCTAATCAACCTCCTGCGGGGGACTTTATCAAAAGCCTTCTGAAAATCCAAGTGTACTACGTTCACCGACTCCCCTTTTTCAATTCTGTTAGTAACATCCTCAAAAAACTCCAACAGGTTCGTCAAACATGATTTCCCATTCATAAATCCATGTTGACTCTGCCCAATCAGATCATTATTATCCAAGTGTCCATTTATCACATCCTTTAGAACAGATTCTAGCAATTTCCCAACGACTGATGTAAGGCTAACAGGTCTGTAATTCCCGGTTTTCACTCTCCCTCCCTTCTTAAATAGTGGGGTGACATTTGCAACCTTCCAATCTGCAGGAACCGCTCCAGAATCTATAGAATTTTGGAAGAAGATCAGCAATGCATCCACAATCTCCATAGCCACCTCTTTCAACACTCTGGGATGTAGAATATCAGGTCCCTGGGACGTATCAATCTTCAGCCCCATTAATTTCTCCAATACAAACTTCTTACTAATACAATTCTCATTCTCCCTAGTCCCTTGGATCTCTAATTCTGGGAGATTTCTTATACCTTCCTCAGTGAAGACAGACACAAAAAATCATTTAGCTTCTCTGCCATTTCTCTATTCCCCATTATAGATTCACCTGACTCTGCCTGTAATGGACTCACGTTTGTCTAAGCCAAATGTTTCCTTTTTATGTACCTATAGAAGATTTTACAGCCCGTTTTTAATGTTTTTTGCTAGTTTACATTCATATTCTATTTTCCCTTTATCAGTTTCTTTGTCCTCCTTTGCTGTATTCTAAAATCCTCTGAATCTTCAGGTTTACTCCTATTTCTGGCAACTTTATACGCCTTTTCTTTTAATCTTATATAATCCTTAACTTCTTTTGTTAGCCACGGTTGACTGGCTTTACTTTTGGGGTTTTTGTGCGTTGAAGGAATGTATAGTTGCTGTAAACTGTGTAATAATTCTTTGAAGACTACCCATTGCCTATGTACTGTCACACCTTTTAATGTATTTTCCCCAATCCACCTCAGCCAATTTGTCCCTCATACCTTCATAATTTCCTTTGTTCAAATTTAACACGCTGGCTTCAAATTGAACTACGTGACTTTGAAATATAATGTAAAATTCTATCATTTTATGGTCACTCATCCCTAAAGGTTCTTTTACAACAAGATTATTAATTAGCTCTTTCTCATTACATAATATTAGATCTAAAATAGCCTGTTCTCTAGTCAGTTCCTCAACAGACTGCTCCAGAAAACCATCCCTAACACACTCCAGAAACTCGTCCTCCACAACATTAGTGCTCATTCGGTTTACCCAGTCTATATGTAGATTGAAGTTACCCATGCTACATGCTTCTGTAATTTCCTGACTAACACCATGCCCCAAACTACCACTATTGTTTGTTGGCCTATGAACAACTCCTACCAAGAAAGGGAATCGGGATAACCCTAGGAATTATAGACCAGTCAGTCTTACGTCGGTAGTGGGCAAATTATTGGAGAGGATTCTGAGAGACAGGATTTATGATTACTTGGAAAAGCATGGTTTGATTAGAGACAGTCAGCATGGCTTTGTGAGGGGAAGGTCATGCCTCACAAGCCTTATTGAATTCTTTGAAGATGTGACAAAACACATTGATGAAGGAAGAGCAGTGGATGTGGTGTATATGGATTTTAGCAAGGCGTTTGATAAGGTTCCCCATGGTAGGCTCATTCAGAAAGTAAGGAGGCATGGGATACAGGGAAAGTTGGCTGTCTGGATACAAAATTGGCTGGCCCATAGAAGTCAGAGGGTGGTAGTAGATGGAAAGTATTCAGCATGGAGCTCGGTGACCAGTGGTGTTCCACAAGGATTTGTTCTGGGACCTCTGCTCTTTGTGATTTTTATAAATGACTTGGATGAGGAAGTGGAAGGCTGGGTTAGCAAGTTTGCCGATGACACGAAGGTTTCTGGAGTTGTGGATAGTGTGGAAGGCTGTTGTAGGTTGCAACGGGACATTGACAGGATGCAGAGCTGGGCTGAGAAGTGACAGATGGAGTTCAACCTGGAAAAGTGTGAAGTGATTCATTTTGGAAGGTCGAATTTGAATGCGGAATACAGGCTTAAAGACAGGATTCTTGGTAGTGTGGAGGAACAGAGGGATCTTGGGGTCCATTTCCATAGATCGTTCAAAGTTGCCACCCAAGTTGATAGGGTTGTTAAGAAGGCGTATGGTGTGTTGGCTTTCATTAACAGGGGGATTGAGTTTAAGAGCCGCGAGGTTATGCTGCAGCTCTATAAGGCCCTGGTTCGACCACACTTGGAATATTGTGTTCAGTTCTGGTCGCCTCATTATAGGAAGGATGTGGAAGCTTTAGAGAGGGTGCAGAGGAGATTTACCAGGATGCTGCCTGGACTGGAGGGCATGTCCTCCGAAAAAAGATTGAGGGAGCTAGGGCTTTTCTCATTGGAGCGAAGAAGGATGAGAGGTGACTTGATAGAGGGGTACAAGATGATGAGAGGCATAGATAGAGTGGATAGTCAGAGACTTTTTCCCAGGGTGGAAAGGGCTATCACCAGGGGGCATAATTTTAAGTTGATCGGAGGAAGGTTTCGGGGAGATGTCAGAGGTAGGTTCTTTGCACAGAGAGTGGTGGGTGCGTGGAATGCACTGCCAGCGGTGGTAGTAGAAGCAGATACATTAGGGACATTTAAGCGGCTCTTGGATAGGTACATGGATGATAGTAGAATGAAGGGTAGGTAGTTACTTAGATCTTAGAGTAGTTTAAAGGTTTGGCACAACATCGTGGGCTGAAGGGCCTGTACTGTGCTGTACTGTTCTATGTTCTACCAATGTTTGCTGCCCCTTGCTGTTTCTTAGCTCCACCCAAACAGATTCCATATTTTGTTCTTCCAAACTGAGATTCTCCCTTAC
The DNA here is from genome assembly GCF_036365525.1 of Heterodontus francisci. NCBI lineage: Eukaryota > Metazoa > Chordata > Chondrichthyes > Heterodontiformes > Heterodontidae > Heterodontus > Heterodontus francisci. Next base: position 119,454,843 of record NC_090381.1, on the reverse strand, counting down.
TAATGTACTGATCCCATCCCTTATTATCAGCGCAACACCACCTCCTTTTCCTTTTTGCCTGTCCTTCCTAGATGTCGAATATCCTTGAATATTCAGTTCTCAATCTTAGTCACCCTGTAGCCACGTTTCCGTAATGGCAATTAGGTCATACCTATTTACCTTGTTGTGAGTGCTGTGTGCATTCAGGTAGAGTGCCCATAACCTTGTCTTCTTGACATGCTGCATTCTAAGCCCAGTTGATGCTCGCCTTTGTTTCGCCTGCCTTCTGATGTCACTTGCCACTTTTCTACCTCCTGTTACCAGCTTTAATTCCTTACAATTTGAGATACCCCTCAGGTTCTCATCCCCCTGACAAGATAGTTTAAACCCTCCCCAACAGCATTAGCAAATCTCCCTGTGAGGATATTAGCTCCGGTCCTGTTAAGGTGTAGCCCGTCCATCTTGTACAGGTCCCACCTGCCCCAGAACCGGTTCCCAATGCCTCAGAAATCTGATGCCCTCCCTCCTACACCAATTCTCCAGCAATTGATCAGTCCTCCTATTCCTATGCAAACTAGCATGTGGCACTGGGAGTAATCCTGAGATTACTGCTGTTGAAGTCCTGCTTTTTAATTTCCTTCCTGCGTTGCTAAAATCTTCTTTCAGGACCTCATCCCTCTTCCTACCTATGTCATTAGTCCCAATGTGGACCATGACCTCTGGCTGTTCACCCTCCCCCCAGAAGGATGTCCTGCAGCCGCGCTGTGACATCATTGACCCTGGCACCAGGGAGGCAATACATCCTCCTGGAGTCACGTTTACTGCCACAGAAACACCTGTCTGATCCCCTGACTATCGAATCCCCTTTCACTATTGCTCTTCCACTCTTCTTCCTTCCCTCCTGTGCAGCTGAGCCACCCATGGTGCCACGGACGCTGCTCCGACTGCATTCCACTAAGGAACCATTGCCCTCACCAGTATCCAAAGTGGAAAAATGATTAGCAAACAAGATAGACTCAGGAGACTCCCGCGCTGCCTGCCTGGTTCTCCTAGACTGCCTGGCGGTCACCCAATCCCTCTCCGCCTGCATGCTCCTAACCTGTGGTGTGACCATCTCCCAACACGTGCTATCCACGTAGTCCTTTGCCTCGCAGATGCACACCAGTGTCTGCATCCTCTGCTCGCGTTCTGAAAGCCGGAGCTCTAGCTTCTGCAGCCGGTGACACTTCCTGCAGATGTGTTCGGCTAGGACACATTGTTCATCCATGACTTCCCACATACCGCAGGATTTACATTCTACATGGCCGAGCTGACCTGTCATACAGTAAGGTTAAAAACTATTTATTACAATTAAAAGTAGAATAACTTACCAGTTACTCATCAATCAGCTTCTTCCCCTTTACTGAACAGAGAGGCAACTACTGGAGGCTGAAAAAAAGGTAGAAGAAAGAAAGAAAGGAGCCTCTCCCTCACTGAACTCCCTCATGCACCAAACTCCCACTTACACTCTGTGCACTCAAAGTAGCTGTCAGTGCAAATAAATTTATTTCCTCTCTTAATTTATAGTTCCCGTCACTTACCGAACTTCCTCACTTACCAAACTCCCTGCTTCACACTCTGTGCCTTCTAGCAGCACTCAATGCAGACAAGCAGCACCGAGAGTCCCCTGAAGTTATGCTCCCTGTAAACAATGCAATGTCAGCTCTGCTGGAGCTCAGAAACCAGTTTAAACTAGCTACCTAATTACCTAGTTACAGTACTCTCAGAGGGCTTAACTTAAACAGTAATTTCAATCAATTGCTAAATGTAAACAAAACAAAAACGAGACTTCAGAGAGATTAACCCTTAAAATCCAGTCACTTACCAAACTCCCTTCTTCACACTTTGTGCCCTCTAGCAGCCCTCAGTGAATAGGGAGCTTTACTCTGTATCTAACCCATGCTGTACCTGACCTGGGAGTCATAGAGTCATTTACGGCCCAGTAGGAGGCCTTTCGGCTCATTGGGTCAATGCCGGATGTTTGACGGTACAGTTTTTATTTGGCCACCTGTGGAATTCTACCCTATTGGGAGTCAATACAGAGAATTCTACCCTAACATGAGGCAGCTCTTTCAAAGAAGAAGGGAGAAAATTGACAGAAAGTATTTTCAGATATTGTGAGTGTGTCAGTAGCCACGAATTAGCAGTCAGCTTGGCTTTTCACTATAGACAGCAGTTACTGTCTCTATCCACATGGCTGGATCACAATGTTAAAATTCAGTTGATTCATAAAAATCTGGAATTGAAAGCCGGTCAAGTAATGGTGCCATGAAACTATCATCGACTGTTGTAAAAACCCATCTAATTCACTAATGTTCTTTAGGGAAGGAAATCTGCCGTCCTTACCTGGTCTGGCCTACATGTGACTCCAGACCCACAGCAATGTGTTTGACTCTTAACTGCCCTCTGAAATGGCCTAGCAAGTCACTCAGTTGTCAAGGGCATGAACTGCAGCGATTCAAGAAGGGAGCTCTCTGCCACCTTTTCAAGGGCAATTAGGGATGGCAACAAATGCTGGCCTGGCCAATGATCCCCACATCCCATGAAAGAATTTTTAAAATGAGCTGGCTGTAATTCTGTTCAATATTTGGTATTTTGGTAGTTTGTTTTGAAAGGGAGATGAGTGTAATCCTGTGTACATTAACCACCTATATGTATTCAGCGATTTGTCCAGGATCAGACTCTACTCCATAAAAGAGTTTGAAGCACAGTTATCTGCTTGTATGGACAATTTAGTTTGAACTCCTACTTTACCATCAACATTTCCAACACACAGATTGGACTTGGCTGCTCGGTTTCTTTTGGCCTGCTTATTTCCATCTTTTTCAGTGTAGGAGGGAAATATCAACGGATTTTGAGTATAACAGTCAGGATCTGAGCCTGTGTCCTTTCACACCTGCGCCTGTGTGTAGCCTGGACAGTGTAACACTGCACGCCTGTGGGATCGTCACTCAGGGATCACTGCCCTGTTGGGAATAAATGGAATTTTCAGTCTGTTTGAGATTTCTATAGACCTTCCTTTATCTAGCTAGCAGCCAAAGCTACACTTTGAAAGTAATTCATAGACTCTGAATTATGGAGGATATGACAGTGTTCTGTAGACTCATTGAAAGTGCTATTCAATTAGTCTCATTCCCCTCCTCTTTCCCCATAGTCCTGTAAATTTCTGCTTTTCAAAACAAAAATGCCAGCTTCTCCAGTCTCTCTATGTAACTGAGGTCCCTCATCCTCCAATATATATTTACCTTATGTACCTGCCACCATGTTATGATACAGAGGGAAAAAACCCTAACAGCACTGTGGGTGTACCTAAACCATAACGACTGCAGCGGTTCAAGAAGGCAGCTCATCACCACCTTCTTAAGGGCAATTAAGGATGAGCAATAAATGCTGGCCTAGCCAGTGATGCTCGCATCCTGAGAATGATAACAAATAAAAGAGTGAGATTGTTTTTTCAGATTCTGTACCCTGTCCCCGCTAATGGGACAGAGTTCCCCCAATCCACCCATCATCTCAACCATGGACAATAAAACATCACTCTTTAAAGATTACTCCCAAAGCCACGTGCTAGTGAGTATAGAAATAGGAGAATACACTAGCTGAATGCGTGGCTGGAAAGATGGTGCAGGAGGGAGGGCTTGAAATTTCTCGGGCATTGGGACCGGTTCTGGGAAGGTGGGACCTGTACAAGCCGGACGGTCTGCACCTGAACAGAACTGGATGAATATCCTTGCAGGAAGGTTTGTTAGTGCTGTTGGGGGGTGGTTTAAACTAGATTGGCAGGGGGATAGGAACCTTAGGGCAGTTTCAGATAGGACAAATTCAGGGCAGGGAACGGGAGGCAGAAAATTAGCAAGTGACTCTGAAAGACAGAAGAAGCAAAGGTTAAAAAGTTTGCAGTACAGGAATTTGGCAGTATTAAAAGGTATTTATTGAAATGCAATGAGTATACCAAATAAATCCAGTGAGCTGAGAGCACAGATAGACACATGACAGCATGATATCATTGCTATAATGGAAACTTGGCTTAAAGAGGGGCCATAATGGCAGCTCAACATCCCTGGATAGAGAGTTTTTAGGCGGGATAGAGAGGGGGATAAAAAAGGTGCGGGTGTAACATTATTGGTTACAGCTGTGAGGAGGGATGATATGCTGAATGAATCATCAAATGAGGCCATATGGGTTGAGCTCAGAAATAAAAAAGGGGCAGCCACACTACTAGGAGTGTACTGTAAACCCCCAAATAGTGAGCGGGCGATAGAAGAACAAATATGCAGACAAATGTCTGAGAGCAAAAACTAGAGGGCAATAATAGTTGGCGATTTCAACTACCCAAATATCAACTGGGATATAAACAGTGTGACGGGCACAGAGGGCACAAAATTCTTGAACTGCATTCAAGAGAACTTTTTTAGCCAGCACGTAACAAACCCAACGAGAAGGGGCGCATTGGTCTTCAGTAATGAAGCTGGGCAAATGGATGAAGTAGCAGTGGGTGACCATTTTGGAGATAATGACCATAATACAGTTAGATTTAGCATTATTATGGAAAAAGACAAAGATAGAACAGGAGTAAAAGTGCTAAATTGGGGGAAGGCAAATTTTGCGAAGCTGAGAGGTGATCTGGTGAAAGTGGACTGGATACAGCTACTTGAAGGAATATCAGTGGCAAACCAGTGGGAGGCATTCAAAAGTGAGGTTCTATAGGCACAGTGTAGACATGTCCCCACAAAGAAAAAGAGTGGTATGGTCAAATCCAGAGCCCCCTGGTTACCTAGAAGCATACAGGGTAAGATTAAGCAGAAAATAAAAGCTTATGATGATCACAAAAAACTTATTACTTTAGAAAGCCGAGAGGAGTATAGAAAGTGCAGGGGTGAAGTGAAAAAGGAAATTAGAAAAGCAAAGAGAGGACATGAAAAATTATTGGCAGGTAAAATCAAGGAAAACCCGAAGATGTTTTATCAGTACATTAAGAGCAAGAGGATAACTAAGGAAAGGGTAGGGCCTATCAGAGATGTACAAGGTGACTTATGCGTGGATGCAGAAGATGTGGGCAGGGTTCTTAATGAGTTTTTTGTCTCTGTCTTCACAAAGGAGAGGGATGATGTAGACATTGTAGTAAAAGAGGAGGAGTGTGAAATATTAGATACGATAAGCATAATGAGAGAGGAAGTACTAGAGGGTCTGACATCCTTGAAAGTGGATTAATCACCAGGGCCAGATGGATTGCATCCCAGACTATTAAAGGAAGCCAGGGAGGAAGTAACAGATGCTCTGAGGATCATCTTCAAATCCTCACTAGATACAGGCAAGGTACCAGAGGATTGGAGGTCTGTAAACCATTGTTTAAAAAGGGTGCGAGGAAAAGGCCAAATAATTATAGGCCGGTCAGTCTGAACTGAATGGTGGGTAAATTATTAGAATCAATTCTGAGAGATAGGATAAACTGCCACTCAAAAAAGCACGGATTAATCAGGAACAGTCAGCATGGATTTGTTAAGGGAAGGCCATGTCTTACTAACTTAATTGAATTTTTTGAGGAAGTAACAAGGAGGATTGATGAGGGTAGTGCAGTGGATGTGGTCTACATGGATTTTAGTAAGGCCTTTGACAGGGTCCCACATGGCAGACTGGTCAGAAAAGTAAAAGCCCATGGGATACAGGGGAATGTGGTGAGTTGGATCCAAAATTGGCTCAGACAGGAAACAAAGGGTAATGCCGACGGATGTTTTTGCAAATGGAAGGCGGTCTCCAGTGGCGTTCCGCAGGGCTCAGTGTTGGGTCCCTTGCTGTTTGTGGTATATATTAATGATTTGGATTTAATTGTGGGAGGCATGATTGGGAAATTTGCAGATGACTCAAAAATTGGCACTGTAGTTGATAGTGAAGAGAATAGCAGTAGACTCCAGAATGATATCAATAGTTTGGTAGAGTGGGCGGAAAAGTAGCAAATGGAATTCAATCCAGAGAAGTGTGAGGTAATGCATTTGGGGAGGGCAAATAAAGCGAGGGAATACACAATAAACAGGAGGATATTGAGAGGGGTAGAAGACGTGAGAGACCTTGGAGTGAATGTCCAAAGGTCCCTGAAGGTGGCAGGACAGGTAGATAGAGTGGTGAAGAAGGCATATGGAATGTTATCCTTTATTGGCCGAGGTATAGAATACAAAAGCAGGGATGTGATGCTGGAACTGTATAAAATGCTGGTTAGGCCACAGCTGGAGTATTGCGTACAGTTCTGGTCACCACATTACAGGAAGGATGTAATTGCTCTGGAGAGAGTACAGAGGAGATTTACAAGAATGTTGCCAGGGCTTGAAAGTTGCAGCTATGAGGAAAGATTGGATCGGCTAGGGTTTGTTTTGCTTAACAAAGAACAAAGAAAATTACAGCACAGGAACAGGCCCTTCGGCCCTCCAAGCCTGTGCCGATCCAGATCCTCTATCTAAACATGTCGCCTATTTTCTAAGGGTCTGTATCTCTTTGCTTCCTGCCCATTCATGTATCTGTCTAGATACATCTTAAAAGACGCTATCGTGCCCGCGTCTACCACCTCCGTTGGCAACGCATTCCAGGCACCCACCACCCTCTGCGTAAAGAACTGTCCACGCATATCCCCCCTAAACTTTTCCCCTCTCACTTTGAACTCGTGACCCCTAGTAATTGAATCCCCCACTCTGGGAAAAAGCTTCTTGCTATCCACCCTGTCTATACCTCTCATGATTTTGTACACCTCAATCAGGTCCCCCCTCAACCTCCGTCTTTCTAATGAAAATAATCCTAATCTACTCAACCTCTCTTCATAGCTAGCGCCCTCCATACCAGGCAACATCCTGGTGAACCTCCTCTGCACCCTCTCCAAAGCATCCACATCCTTTTGGTAATGTGGCGACCAGAACTGCACGCAGTATTCCAAATGTGGCCGAACCAAAGTCTTATACAACTGTAACATGATCTGCCAACCCTTGTTCTCAATACCCCGTCCGATGAAGGAAAGCATGCCGTATGCCTTCTTGACCACTCTATTGACCTGCGTTGCCACCTTCAGGGAACAATGGACCTGAACACCCAAATCTCTCTGTACATCAATTTTCCCCAGGGCTTTTCCATTTACTGTATAGTTCATTCTTGAATTGGATCTTCCAAAATGCATCACCTCGCATTTGCCCTGATTGAACTCCATCTGCCATTTCTCTGCCCAACTCTCCAATCTATCTATATTCTGCTGTATTCTCTGAGTCCCCTTCACTGTCTGCTACTCCACCAACCTTAGTGTCGTCTGCAAACTTGCTAATCAGACCACCTATACTTTCCTCCAAATCATTTATGTATATCACAAACAACAGTGGTCCCAGCACGGATCCCTGTGGAACACCACTGGTCACACGTCTCCATTTTGAGAAACTCCCTTCCACTGCTATTCTCTGTCTCCTGTTGCCCAGCCAGTTCTTTATCCATCTAGCTAGTACACCCTGGATCCCATGCGACTTCACTTTCTCCATCAGCCTACCATGGGGAACCTTATCAAACGCCTTACTGAAGTCCATGTATATGACATCTACAGCCCTTCCCTCATCAATCAACTTTGTCACTTCCTCAAAGAATTCTATTAAGTTGGTAAGACATGACCTTCCCTGCACAAAACCATGTTGCCTATCATTGATAAGCCCATTTTCTTCCAAATGGGAATAGATCCTATCCCTCAGTATCTTCTCCAGTAGCTTCCCTACCACTGACGTCAGGCTCACCGGTCTATAATTACCTGGATTTTCCCTGCTACCCTTCTTAAACAAGGGGACAACATTAGCAATTCTCCAGTCCTCCGGGACCTCACCCGTGTTCAAGGATGCTGCAAAGATATCTGTTAAGGCCCCAGCTATTTCCTCTCTCGCTTCCCTCAGTAACCTGGGATAGATCCCATCCGGACCTGGGGACTTGTCCACCTTAATGCCTTTTAGAATACCCAACACTTCCTCCCTCCTTATGCCGACTTGACCTAGAGTAATCAGACATCTGTCCCTAACCTCAACATCCGTCATGTCCCTCTCCTCGGTGAATACCGATGCAAAGTACTCGTTTAGAATCTCACCCATTTTCTCTGACTCCACGCATAACTTTCCTCCTTTGTCCTTGAGTGGGCCAATTCTTTCTCTAGTTACCCTCTTGCTCCTTATATATGAATAAAAGGCTTTGGGATTTTCCTTAACCCTGTTTGCTAAAGATATTTCATGACCCTTTTTAGCCCTCTTAATTCCTCGTTTCAGATTGGTCCTACATTCCCGATATTCTTTCAAAGCTTTGTCTTTCTTCAGCCTCTAGACCTTATGTATGCTTCCTTTTTCCTCTTAGCTAGTCTCACAATTTCACCTGTCATCCATGGTTCCCTAATCTTTCCATTTCTATCCCTCATTTACACAGGAACATGTCTCTCCTGCACGCTAATCAACCTCTCTTTAAAAGCCTCCCACATATGAAATGTGGATTTACCTTCAAACAGCTGCTCCCAATCTACATTCCCCAGCTCCTGCCGAATTTTGGTATAGTTGGCCTTCCCCCAATTTAGCACTCTTCCTTTAGGACCACTCTCGTCTTTGTCCATGAGTATTCTAAAACTTACGGAATTGTGATCACTATTCCCAAAGTAGTCCCCTACTGAAACTTCAACCACCTGGCCGGGCTCATTCCCCAACACCAGGTCCAGTATGGCCCCTTCCCGAGTTGGACTATTTACATACTGCTCTAGAAAACCCTCCTGGATGCTCCTTACAAATTCTGCTCCATCTAGACCTCTAACACTAAGTGAATCCCAGTCAATGTTGGGAAAATTAAAATCTCCTATCACCACCACCCTGTTGCTCCTACATCTTTCCATAATCTATTTACATATTTGTACCTCTATCTCACACTCGCTGTTGGGAGGCCTGTAGTACAGCCCCAACATTGTTACCGCACCCTTCCTATTTCTGAGTTCTGCCCATATTGCCTCACTGCTCGAGTCCTCCATAGTGCCCTCCTTCAACACAGCTGTGATATCCTCTTTGACCAGTACTGCAACTCCTCCACCCCTTTTACCTCCCTCTCTATCCCGCCTGAAGCATCGATATCCTGGGATATTTAGTTGCCAATCATGCCTTTCCCTCAACCAAGTCTCAGTAATAGCAATAACATCATACTCCCAGGTACTAATCCAGGCCCTCAGTTCATCTGCCTTACCTACTACACTTCTTGCATTAAAACAAATGCACCTCAGACCACCAGTCCCTTTGCTTTCATCATCTGCTCCCTGCCTACTCTTTCCCTTAGTCACGCTGACTTCATTATCTAGTTCCTTACAGGCTTTAGTTACTACATCCTTACTGTCAACTGACCTCATTTGGTTCCCATCCCCTTGCCACATTAGTTTAAACCCTCCCCAACAGCATTAGCAAAGGCACCCCCAAGGACATTGGCTCCAGTCCGGCCCAGGTGTAGACCGTCCAATTTGTAATAGTCCCACCTCCCCCAGAACCGGTCCCAATGTCCCAAAAATCTGAACCCCTCCCTCCTGCACCATCTCTCAAGCCATGCATTCATCCTGACTATTCTTTCATTTCTACTCCGACTATCACGTGGCACTGGTAGCAATCCTGAGATTACTACCTCTGAGGTCCTACTTTTTAACTTGGCTCCTAACTCCCTAAATTCTGCTTGTAGGACCTCATCCCGTTTTTTACCTATATCATTGGTGCCTATGTGCACAACGACAACTGGCTGTTCACCCTCCCCTTTCAGAATGTTCTGCAGCCGATCTGAGACATCCCTGACCCGTGCACCTGGGAGGCAACATACCATTCGGGAGTCTCGTTTTCGACCACAGAACCGCCTATCTACTCCCCTTACAATCGAATCCCCGATGACTATAGCCCTTCCACTCTTTTTCCCGCCCTTCCGAACAGCAGAGCCAACCACGGTGCCATGAACCTGGCGACTGCTGCCTTCCCCTGGTGAGCCAGCTCCCTCAACAGTATCCAAAACAGTATACCTGTTGTGGAGGGAGATGACCGCAGGGGACACCTGCGCTGCCTTCCTGCTCTTTCTCTACCTTTTGGTCACCCATTCCCTTTCTCCCTCAACAATCCTGATCTGCGGTGTGACCAATTCGCTAAACGTGCTATCCATGACCTCCTCAGCATCGCGGATCCTCCAAAGTGAGTCCATCCGCAGCTCCAGAGCCGTCATGCGGTCTAACAAGAGCTGCAGCTGGACACACTTCCTGCACGTGAAGGAGTCAGGGACATCAGCCATGTCCCTGAGCTCCCACATTGAGCAAGAGGAGCATAACACGGGTCTGAGATCTCCTGCCATTTTCAATCTTAAGCTTAAGTTTTTTTTTAGATTAGAGATACAGCACTGAAACAGGCCCTTCGGCCCACCGAGTCTGTGCCGAACATCAACCACCCATTTATACTAATCCTACACTAATCCCATATTGCTACCAAACATCCCCACCTGTCCCTATATTTCCCTACCACCTACCTATACTAGTGACAATTTATAATGGCCAATTTACCTATCAACCTGCAAGTCTTTTGGCTTGTGGGAGGAAACCGGAGCACCCGGAGAAAACCCACGCAGACACAGGGAGAACTTGCAAACTCCACACAGGCAGTACCCGGAATTGAACCCGGGTCCCTGCAGCTGTGAGGCTGCGGTGCTAACCACTGCGCCACTGTGCCGCCCTTAACTTAGTTAAGTTAGTCTTAACTTAGATAAACGAAAAAGGAACGAAAAGTTTTTACCAATCACACGAAAAAAAAATAAATAGAAAAAGCCTTACCTTATCTGCACACCACCGAGTCCTTTTTTTTTGGTTCGAGGAGGAGGGCGGGTGGGAGACACTACAGGTGTAGTGTCTCGGGTTCAGAAACGGCCCAAATATATAGGACTTACTTACCCAGCTGCCACCTCGCTCTCCCTGTCGCCGCTGCAAAAAGCAGAGGAGACTAAAATTGAGGAGACTGAGAGCTGACTTAATTGAGGTGCACAGAATTATGAGGGGCCTAGCTAGAGTAGACAGGAAGGAGCTGTTTCTGCTAGCGGAGAGGTCAATTATCAGGGGGCACAGATTTAAGATGATTGATAGAAGGATTGGAGGGGAAATGAGGAATAGCTTTTTCACCCAGAGGGTGGTGGGTGTCTGAAATTCACTGCCCGGATCAGTGGTGGAGGCAGAAACCCTCAACTCATTTAAAAGGTACCTGGACATGCTCCTGAAGTGCTGTAACTTGCAAAGCTACGGACCAGGTGCTGGAAGGTGGGATTAGATTAGGTGGCTAGTTTTTTTTCAGCTGCGCAGACACGATGGGCTGAATGGCCTCCTTCTGTGCTGTAACTCTTTTGGTTCTATGGTTCTCTAGATCAGTGAGGTAATGCCATTATTGGGTCAGTGACAGTGTCATTAGGAGTCAGTGATGTTAGAGGTCAGTGAAGGCTAAGGGGCCAGTGATGTAAGAGGTCAGTGACAGTAAGAGTAGGTGTTCGTGACAGTGGCATTAGGGATCAGTGGGGTTTGGAGGTCAGTGATGTTAGAGGTCAGTGACATTAGGGGCAGTGACAGTGGTGTTAAGGGTCAGTGAAGTTAGAGGTCAGTAATGTTAGGGGTCAGCGACAGTGACATTAGGGACCAGTGGGGTTTGGAGGTCAGTGATGTATGAGGTCAGTGGCTTCAGGGGTTCAGTGACTGTGGTGTTAGAAATCAGTGACATTAGGGGTGGAGTTAGGGGTTCAGTGCTGGTGGTATTATGGTCTGTTGAGTATCGTTGGTCTATACTGCTCCTTGTGACAGTGTGTTAGTTGAGTCAGTTGCGCATGGAACTGATTGGGATGATTGACTGGTGAATTTCTCCAAATTATTTCTTATAAAAAAATTTTGAAACTTGATCATTGGGTGCAGAGTTTTTAAAATATTTAATTTGCCAAAAGCAGTAACTGGAGGAACTGGATCTTGGACCAAGACCTTGCTCCCTGTGGGCAGAGGGAGCCTAGTTTGTGAGGCAGGGAAATCCCAGTTCTGACTCTGATCACTTGTCCTGAAGATGTCACTTTGTTTCCAGTATATTTCCTTTATTTTCCTCTGGAATTTTTCATGTACAAGTGTTGTTGCAACGAGAAATGTCCAGTAGCAGACTGACCATCTGCTCCTGCGTAAGGTTTGAAACAACTTCACGCTGTAATATTTCTGGCTAACTGTTTGCTCTCGATTTCCCTCTCTCCTTTTCCAGCTCTTACTGTTGTCTTTCTTCTGACCTGATTCCTGCTGTTTGTTTAATTAATATTGATTCATTGTCTGTAATGTCGGAACTTAGAACTGTGGATTTTTTGGGGAATAGGAGACAGCAAATCCCTCCCAGACACACTATCTCTGCTTTCACCATAACACACAATCTCTTCTCTCTTTGTTTGTTCTCTTTCTTACATTAAAAATGTGACTACATTTCAAAAAAGTACTTCATTAGCTGTAAAGCACTTTGGGACATCCTGAGGTCATGAAAGTTGCTGAATAAAAGCAAGTCTTCTGAGCACATCTGTTTCTGAACTATATGAATTTCACCAAGCATTCTCCGCAATATTTCGTACCTTCAGTAACACATGAGCTCACGATCATGTCACATGGTGATGTACCTGCTTACCTGTTGGGGGAGGGTATGTTTGAAAGCCCAATACACTTCTGGCCTGCTGTAGGATGGGGATACCTGTGCATTGGGAGGTCATGGCTTTGCCTGGTGATGTTTTGAACGGAAACACACTGACATGTCCCAGCTTCCCCAACTCTTTGTTTATTCTACAAAGTCCCAATCATTATTTTTTTGAGCAAAACTTATGGAGTGAGAAAAGGTTGGAGACTTTCTGTCCGTGTTCAATAATTTCACATCTTAATGCTCGAAGATATGTCACTGACACACAACCAATACTCTGGTACCTTTCCATGGCTTCACCCCTCCCTAACTCTGCAATCTTTTTCAGTCCTCCAATTCTCCAAGATACTCGCACTCTTCCCATCTTAATTATTCTCTTTGCTTCCCCATCGGTGGCTGTGCCTTCAGCTGCCGAGGTTCTGGAATACCCTGCCTACGACTCTGACTCTCCATCTCTCTGTCCTCCTTTAAGATGCTCCTTAAAACCTACCTCTTTGACCAAACATTTGGTTGCCTGTCCTGATATCACCTTACATAGCTTGGTGCCAGTATTAGTTTGATTACACCCCTGCCATGTGCCTTGGAGCATTTTACGATGCTATAAATGAAGTTGTTGTACTTTATCCACAAGTACTCATATCTACCGTTTGATCTCCTAATCTGCCTTTTAGCAAACTTGCACCAGAAGACGCTGTTTGAGCTGTTTTACTGCATTTGCTTTTGCTCTTGCTGTTTTAAGGTCTCGTTACTGCAAAGACAGAGGACGAAACTAGACTTCTTTCAGCTTGCATGTTGCTCAATCATTTTCCTTGTCTGATCATCTAGAGCTTATTTTTGATTCCGT